>NC_086449.1:259876146-260196146 GCF_028390025.1 Pseudophryne corroboree
ATTCAAACACTCCCCCTCCACATTTAGCGAGCCTTCCTCGTCAAACATGTCGACACACACGTACCGACACACTTCACCCACACAGGGAAACTCTTTTCTGAAGACAGTATCCCCTTTAAGGCCCTTTGGATTGACAGAGAGAGAGTATGCCAGCACACACCCCAGCGCTATACCCCTGGAAAGAAACACAGAATGCTTTTCCCCAGTAGCGCTGTGTAGTAATAAAACGCCAATTATGTGCCCCACCCCCTCTCCTTCAAAACCCCCTTTCACTGTGGGTAAAGCAGGGGAGAGTCCGGGGAGCTTCCTCTCAGTGGTGCTGTGGAGAGAAAATGGCGCTGGTGAGTGCTGAGGGAGAAGCCACGCCCCCTCGGCGGCAGGCTTCTGTCCCGCTCAAAGTTATTAACAGAAAATGGCGGGGGCTCTTTTATATACATGTACAGTGCCCACCTGTACATGTATATAGTCTTTTGCCATAAGAGAGGTGTTTATATTGCTGCCCAGGGCGCCCCCCTGCGCCCTGCACCCTTACAGTGACCGGAGTGTGTGAGGTGTGTGGAGCAATGACGCACAGCTGCAATGCTGTGCGTTACCTCAGTGAAGCTCTGAAGGCTTCTGCCGCCTGAGACATCTTCTGACTTCTTTACTTCTGGCTCTGTGAGGAGAACGGCGGCGCGGCTCTGGGAGTGAACGCCCAGGACAAACCTGTGTTCACCCCCTCTGGAGCTAATGGTGTCCAGTAGCCGAGGAAGCAGAGCCTATCATTTAAGTAGGTCTGCCCCTCTCTCCTCAGTCCCTCGATGCAGGGAGCCTGTTGCCAGCAGTGCTCCCTGTAAAAAATAGAGAAAAAATCCAAACAAAAATGCTTTCTAGGCAGAGAACTCAGGGGAGCTCCCTGCAGTGCACCCATTTCCCCCTGGGCACAGTGTAAAACTGAGGTCTGGAGAAGGGGCATAGAGGGAGGAGCCAGTGCACACCCAGAATCCAAAGCTTTCTTAAAGTGCCCTATCTCCTGCGGAGCCCGTCTATTCCCCATGGTCCTTACGGAGTCCCAGCATCCTCTAGGACGTTAGAGAAATGTTATATTTTTCTTTCTACAACAAATCTTTGACTTTCACAAAAGAAAAGGCATAACAAATGTGTAAAAAAGAATATCAGTTAGAAAGAATGGTATCCGGACCCTGGGTCAACACCAACTAGGTTGACACCCATTGGTCGACACTAGAAATAGGTCAACACAGCCATTAGGTCAACATGAACAAGGTCAACATGCAAAGAGGTCGACATGCGTTTTTCACACTTTATGATCCACGTGGACTACGATTGGGAAAGGTAACCCGGAGAAGTAGAGAGGGATAAGTTAAAACTGAGAGGTCTGATAGCTGAAATGGAGAAGTCAGAAATATCACAATGGTGAGTAAAGGAAGACCAGATCAATAGAGTGCCCATTCACATAAGAGGGTAAAGAGGTCCACTGGCAGAGACCAAGCAATGACGTAAGGTTAAGGAGTTTAGAGGCAGAGGATTCTATGGGGATGTCAATTGGGATGTTGAAATCACCTAAGATAATGGAGGGAATGTCTAAAGAGAGGAAGTGAGTGAACCAGGAAGCAAAGTGATCGAGTTATTTTATGGGAATGCCAGGGGGGCTGTAAATGACAGCTATTCAAAGGTAAACAGGGTGGTAGAGTCGTATAGCATTAACCTCAAATGTAGAGAATGTAAGGGAAGGTTCTGGAGTATGAGATGGTAAGGATAGAAGGACCCCATCTCCACCCCCATGCTGATCCCCAAGCCGGGGGTGTATGTGAATGTGGGTATACAGTTGTTAGGTCGACCACTATTGGTCGACACGCATTATGTTGACATGGTCTATAAGTCGACATGGTCATAGGGTCGACATGGAAAAAGGTCGACAGGAGTTTCACACATTTTATATTACTTTTTTGACTTTTTTCATACTTTACGATCCACATGGACTATGATTGGGAATAGTAACCTGTGCAGAGCACATGTGTAGCGGAGGGAGGCACCTTGTCCGCAGCATGGCGAGTGAAGCGACCCATGTAAAGGGACGCAGTACATTAATTAGGGTTCCCAGTCACTTGACGGAGAAAACGACACCAAAACTATATTAAAAACTCATGTCGACCTTTTTTAACGTTGACCTAATGGCCGTGTCGACCTAGCCACTGTCGAACAATGGGTGTCAACCTAATGGGTGTCGACTCTGAGTCCCATACCCAAAAGAACACATACAGCAGTCCAATACAGGAGGCAACGCTGCTAAAAGAAGGCACCCATATGTCTACACTATAATAACTATCAGCACTGAACAACATTGGTAACACAAAATCTAAGAAAAAGCAACTACTGTATATGAAAGCAAGCACAAAAAAACTAAGATAAAATAGAAATTAAGTGAAAAAAGGGAGAACTAAAACAATAGCATAACAAATAATATAAAGGCAATGAAAGTAATAACAGTAATAATTACAACCATCCAGGTGGACATGAGGAGCGCCAACACTTCACCAGCCTCTACACTGTACTTCGTATTACTTTTATTTAATGAGATGTTCTTGTTTCATTTTTCTAACCACAATCAATAAAATTTTATTTTGGCAGTGCATATTCTAAGCCAATGCAGAACTCCTCTCTCACCAGAACCAGTCTTGGCAGAGTGCACTAGGATATGTAGTTCAAGAACAGCTGTTCACACACTATAATAGGGTTATCCACCTTGCAGTAAACTAGACTATTTTAGAACTATCCTCCCCTACTCCCTCAGTGAAGAACTTGCTGAAGGGCATTCCTTGGTCCCAAATTCACATACAGGTTGAGTATTCCTTATCCAAAATGCCACATTTTTGGTTCCCCTACTGAGATAATGACACATATATATGTATATTATACAGTATATCTATATAAGATATCTATATATACACACATACATATATATTCATATATATATATATATATATATATATATATATATATATATATATATATATATGTATGTCATTATCTCAGTAGGGGACCCAAAAATGTGGGATTTTGAATTTTGGATAAGAGATACTGTATTACATTCTATGTGGAGTCCTGAAGGCAATGTGACAACTGGCATGCATCACAGCCATTCAATTAGGCGCCACACCCAATGCGCACTCTAGTTCCAACTACCTAAACCTCCTGGAAGACTCCAGTGCTGAAGGCTTTCTTTTCTCATCCCTTCCAACACTATTTTCAGTAGTGGGCTCAGTGGTAACATTTTCCTTTAAAGTGTTGCACAATCGTGCACGACCAAGCACAGGTAGGTGGAATAAAAGAAAATGATTATCCCAAGATGATCCACTCCTTAACCCTGTCTTACAGTATAAAAAGTCAAATAGGGTGAGGAGATCATGGACATGTTGGAGAGGACATCAATTAGATAAACTGTTTATAAAAGTTCCATATATGTGTGTCTTAAAGATAAGAACTACAAAATCCTTTATAGAGGTCACAAGATTCCAATGTAATTACATACAATTTATCCCAGTTACTGTAATCTATGCCATAATTACATCAGATAATCACGACACTAAAGGGGGGTACACACGGAGAGATCCGTGCTTAAAATCTAAGCAATCTTGCTAGATTGCTTAGATTTTAAGCACGGATCTGCCGTGTGTATGCCCTCCAGCGATAGCGATGCGCGGCCCCGCGCATCGCTATCGCCGATGCTAGATTGAGCCTGCATGCAGGCTCAATCTAGCGAGTCGCTCACTTCACCGTTGTGTGAAGTGAGCGGCCCCCCGTCGCTGTGCTGAGCGGGGTGAGAGATGTGTGCTGAGCGGTCTGTGTTAAGATCGCTCAGCACACATCTCTCCCGTGAGTACCCCCCTTAACAGGAATTCAGTTTCCGGTTTCACCCTCCTACTACAATCCAGGCTTATTCCAGGACCCCTAACCATACTCAAAAACTGTTCTTGCACATTTTAGGCTTGACTAAAGGCCAAACACTGCAGCATCAAGTTGGAAACAAACAATCATACTTTCTTCCTTCTATAATTATACAATTTTGGCTTACTTACCAAATGGAGCCCCATAATACATATATTACACCCCAAATTAATATATATACAAATTGCCACAGATAGAGCACTGTTAGCCCCCTCTACTGCTTCCTTATACATATATTATCCTATCCATAAAACCACATTAGCTAGACAACTCCAGTCCTCCAAATACTCTTTAAATACTCCTTTCCTTCTCTACCCTCACTATTGTGGAATCATAGAAGTCACTTGATATTTGCCATACAACATTTTAATATACCATTAAGTTATATAGCAGATCATGCCTGAAACATTGTTACAATATGGCTTTTTTGTTTAGTTAATATCCCCCCCCCTGTTATGATTCCCGTACTCCAGACCAGATGAGATCTTATGGCAGAGGTCTGAGTACTGGAAAGATATGCTGGTTACGGGAACAGGGAAGCCTAGTAACCCCTGGCGCCCTAACTCCGTTGTCTCGCCCGTGTTATCAGAAATCCCCTGCGAGACTATGGTTGCTTGAGCCCATGGCAGCCGCGTTCGAAGGGCGGATTATGTCTGCCCAACCCCGATGCCCCCTCAGGTCTTAATGGGAGACAAAGGGAAATCCGAGACAGGGTGATAACAAGGGGCCCTCTGACTAAGCAACCAGGCCAGGGGTTACAAGCTATCTAACTTAACCAAAAGTATGTGCGGACAAAACCGCCAGGGAAAAGGACAACCAAAGATCCACTGATCCGTTACTCCTATCCAGCACCGCTGGATACCAGAGTGGACTTGTGGGAGCGGAATCCTCCGCAAAAGCTCCGGAACACAATAAAACTAAATAATAAATAGTAAGCGGTCAAGCCGCAACACACGGCTACGCCGCGACTCACGAACACCACAGGATGTTAAAGGTGCTCGGTAGGACTCCAGGAATAGATGACAAATTCCGAGTACTGGATCACTGAGGACAGGAACAACCGAATTGAGCAGGACTGGAAACTCTCTGTAACTGACACAGCCAACAGGAAGCTAACACCGGCGTCTGTGAGAAGTCCTGAGAGTGCTTTTATTAGGAAACCCTCCAATCCGGATCCAGACAGGGTAATCATAATTATGCCGTGCAGCTGCATGCTGCACGGCCAGGATACAATTTGACCTGATTAATTAGACCTAGCAACGGGGAACGCGGTCCGACAGTGGCGTCCCCGTTGCCATGGTCTAAGCGGCTCCGTGCGCCCGGCGTCTAGCGTTGCTAGGGAGCCGGCGGCTGTCTGCCTGCGGCGTCCCTAGTTGCTAGGCGCCGGGCCGCACTGACGGGCGGACCCTCGGCGCCTAACAGTACCCCCCCCTTGAGGAGGGGTCAAGGAACCCCTAAGGCCAGGTTTTTGAGGAAATTCTCGAAAAAATGCCCTTTTGAGCCTCGGGGCATGGAGATCCTCGTCCAGGACCCAAGACCTTTCTTCTGGACCATAACCTCTCCAATGTACCAAAAAATAAAGCCGACCCCGGGACAACTTGGAATCGAGAACCTTCTCCACTAAGAACTCCTGCTGACCCTGTACGTCTATTGGTGATTTCCCCTGAGAGATCTTGCGAGGAAATTTACTGGACGAAACATATGGTTTTAACAAGGAGCAATGGAAGGTATTTCCGATCCGTAAAGTTTTTGGTAACCGTAACCGGAAAGCCACTGGATTGACTTTTTTGATAATATGAAATGGTCCAATAAATTTAGGACCCAATCTGGCTGAGGTTTGTCGAAGTTTAATGTTGCGAGTCGACAACCATACCCTATCTCCAACTTTAAAAGTGCACGGCCGCTGGAGCCTGTCAGAAATTTTTTTCTCCCGAAATGCCGCTTTTCTGAGAGCCAGGTGCACTTTTCTCCAAATGAGTTTGAGATGAGAGGTCAAGGTCAGTGAGGAGACAGAGGAATGTTGAAAAAAGGAATTAGCTCTGGGGTGAAAACCAAAAACTGTAAAAAATGGAGATACATTGGTGGAGGAATGACAGGCATTGTTGTAAGCAAACTCTGCTAACGGAAGAAACTCAGACCAGTCATTTTGGAGTTTGGCCGAGTACAAACGCAAATATTGTTTTAATGATTGATTGACTCGCTCAGTCTGCCCGTTGGATTGGGGATGGTAGCCAGACGTTAAAGATAATTTCATCTTCAATGAGGCACAAAAAGACTTCCAAAATTGTGCAATGAATTGTGGACCCCGATCAGAAACAATATCAGTGGGTAACCCATGGAGTCTGAAAACATGGCGGAGGAACAAGACTGCCAATCCCTGGGCAGATGGCAATCGGGGAAGAGCAATAAAATGGGCCATTTTGCTAAAACGGTCCACTACCACCCATATGACTCGGCATCCGGCTGACAGAGGAAGGTCCACCACAAAATCCATGGAAATATGAGACCATGGCCTAAGAGGAACATTCAAGGGCAAAAGTTGACCGATAGGCAAGGAACGGGGAACCTTATGCTGTGCACAGACCTGACAAGAAAAAACAAATTCCTTAATGTCTTTGGAAAGACCAGGCCACCATACCGAGCGGGAAACTAATTCAAAAGTTTTAGCGATCCCCGGATGCCCGGCAACTTTGCTATCGTGAAACTCCGTCAAAACCGTTGCTCTCAAAAACTCGGGGACAAAAAGACGACCAGCAGGAGTATTACCAGGAGCTTGATGTTGAAGCTGCTTCAACTGGGTAAATAAATCCTGTGTGAGGCCTGCCCGAATGACTGAAGACGGAAGTATGGGAGTAACAGGACTGTTGTCTTGAACTGGAAGAAAACTGCGTGACAGGGCATCTGCCTTGGTATTCTTGGAACCTGGCCTGAAGGTGATAATGAACTTGAAACGAGTAAAAAATAATGCCCAACGAGCTTGCCGGGCATTCAGCCGTTTAGCTGATTCAATGTATTGAAGATTTTTGTGAT
Organism: Pseudophryne corroboree; assembly: GCF_028390025.1. Taxonomy (NCBI): domain Eukaryota; kingdom Metazoa; phylum Chordata; class Amphibia; order Anura; family Myobatrachidae; genus Pseudophryne; species Pseudophryne corroboree. The sequence continues at coordinate 259,883,122 of NC_086449.1, forward strand.
CAGTCAAAACCGAAATGGTATGAGTGGCTCCTTCAAGCCAATGTCTCCACTCCTCGAAAGCCCATTTAATAGCCAGTAATTCCCGGTTACCAACATCGTAGTTGGATTCAGCAGATGAGAATTTCCTGGACATAAAGGCACAAGGATGTAATTCCAGGGAATCCGGATCCTTCTGAGACAGGATAGCCCCTACTCCAACCTCCGAGGCATCGACCTCAACAATGAAAGGCAATTCTGGGTTGGGATGTCTGAGGACAGGGGCTGAGACAAAGGCTTGTTTCAAGGCCTGAAAAGACAACTCCGCTTCACGTGACCAGTTAGTAGGATCTGCTCCCTTTTTAGTCAGTGCCACAATGGGAGCAACTAGGTCAGAGAAAGAGTGAATAAATCTTCTATAGTAATTCGCAAACCCTAAAAAGCGCTGAATTGCTTTTAAATTGGTGGGTTGCGCCCAACTAAGGATGGCTTGGAGCTTCTTTGGTTCCATACAGAATCCCCGAGGGGAAATAATGTACCCTAAAAAGGATACCTCCGTGACATGAAATTCACACTTCTCCAGCTTGGCATATAGGTGATTTTCACGTAATTTTTTTAGAACCTGACGCACCTGGGTAACATGTTGTTCTATAGAGTCAGAATATATCAAAATATCGTCTAAGTAGACTACAACGAATCTTCCAAGAAATTCACGGAGCACATCGTTAATGAGATCCTGGAAAACTGCCGGAGCGTTGGACAGGCCGAATGGCATAACCAGATACTCATAGTGGCCTGACTGAGTACTGAATGCCGTTTTCCACTCATCCCCTGACTTGATTCTGATGAGGTTATATGCTCCTCTTAGGTCAATCTTAGAAAAAATCACAGCCGAACGTAGCTGATCAAAGAGGACAGAAATCAGCGGCAAAGGGTAAGTATTCTTTACTGAGATCTTATTCAAGGCTCTAAAGTCAATGCAAGGTCTGAGTGATCCATCCTTCTTCTCCACGAAGAAGAAGCCTGCACTTAAAGGGGATTTAGATGGCCTGATAAACCCTTTCCCTAGGCTTTCTTTAACATACTCATTCATGGCCACAGTTTCAGGTCCGGACAATGCATATAACCTTCCCTTAGGCAAAGTGGCACCAGGAATTAACTCAATAGCACAATCATAAGGCCTATGGGGAGGCAGAATATCCGCATTGCCCTTGGAAAATACATCAACAAAATCCTGGTATTCCACAGGAATGGGTGCGGGAATGACAGCAGCAATTCTGATGGGAAGCGTAATACATTCTTTATTACAGATGGTACCCCATTGTAAGATCTCCCCCAACTGCCAATCAATGATGGGATTATGAAAGGCCAGCCAAGGGTGACCCAGAACCACAGGAACTGCTGGGCAATGGGTAAAGAAAAACTCAATCTTTTCAGAATGCAGAGCTCCTACCGAAAGAAGAACAGAAGGTGTACAGAGAGAAATAACCCCATTGGACAAGGGACTATCTAAACCATGCATGGTGATACACCTACCCAAGGCTAACTGAGGAATACCTAAGGCCTTGGCCCATGTTAAATCCATAAAGTTCCCTGCAGCTCCACTGTCCACAAAAGCCGAGACCGAGGAACAGAGGCTGCCAAAGGAAACTTTAGCTGGAACTAACAGTGAATTATTTGAGGAGATAAGCTGTAAACCAAAGTGAACCCCCTCACAACTCACTTGGTCGAGGCGTTTCCCGACTTGTTCGGACAACTACGGGCAAAATGTCCCTTACCCCCACAGTATAAACAAAGACCAGAATTTTGCCTTCTGGTTCTTTCTTCAGGAGACAGTTTGGAGAGGCCTATCTGCATGGGCTCCTCAATGTCCACAGGAATGGAAAAAACACAAGGAGTAGACCCGACAGATGCTCCTTTTTCAGCCCTCCGCTCCCTGAGACGACGATCAATCTTAATAGAGAGCTCCATGAGTTTATCGAGAGTCTCAGGAGCGGGATACTGAAGGAGACTGTCTTTTATAGACTCAGATAAGCCGAGGCGAAACTGACTGCGCAGGGCTGGGTCATTCCATCCACAGTCGTTCGACCAACGGCGAAACTCCGTACAATAAATCTCTGCAGGATTCCTACCCTGTCTGAGAGCACGCAACTGACTCTCGGCGGATGCCTCTCTATCAGGGTCGTCATACAAAAGCCCTAAGGACCCCAGAAAGGCGTCTACAGACAATAAAGCTGGATCGTCTGTCTTTAAACCAAAAGCCCAGGTCTGAGGATCCCCCTGTAGCAGAGAAATAATAATTCCTACCCGCTGAGATTCCGTACCTGAGGAGACTGGTCTTAAACGAAAATACAGTTTACAAGACTCTTTAAAATTAAAAAACTGCTTTCTATCCCCAGAAAAACGGTCAGGCAGATGCATTTTTGGTTCAGGAATGACCCTCGGGGAAGTCCGTAACAGATCTTCTTGTGACCTCACCCGAAGGGACAGATCCTGAACCATCTGAGTAAGCTCTTGAATCTGGCTAACAAAAAGCTGGCCCGGATTTGGTCCAACACCGGTGGGATTCATGAGGCTGACAAATCTCCCAACTGAATAAGGAAAAAATTAACTCCTGTTAATTTTAAATTTTAGTATGGCCGGTGTTAATGTTATGATTCCCGTACTCCAGACCAGATGAGATCTTATGGCAGAGGTCTGAGTACTGGAAAGATATGCTGGTTACGGGAACAGGGAAGCCTAGTAACCCCTGGCGCCCTAACTCCGTTGTCTCGCCCGTGTTATCAGAAATCCCCTGCGAGACTATGGTTGCTTGAGCCCATGGCAGCCGCGTTCGAAGGGCGGATTATGTCTGCCCAACCCCGATGCCCCCTCAGGTCTTAATGGGAGACAAAGGGAAATCCGAGACAGGGTGATAACAAGGGGCCCTCTGACTAAGCAACCAGGCCAGGGGTTACAAGCTATCTAACTTAACCAAAAGTATGTGCGGACAAAACCGCCAGGGAAAAGGACAACCAAAGATCCACTGATCCGTTACTCCTATCCAGCACCGCTGGATACCAGAGTGGACTTGTGGGAGCGGAATCCTCCGCAAAAGCTCCGGAACACAATAAAACTAAATAATAAATAGTAAGCGGTCAAGCCGCAACACACGGCTACGCCGCGACTCACGAACACCACAGGATGTTAAAGGTGCTCGGTAGGACTCCAGGAATAGATGACAAATTCCGAGTACTGGATCACTGAGGACAGGAACAACCGAATTGAGCAGGACTGGAAACTCTCTGTAACTGACACAGCCAACAGGAAGCTAACACCGGCGTCTGTGAGAAGTCCTGAGAGTGCTTTTATTAGGAAACCCTCCAATCCGGATCCAGACAGGGTAATCATAATTATGCCGTGCAGCTGCATGCTGCACGGCCAGGATACAATTTGACCTGATTAATTAGACCTAGCAACGGGGAACGCGGTCCGACAGTGGCGTCCCCGTTGCCATGGTCTAAGCGGCTCCGTGCGCCCGGCGTCTAGCGTTGCTAGGGAGCCGGCGGCTGTCTGCCTGCGGCGTCCCTAGTTGCTAGGCGCCGGGCCGCACTGACGGGCGGACCCTCGGCGCCTAACACCCCCCCCCCTTTTCTGTTTTGCTCCACTCTGAAAATGTAATAAAAAAATAACTGAAAGCTGGAAAAAAAATATACGTTATGGTAAGAACTTACCGTTGATAACGTGATTTCTTTTATGTCCACAGGTATCCACATGATAACATTGGGATATTGTCGAGCGACAGCGAAAATGGTACCAACACGGCCACAAGCTTTCTGGCCTCCCAGGATGCATTGGGGCTCTCACCATATAGTCCCGCCCACTGACTCAGTCAGATCAGTTCTTTCCACAGCGATTTTAGGCAGGAACATCAGGCAGAGACCTGTTTAGGCGATAAGAACACACATGCACACCCTTCCATACAAGAAGGAAGAGGTTTTTAGTGATTGTCTAGATACTCAAATCAGATGCGTCAGGGTGGGATCCCTGTGGATACCTGTGGACATAAGAGAAATCACGTTATCAATGGTAAGTTCTTACCATAACGTTTATTTCTCTGGCTCCGTCCACAGGATTATCCACAGGATAACATTGGGATTCCCAAAGCCATTTTAGTGGTGGGGACGCTCCTGATTACACAGGAGGACCTTTCGCCCGAAGTCTGCGTCATGAGAGGCAAAAGTATCCAAGGCATAATGTCTAATGAATGTGTTTATGGAAGACCATGTGGCTGCCCTACATATCTGTTCTGCTGAAGCACCCTGTTGTGCTGCCCAAGAAGGACCTACCTTACGTGTAGAGTGAGCAGAGACATTAGCCGGAATAGGGAGATCTGCATGAGAATAAGCTTCTGATATTACCATTCGGAGCCATCTCGCCAGCGTCTGTTTACTAGCAGGCCATCCTCTTCTATGGAATCCGTAGAGGATGAAGAGAGAATCTGTTTTCCTGATGGCACTAGTACGATCTATGTAGATTCTTAAAGCCCGGACCACGTCCAGCGACGCTTCTCCCGCAGATAGTCCCGATACCTGAAAAGCTGGGACTACAATCTCTTCATTCAGGTGAAACTTTGATACCACCTTTGGAAGATAGCTAGATCTCGTTCTGAGAACTGCTCTGTCTGGAAAAAAACTTAGGAAAGGAGACTTACACGATAATGCTCCCAAATCTGACACTCTTCTGGCTGACGCCATTGCCAGTAAAAAAAGAACTTTAACCGTTAACCACTTAAGATCTGCTCTCTCAAGTGGTTCAAACAGAGGACCCTGTAGAAATTTAAGAACTAAATTCAAATCCCAGGGAGCTGCAGGAGGAACAAATGGAGGTTGAATATGTACTACTCCTTGAAAAATTGTACGTACATCCTGTAAATCAGCAATCTTCTGCTGAAACCATACAGTTAATGCTGAAACTTGAACCCTCAAGGAAGCAACTTTCAACCCTTTATCCAATCCTGCCTGAAGGAAATCCAAAATCCTAGCTACTTTAAAAGATCTTGGATTGAATTTTTTTCCAGTACACCAATGAATATAGGCTTGCCATATACTATGATACACACGGGCCGAAGAAGGCTTTCTTGCTCTAAGCATAGTTTGGATTACTTGTTTCGAAAATCCTTTAGCCTCTAGGATAGAGGTTTCAACAGCCACGCCGTCAAAGATAGGCGATCCAGATGACTGTGACAACAAGGACCCTGCATTAGCAGATCTGGACATTGAGGGAGCAGTATCGGTGCTTCCATGGACATTCTCAACAGATCTGTGTACCAATGCCTTCTTGACCAAGCTGGAGCTATTAGAATGATTGCTCCTTTTGCCTGTTTTATCTTTCTCACTACTCTGGGTAACAGAGATATTGGAGGGAACAGATACGCCAGCTGAAACCTCCATTCTACTGACAGTGCGTCTACCAGGACCGCTCCTGGGTCCTTTGTTCTCGATCCGTACCTCGGAACTTTGTTGTTTAGACGAGACGCCATAAGGTCTATCTCCGGTAGACCCCATCTGTTCACCAGTGTCTGAAACACTTCTGGGTGTAGTGCCCATTCGGTTTCCTGAATGGTGTGCCGACTGAGAAAATCCGCTTCCCAATTTAGTACACCGGGGACAAATACTGCTGACAATGCCGGGAGATGGAGTTCTGCCCATTTTAGAATGGGAGTTACTTCCTCCATCAATCTCTTGCTGTGAGTTCCTCCTTGATGATTGAGGTATGCAACTGCCGTCGCATTGTCTGAGCGGATCTGGACTGATCTTCCCTATAGATTGCCCTTTGCCTGAACCAGAGCCAAGTAAATGGCGCTTATTTCTAACAGATTTATTGGCAGGCGACTTTCCCTTGCGGTCCACTTTCCTTGGAACCATAGGCTTCCGAGTACCGCCCCCCCAGCCCTGCAGGCTGGCATCTGTTGTCAGGACTTGCCACTCTTTTATCCAAAAGGGTCTCCCCTTGTTTAAATGGTCTGTCTGTAGCCACCAAGCTAGAGACCTTTTCACATTTACTGGAATCTTTATCATCTGCTTCTTTATTGTCTGATGATTTCCGTTCCATTTGGTCAGAATAAGGTGCTGCAATGGTCTGGAGTGGAATTGCGCATATTCCACCACGTCAAAGTTTGATACCATCAGACCCAACAGTCGCATTGCTGCATGGACTGACATTGTCTGGGCTTGCAACGCTTCCTGAGCCATGACCTGCACCTTGACTATCTTTTTCTCTGGTAAGAGAACTTTCTGTAGGTCTGAATCGAATATGGCTCCCAAATGAACCATCCGCTGTGATGGATTCAGAGACCACTTTTCCCAATTTATGAGCCACCCGTGTCTCTGTAAACAAACTATCGTCTGTTGAAGATGGCTCAACAGTAAATCTTGCGACTGTGCTAAGATTAACAGGTCGTCTAGGTATGGGAATATTCTTATCCCCTGTTTGCGTAGACAAGCTGCCATAACCACCATGATCTTGGTAAACACCCTGGGTGCTGTAGCTAGCCCGAAAGGCAGAGCTTGGAACTGGAAATGTTCCTGGAGGATGGCAAACCTGAGGTAACACTGATGCGACAGTGCTATAGGCACATGCAGGTAAGCATCCTGTACATCCAGAGATACCATGTAATCTCCCAGTTCCATAGCCAACATTATGGAGCGTAATGTCTCCATGTGGAACTTCGGGATCCATATGTATTTGTTCAACATTTTCAGATTTAGGATTGGTCGATATGACCCATTTGGTTTCTGGATTAGAAATAGATTGGAGTAAAAACCCTGTCCCCTTTGTGATGGAGGCACTGGGACATTCACACCTGACTGCAGTAATTTTTGGACTGCTTCTTGCAGGGCATTGGCCTTCGACTCTATACGAGACGGGCTGGTGCAAAAAAATCTTTGAGGAGGCTGCCTGCTGAATGGGAACCCATACCCCTGAGATACTACCTTCTGCACCCAAGCATCTGCTGTTGACTGTTGCCATATGTGTGCAAAAAGAAGGAGTCGGCCCCCAACCCTGGAATCCTCCAGGCGGAGGCCCGTCTCTTCAGGCTGACGGTTTCTGTTCAGGTTTGGAAGCTGGCTTTTCGCTAGTCCATTGCTTCCTACCCCTGGATTTAAACTGGGGTTGCTTAGGCTCCTCTTTAGCTTTCGCTTTGCCAATGAAATGAGCAAAATTTTAAACCCTTGGACTTAGGGTTATAAGCACCCGGAAATCTGACCTTTTTCGATTCAGCCTCTGATTCTAGGATATCCGATAAAGGTTTTCCAAATAATATATTACCGACAAAAGGCAATGCTTCCAATTCTTTCTTGGACTCCGCATCTGCCTTCCAGGCCCGTAGCCAAACTGCTCTGCGAGCGACTACTGTCAAGGCTGAAGCTTTGGAAGCAACTGTGCCTACATCAATTGCTGCTTCTTCCAAATACTGGGCAGATTGTCTTAAACGGCAAAAACGATCCTCTTGCTCCCTAGTAGGAGAAGGGATGTCATTCTCTAGTTCCTCTATCCATTCGCCCATTGCCTTTGCTACCCAGGCCGAAGCCATAGCAGGTCTTACCACTGCTCCTACTAGAGAAAAAATATTTTTCAAAAGGCTCTCTACCCTTCTGTCTGTGACATCATTCAATGAGGTAGATGACAGTGGTAAAGCAGATTTATGCACGAGTCGCAGAACATGTGCATCTACTTTTGGAGGAACTTCTCTTTTCGAACAATCCACAGCAGGAAATGGATAATAAGAATCCCATCTCTTAGGAATCTTATACTATTTACTGGGCGCTGCCCAAGACTCATCCATCATTTCCGTCAGCTCATCTGACGCTGGGAATTCAGCTTTTACTGATTTTGTTTGTTTAAATACAGGTGCTTTAGCTTTTAACACTGTCTTGGCTGGCTCTTCCAATGAGAGAAAAGCCTTCACAGCATTAATAAGTTCAGCTACATTTTCTTAACTAAAGCTATGCGACTGATCATCATACGGAGTTGAATCTATTGTATCATCATCATCCGATGTATCCTCTTGTGTAGTCTGCCACACAGACGTATCTGTCTTAGTCTTACCTGTCCCTTGGTTGCTTGTAGAGGCTACTGGAACCAAACCATAGGAAGGGAGCTGCATATATGGGTTCATAGTGTAACCTAACCCTTGAGGTGGTGCTACCGGAGCTAACCTGTCTGCTATTGAAGACAGAGTCTTTGCGAATATATTCCATGGTGGCTCTGTTGGTGGTTGAACCAACTCCTGTTTTTTACTTCGCTGAAAAGCGAAACAGTTTGCACACAAACCCTCATAAGTGACCAATTGATTCATATCAATTACCCCTGACTTACAAGATAAGCATGTTAGGGCTGTAGGAGTGCTTGGTAAATTCTCCTCATCACTTTTGCCGCTCACAGACATGGTATTAACCTGTTATTGACTACACAATTTGTGACTGAAAATCACCCTATATGTCAGTATATAGAGGTGAGATCAATCTGACCACAGTGCATCTGATTTGAGGGTCAGAACAGGACTGACATTACACAGAAAAGTCAGCACACATACTAGCAGTCAGTCACATGTTAAAGCATTAGACATTGCCATATGAGAATACAACCTCCATAACAACTTATATATAAGTAGGAAAATTGTACTTCTGTTTTAAACTGGTTCTTTTTTCAACATAGCATGCAGAAAACACAGTAATATACAGGTCTCATATGCAATAGGTACTAAAAATTAACAATGCATACTAAGAAGTAGAGAGAATTTTTAGTACTGTATACCCTGCCTCCGTAGAGCAGGATACAGGGAGACTCACCACACTTCCATATCCAAGCAAATACGCTCGTAAGACGCTGAGTGGATTCAGACGCTACTGATGTACACTCCCGCTCTTGATAACTGATAACGGACACGGACGCTCACCAACGGACACGGACGCTGAGCGACTTCCACGTGTATGCAGACGCTAAGGCCTGCAACTCAGTCTGGGTGGGTTTATCTCCAGTGTACACAACTGCAGCGTCTAAGCTGCGACCGAGTACCCTCGTGGTAGCGTCTGAGCCGGAAGTGAGGTCATTTAGTTCATGAAACGAGAGACACGCGGGAACTGCCCATGAACTCGGAGGAGAGGTGGCCAGGAGAGCGTCTGAATCCCCCTGTTGACTTAAACTCCCAGGATCGCAGCCTCTACCTAGTCCTGGCACCTATGATCCCAGGAGCGTAGCCCTGTCGCACTCTAGATGTTCGGCGCATCAACACACTGTTTGTAGTCTCCACCAATTCAGTGTAGCTGTGTCCTGACCCCTCTAGTAAGAGGAAGTCCATAGACTCACCGTCTCCCCATGCTCCGGCCACAGCCTGGTTATGTCTGCTGGACCTGCTAGAACATCCGACACAGACGCCCGTCGAGACAGCACTGATACCCGAAGGTAAGCATTGTTGCGACCCGATGGGGAGTTGTTGGAGCGACTCTTTCTAGTATGCGTTTAAGACGCTGTTAAGAGAAGTCGCTCAAAAAAAATATATAGTAAGTCTATAAAAATAAAATAATAAAAGATTGAGGCTGCTGTGACCATGCAGCTTCCTGCCGCACCAAGCAAAAAACTGATCTGACTGAGTCAGTGGGCGGGACTATATGGTGAGGGCCCCAATGCATCCTGGGAGGCCAGAAAGCTCGTGACTGCGTTGGTGCCATTTTTGCTGTCACTCGACAATATCCCAATGTTATCCTGTGGATAATCCTGTGGACCCAGCCAGAGAAACTTGGGATCAATTGGACCACTAATTACTGGATAGTATATTCCTAAAATAAGCCAAGCCTCACAAATAGTCACCTCGATACTCTTTATATAATTTCCCTTCCACCTTAGGGGAGTTATCAATTAGAGTTGGAAGTTCCGACAGGGCAGAAAGACAGCACTTTCCGCCACTAATCGGAACTTTCCGACACTTCAATATTCAATTGAAGTGTCATTTTTCCGCCCTGTGCGAAATTCCGACAAGTCGAAAAACACATGGATGAGCTGAATCCATGTGTTTTTGACCCCGCCGCGGTTGAAAATTGCCCATTCATTTTTGCCCATAAGAGAGGGCAGACATGAATTGTCCGAATGGAAGGGGAAACGACCAGCTATTGAATAGTGAAGGTGTTGGATCCTCTCCGTCGGACTTTAATTGAATATACCCGCTAAGCTGAACGTTCCGGCGATCTCACAATGGTCCAACAAAATGTAACACATACAATGCGCAACCCACCATACGATGGAATAATAAGAATTTACTTACCGATAATTCTATTTCTCGGAGTCCGTAGTGGATGCTGGGGTTCCTGAAAGGACCATGGGGAATAGCGGCTCCGCAGGAGACAGGGCACAAAAAGTAAAGCTTTAGGATCAGGTGGTGTGCACTGGCTCCTCCCCCTATGACCCTCCTCCAAGCCTCAGTTAGGATACTGTGCCCGGACGAGCGTACACAATAAGGAAGGATTTATGAATCCCGGGTAAGACTCATACCAGCCACACCAATCACACTGTACAACCTGTGATCTGAACCCAGTTAACAGTATGATAACAGCGGAGCCTCTGAAAGATGGCTCACAACAATAATAACCCGATTTTTGTAACTATGTACAAGTATTGCAGATAATCCGCACTTGGGATGGGCGCCCAGCATCCACTACGGACTCCGAGAAATAGAATTATCGGTAAGTAAATTCTTATTTTCTCTATCGTCCTAGTGGATGCTGGGGTTCCTGAAAGGACCATGGGGATTATACCAAAGCTCCCAAACGGGCGGGAGAGTGCGGATGACTCTGCAGCACCGAATGAGAGAACTCCAGGTCCTCCTTAGCCAGGTTATCAAATTTGTAGGATTTTACAAACGTGTTTGCCCCTGACTAAATAGCCGCTCTGCAAAGTTGTAAAGCCGAGACCCCTCGGGCAGCCGCCCAAGATGAGCCCACCTTCCTTGTGGAATGGGCATTTACATATTTTGGCTGTGGCAGGCCTGCCACAGAATGTGCAAGCTGAATTGTATTACACATCCAACTAGCAAAAGTCTGCTTAGAAGCAAGAGCACCCAGTTTGTTGGGTGCATACAGGATAACAGCAAGTCAGTTTTCCTGACTCCAGCCGTCCTGGAACCTATATTTTCAGGGCCCTGACCACATCTAGCAACTTGGAGTCCTCCAAGTCCCTAGTAGGCGCAAGACACCACAATAAGCTGGTTCAGGTGAAACACTGACACCACCTTAGGGAGAGAACTGGGGACGAGTCCGCAGCTCTGCCCTGTCCGAATGGACAAACAGATATGGGCTTTTTTGAGAAAAAAACCACCAATTTGACACTCGCCTGGTCCAGGCCAGGTCCAAGAGCATGTTCACTTTTCATGTGAGATGCTTCAAATCCACAGATTTGACTGGTTTTAAACCAATGTGTTTTGAGGAATCCCAGAACTACGTTGAGATCCCACAGTGCCACTGGAGGCACAAAAGGGGGTTGTATATGCAATACTCCCTTGACAAACTTCAGGACTTCAGGAACTGAAGCCAATTCTTTCTGGAAGAAAAATCGACAGGGCCGAAATTTGAACCTTAATGGACCCCAATTTGAGGCCCATAGACACTCCTGTTTGCAGGAAATGCAGGAATCGACCGAGTTGAAATTTCTTCGTGGGGCCTTCCTGGCCTCACACCACGCAACATATTTTCGCCACATGTGGTGATAATGTTGTGCGGTCACCTCCTTTCTGGCTTTGACCAGGGTAGGAATGACCTCTTCCTGAATGCCTTTTCCCTTAGGATCCGGCGTTCCACCGCCATGCCGTCAAACGCAGCTGCGGTAAGTCTTGGAACAGACATGGTACTTGCTGAAACAAGTCCCTTCTTAGCGGCAGAGGCCATAAGTCCTCTGTGAGCATCTCTTGAAGTTCCGGGTACCAAGTCCTTCTTGGCCAATCCGGAGCCATGAGTATAGTTCTTACTCCTCTACGTCTTATAATTCTCAGTACCTTAGGTATGAAAAGCAGAGGATGGAACACATACACCGACTGGTACACCCACGGTGTTACCAGAACGTCCACAGCTATTGCCTGAGGGTCTCTTAACCTGGCGCAATACCTGTCCCGTTTTTTGTTCAGACGGGACGCCATCATGTCCACCTTTGGTAATTCCCAACGGTTTACAATCATGTGGAAAACTTCCCCATGAAGTTCCCACTCTGCCGGGTGGAGGTCGTGCCTACTGAGGAAGTCTGCTTCCCAGTTTCCATTCCCGGAATGAAACACTGCTGACAGTGCTATCACATGATTTTCCGCCCAGCGAAAAGTCCTTGCAGTTTTTGCCACTGCCCTCCTGCTTCTTGTGCCGCCCTGTCTATTTACGTGGGCGACTGCCGTGATGTTTTATCCCACTGGATCAATACCGGCTGACCTTGAAGCAGAGGTCTTGCTAAGCTTAGAGCATTATAAATTTACCCTTAGCTATATTTATGTGGAGAAAAGTCTCCAGACTTGATCACACTCCCTGGAAATTTTTTCCTTGTGTGACTGCTCCCCAGCCTCTCGGGCTGGCCTCCGTGGTCACCAACATCCAAAACTGAATGCCGAATCTGCGGCCCTCTAGAAGATGAGCACTCTGTAACCACCACAGGAGAGACACCCTTGTCCTTGGATATAGGGTTATCCGCTGATGCATCTGAAGATGCGATCCGGACCATTTGTCCAGCAGATCCCACTGAAAAGTTCTTGCATGAAATCTGCCGACTGGAATTGCTTCGAAGGAAGTCACCATTTTTTTACCATGGCCCTTGTGCAATGATGCACTGATTTTAGGAGGTTCCTGACTAGCTCGGATAACTCCCTGGCTTTCTCTTCCGGGAGAAAACCTTTTTCTGGACTGTGTCCAGAATCATCCCTAAGCACAGGAGACTTGTTGTCGGGATCAGCTGCGATTTTGGAATATTTAGAATCCACCCCTGCTGTTGTAACAGTATCCGAGATAGTGCTACTCCGACCTCCAACTGTTCCCTGGACTTTGCCCTTATCAGGAGATCGTCCAAGTAAGGGATAATTAAGACGCCTTTTCTTCGAAGAAGAACCATCATTTCGGCCATTACCTTGGTAAAGACCCGGGGTGCCGTGGACAATCCAAACGGCAGCGTCTGAAACTGATAGTGACAGTTCTGTACCACGAACCTGAGGTACCCTTAGTGATAAGGGCAAATTTGGGACATGGAGGTAAGCATCCCTGATGTCTCGGTACACCATATAGTCCATTCTTCCCGGTTCGTTATCACTGCTCTGAGTGACTCCATCTTGATTTGAACCTTTGTAAGTGTTCAAATTTTTTTAGATTTAGAATAGGTCTCACCTAGCCTTCTGGCTTCAGTACCACAATATAGTGTGGAATAATACCCCTTTTCTTGTTGTAGGAGGGGTAATTTAATTATCACCTGCTGGGAATACAGCTCGTGAATTGTTTCCCATACTGCCTCCTTGTCGGAGGGAGACCTTGGTAAAGCAGACTTCAGGAGCCTGCGCAGGGGAAACGTCTCGACATTCCAATCTGTACCCCTGGGATACTACTTGTAGGATCCAGGGGTCCTGTACGGTCTCAGCGTCATGCTGAGAGCTTGTCAGAAGCGGTGGAACGCTTCTGTTCCTGGGAATGGGCTGCCTGCTGCAGTCTTCTTCCCTTTCCTCTATCCCTGGGCAGATATGACTCTTATAGGGACGAAAGGACTGAAGCTGAAAAGACGGTGTCTTTTTCTGCAGAGATGTGACTTAGGGTAAAAACGGTGGATTTTCCAGCAGTTGCCGTGGCCACCAGGTCCGATGGACCGACCCCAAATAACTCCTCTTCCTTTATACGGCAATACACCTTTGTGCCGTTTGGAATCTGCATCACCTGACCACTGTCGTGTCCATAAACATCTTCTGGCAGATATGGACATCGCACTTACTCTTGATGCCAGAGTGCAAATATCCCTCTGTGCATCTCGCATATATAGAAATGCATCCTTTAAATGCTCTATAGTCAATAAAATACTGTCCCTGTCAAGGGTATCAATATTTTTAGTCAGGGAATCCGACCAAGCCACCCCAGCTCTGCACATCCAGGCTGAGGCGATCGCTGGTCGCAGTATAACACCAGTATGTGTGTATATACTTTTTATGATATTTTCCAGCCTCCTGTCAGCTGGCTCCTTGAGGACGGCCCTATCTATAGACGGTACCGCCACTTGTTCTGATAAGCGTGTGAGCGCCTTATCCACCCTAAGGGGTGTTTCCCAACGCGCCCTAACTTCTGGCGGGAAAGGGTATACCGCCCATATTTTCTATCGGGGGGAACCCACGCATCATCACACACTTCATTTAATTTATCTGATTCAGGAAAAACTACGGTAGTTTTTTCACATCCCACATAATACCCTCTTTTGTGGTACTTGTAGTATCAGAAATATGTAACACCTCCTTCATTGCCCTTAACGTGTGGCCCTAATAAGGAATACGTTTGTTTATTCACCGTCGACACTGGATTCAGTGTCCCTGTCTGTGTCGACCGACTAAAGTAAACGGGCGTTTTAAAACCCCTGACGGTGTTTTTGAGACGTCTGGACCGGTACTAATTGTTTGTCGGCCGTCTCATGTCGTCAACCGACCTTGCCGCGTGTTGACATTATCACGTAATTCCCTAAATAAGCCATCCATTCCGGTGTCGACTCCCTAGAGAGTGACATCACCATTACAGGCAATTGCTCCGCCTCCTCACCAACATCGTCCTCATACATGTCGACACACACGTACCGACACACAGCACACACACAGGGAATGCTCTGATAGAGGACAGGACCTACTAGCCCTTTGGAGAGACAGAGGGAGAGTTTGCCAGCACACACCAAAAACGCTATAATTATATAGGGACAACCTTATATAAGTGTTTTCCCTTATAGCATCTTTTTTATATATTTTTAACGCCAAATTAGTGCCCCCCCTCTCTGTTTTAACCCTGTTTCTGTAGTGCAGTGATCCTGTTGCCAGCAGGACTTTCTAAGCAGCTCTTTAGGAGAGCCACCTAGATTGCACCCTTCTCGGCCGGGCACAAAAATCTAACTGAGGCTTGGAGGAGGGTCATAGGGGGAGGAGCCAGTGCACACCACCTGATCCTAAAGCTTTACTTTTTGTGCCCTGTCTCCTGCGGAGCCGCTATTCCCCATGGTCCTTTCAGGAACCCCAGCATCCACTAGGACGATAGAGAAATTGTATTGATGATCATATCCAATTAATTGTTGCTCTTGTACACTATGTGTTTGTGCGCACTCACTACACGATGTGCACAACATCGCATCATCCCATCTCGTGCTGCACATCAGATGGTACGATGTGATGAATGATGTGTGTAAATGATAGATTTGAGTTCAGGTATATAAACCTGCTTGCGTGGGTCAGTCACTGGGGAGAGATAGGAGAGAGTGCACATTTAGCACTACTCTGGGTGCTGGATAGTACAGACCCTGACCGGCCAGTTTGCTCTGTTCCTGTGAAGCTGTACTTTATGTTCCATTGCTGTTGGTATTACTATGTAATAAGCCATGGCTCTGCCATTTTGCTGGAATAAAAGCTTACTTTTTTTGAAGCACATCAGTCTCCAGTGGTCACCTGAAATCTATGAACTACAACACACTATACAATGGTAGAGCAGATTAGTCGAAAACTACCAAGATTGTATAATAAATCATATAGTGTGTACCCACCTTTAGTGTTACAAGCAGACAGCTCTCCTTATTTTCTATTTGTCCCATTCATTTTACTTTCCCCCCAAAACTGAAAAATATATACTTTCTGTCATACAGGTTCAATATGTAGGCTGCCGGGATTCCGGAGGCGGGATTGTGACCCCAGTCGGGATGCAGACGCTGACTTTCTGAGCGGTGTTGGGATTCTGGAGTCGGTATTTCGACTGTCAAAATTCCGACTGCTGGGATCCTGACCAGATCCTGTATTTAGTGCTTGTTTGTCAGGTACACATTTCTGTATAATCTCTGTACAACTGGATCTAATGGTGTATAAAGTTTATTGTGATTTTTATATAGATCATATTGCTGCAACAAACAATTGTAAACAATAGCAGTTCTTATCTGGAAATGGTCAGAATTGCTTAAATGTAATTTAAAAACAAAATTTTAAAGAACATAAAAAAATAATCACATTTTCACTTTAGGCTTTAATTATACAACTTCAGTGGCAATCTAAATGATTAACTGAACACCAATTATAGATGTGCTCAAACTTTGTGTCTGTAATAAAATTGTAAACAAATGTGTACATGTATTAAGGAATGAAAAAAAGCAGAAAACGACCAGGCGCCTACTAACTACCTGCTGCTTTTCAACAGGTATACATGTATTAAGGAACTCCTCAGTGATGTGTCATTCACTGAATGCTAAAATTCTTAATAAGGTGGCAACAAGAGCTTTTATAGGGGTATATTTAATAAGTGTCGGATCCATTCCGACGTGCATTTGTCAGACTGGATCTGACAAGGGCTATTCAATGAACGGCCAAATCAGACAGTTGGATTTGGCCGTTCCTGGTGTCCTGTCCTGCTGCTGCTGTCGGCAGCTGCCGGGTGCGCTGAAAGTTGAGGATGGGGGAGCTGACGGCTACGGGGGGAGCAGGCAGCGGCAGGACATGTCTGCGGTGGCGGGGGATGATGTCTGCGCGTGGTGGGAGGTGCTGCAGAGAGTGAAGAGCCTGGCTGGGGGATGTCCTGCTCAATACGACTTTTTTTAAAAGTCGGATTGAGATTGTCGGAAAGGGGGCCACAACCTGTCGGATTTGGCCCCGTTTACAACAGAAGCATGCGGATCGGCGCCTATTCCGCCGATCCACGTGTTTTCCCAAAAGTCGGGAATTCCCGACTTGTCGGAAAAAAACTGCTCAAATTGAATAAGTCGGAACCATTCCGACAAGGCAGCTTCCGACAGCTATTGAATACGGCCCATAATGAACGATGATCCGAACACAATCTATGTGCCATATCATTAGCTACAGAATGATGAATGATAGACCCTTCAAACTTGACTAATCCTAGGAAGTCTGGTTATATTTTTGTATGTGCCATTATCATGTGGCCTTACATTAAGCAATTATATGACCCATAGTAGATACAATTATTATTGCTGTGTGTGATTTTGGGGTGTGGTGCCCCCTGGATTTGGTGTGGCCAGGCTGCCTTGGGGTAGCACACCATAATATTTATTTAGCACTTTTGTAGCACTCCTACTTATTTTTCCACTAACACTACTCTTTGGAGTATTTTACTAACCCTCTTATTTGTGTATCACTTTATAGCACATAGCACCTGCTTCTTTCAACACTTTAGTATTTTTTTTTTATCAATAATGTCATTTAACTCAGGCCCAACCACATGTGGTTGGGCCTGAGCCAGCTTTGTGGGGTCCGCACCCTGGACTTATACTTAGTATTAGGGATTTCCAGCAATAGGGACGCCTTGAAGTGGCCTGGAGGCTTATCATATTTTTTGCAAAATATATGTAACCAAGATCTCTACATTTTCTAGTACCATATAGTGTACAGGTCTGTTAACTAACAGCCCTTCGGGTGCGTGGGAAAAACCCTTTTGTTTTTTATCGTCTAGAGCAACCTCCTTCCACAGCACCTGAGGAATGTTACCAGTTTGATTAGAGCAGTTTGCCATTATATATTGTAATCCTAGGAAGTGTCAGTGATGAACACTTAGGGGTATATGCAATTCACAGCGAATCGCGGCAAATTATCGCCGTTTTTTAACTCGACACAATTCGACAGGTGAATTCCGGCAGGTGGCTGCCGGAATTCACCATATTCAATGAAAAACGGATTCGACATTCCCGCGGGCGAAAAACGACCGATTTGCCGGATTTTGCCGCGATTTAAAAAAACTCATGTGTGAATATGGGACCCCTTTCAGTCCGCTGGCACGGGTATTTGCGTTTTGTTTTTTTGCCAAGTACCTGGATTATTTTCTGGACGTGGATGTATCTCTGGACGCTGGAAGGTGAGTATAATTATCTTTTATTTTCAGGTATCCGTGGATTCTACTTGGAGAAGAGGACCGACTGCTTCGTGTCAACATAGGTAAGTATGTGTGTGTCGGCAGTATGTAATAAAGTTGTACAAGTCACGGTGTGTGTGTCCTGTTTTTATTTGGGTATTTTTTTCCCAGTAGTACTACAGGTACCAGCGGGCCCGTTTTTCTCCCGCATGCTGGTACTTGTGGTTCTCCAAGTACCAGCTTGCGGGGGAGGCTTGCTGGGCCTTGTAGTACTACTGGAAAAAACAATATTCTTGTCATTTTTCTCAAGGCTATCAGCCTCCCATCCGCAGCCATAGGATGGGGGGGACAGCCTCGGGCTTCACCCCTGGCCCTTGGGTGGCTGGGGCCCTTGATTGAAGGGGTCCCCACTCCCCCAGGGTACCCCGGCCAGGGGTGACTAGTTGGATATTTAATGCCACGGCCGCAGGGCACTGTATAAAAGTGACCCCCGGCTGTGGCATTATCTGTCCAGCTAGTGGAGCCCGATGCTGGTGTGAAAAATACGGGGGACCCCTACTCGTTTTGTCCCCCGTATTTTTTGCACCAGCACCAGGCGCAGAGCCCGGTGCTGGTTTTAAAAATACGGGGGATCCTCTGTCAAATTTTTCCCCGCATTTTTAGAACCAGGACCAGCTCGAAGAGCCCGAGGCTGGTTATGCTTTGGAGGGGGAACCCCACGCCATTTTTTCCCGGGATTTTACCATTCCATCTATAAAAAAAATAAAATAAAAAAATATCATTTTTAAAAATATATAAATAATATTTGTGCCTCCAAAAAAGACAAACCAAGTACCTAATCCCTTCTAATGTAAATAGATCTGATATTACCAAGAAAAAAACCCACAAAAAAAACATGTTTTACATTTTTTTTATTGGTTTCACCCTCCAAAGTGTGGCGGATTGAAAATGACGAATTTGCTGTCTAAAAGCACTGTTGTCGAATTACCAAACTTAAATTGAATACACTTTGGTCGAATTGCAGCACTTGTATCATTGCAGAAAAGTCAAATTTGCAAAAAGTCGAATTTCAAAAAGTTGAATTTTGAAAAGTTGAATTTTGAAAGTCCGTTTTTTTGACGGAAAGTACTGAATTGCATTGACAAATTTTTTTTTTTTTGGCGAAAATGTCCCGAAATTCGACAATTTCGGGAATTCGACCGCAATTGCATATACCCCTTAAGCTTTAGAATTATCTGTGTTATGAAGGTAATCAAACACCCACTGTCATTAATGGTGGGCTGTGTATTTCACAGCGACATTTGAAAATAGGCTCCCCACAACCAGATATTGAGACAAATAGCTAGATGCAAGTTATACATAACCAACAGACGTAGAACACTGTGTTTAATTTAAATATCTTATTGTCACTAGGGAGATAACTATGAAATGTGTCAAAACTGAACCTGAAACATGATATGACTTTCATCCAAGACCAAAGAACACGAGTATGAGTAACAGTAAATATAAACGAAACCTTTGTTCCATTATTATACTTTACACAATTATTAAACATTAATTTCGGGGTACTTAAGTTCTACAAAAAATGGAACCCATTCATAATCACACTATAGATTGAGGTCCAAGCTTAAATATTCCAGCGTATTGAAAAAACTGAATGGTATTTACACAAGCGATTGCTTGGTGAACTCTAGGGGATACTTTATTATTATTGTTATTGATAAAGTTATTTCTATTTTTATTTGTATTGTATTAAAGTATCAAATATGAAGTATATCTGGAATTTTAGAACGTGCGAGCTCTGCCCCACGACAACACTAAGACCATTGCTAATATGGTATTATGACACTGTAACTTTATGCACCTATCTGTTGGCTCCAACTAATTGCTCCACCACTGACTCTGAACGCTTGTATGATTTGAGTGTTTTCTCTGGACAGAAGACAACCCCCCACCCCCCTCCCTTTTTATTTTTCTCGCATACTTTTGTTGATTATGTATGTGTCTTATTTGATCAGGGTAGTTTATATATTATTGTTCCTTTTCTAATTGGATGTAATGTTGTGCCTTTCTTGTTCTTACTAATATTTACATATCTGTCATTTGTGGAATGTACTGCTTTTACCCTGTATCATTTTGAAAAATCAATAAGAATAATTTACACAAAAAAAACCATATCTCAGCTATGTCATGGTCTCATTAATAAATGCACATATTGATTTATATCTAAAACTTTTTTCTTTCTTTTTTTGTATAATTAGGACAATGAGGTGACAATTACGTGTACATTTGAGGGCACCATTTCCTATGTCAAAACTTTGCTTAGTCATAGCCATGTGAGTGAATTTAGAATTTAAGTAAATTTACAACCAAATGGTTGAACCAAACAAAATCTCTCTGTAAGAAATGATTAAGTCAAAGTTCCAACTTTGATTGAAATGTGGCATGACCTAAAGCAAGAAAATCCTGACAAAGATCACCAAATGACCAATATGCTGCAGCAGTTACTTTAAATAGGAGTTGGGCAAAATACCTTCCAGCTGATGGGTAGAGTTGAACAACCAGTGAGGTCATGGATGTTAAGGAGGTGCTACCAGTTTCTAAACTTAAATATTTACATGCTTTTACCAAAAGACGAAAATATTGTATCAGCTGTTAAACAAAAAGACATGAAAATTTACATTTTCTTATACTAAAGTGTTACCAAGTTCCGCTCTTCACACTACGTGGCTACTGCATCTAGTATATTATAGCTGATGTTCAACTTTTTGGGGCATGGGAGAATCACTTGTCCATTCACATGAGCACACTGGACAAAGATGTTGGAAACAATGGGGGCCATTCCGAGTTGATCGCAAGCTGAAAATGTTCGCTGCGTAGCGATGATGCAAAAAAAAAGGAACTTCTGCACATGCGTCTGCGGCACAATGCACACGCGCGACATAGTTTCACAACGACCGATGTAGTTTCACACAAGGTCTAGCAAAGCTTTTTTGTTGCACTACTGGCCGCAGAGTGATTGACAGGAAGAGGGCGTTTTTGGGTGTCAACTGACCGTTTTCAGGGAGTGTTCGAAAAAACGCATGTGTGCCAGGAAAAACGCAGGCGTGGCTGGGCGTACGCAGGGCGTGTTCGTGACGTCAAAACAGGAACTGAACAGTCTGAAGTGATCGCAAGCGCTGAGTAGATCTGGAGGTGCTCTAAACCTGCACAATTTTTTTTTTGTAGCCGCTCTGCGATCCTTTCGTTCGCACTTCTGCTAAGCTGAAATACACTCCCAGAGGGCGGCGGCTTAGCGTCTGCATGGCTGCTAAAAACTGCTAGCGAGCGATCAACTCGGGATGACCCCCAAAGACCAAACATAAGGCTGAGGTACATTGAGTACAGTAAGATAGCAAATGGGCAATGCGAAAGGGTTGGAAAATAATGATAAACTTGTAGCACTTGCAGAAATATCTTTGTGGCGTGTGTATACCTGGTTGGGAGAAATTGCAAGTGTTTGTATCAAGTAGCACTATCAAGAGCAGCATCTAAATATGCCAAATGATATGAGTTAACACTTCTTTACAAGAGAAGAAAGAAAACAAGGGATAAGAACGGACACGAGAGATAATGGGAAAAGATGAGACATCTTGGTAGAAGTATAAAAAATAAAGTAGCCTCCAAAGAAGGAAAGACGTGAGAGAAGTAGAGGCAGTGTAAGATTCAGAAGATGACGTTAATTGGACACAGTAAGGCTATACCACTTACAAAAGACAAGAGAAACTTCATGACGTGCAGAGGCGGAACTACCATTGGTGCAGAAGGTGCATTGCACCAAGGCCCCTGGTGAGTGAGGGGGCAACTGCTGTCCAGACCAGCAATGAGTTTTCCCCTGGGCCACCGCATGGCCATTTTGAACAAAGTCAGACGACTGGCTCAGCAAAGGGAGCAGGGTGGGCGCCACTGTCTGAGGAACCTGCCTCTTACCTCAGGGAGGCGGGATTGACCTTGTGTGTGCAGACACATCAGTTTGACACCTGAGCTGGACTGAGTGGGGAGCCCAGCTGCTGGTCACCGCTGATGATTGCAGATGCGTACTGCATCTAATTCAGAGCTGTGAATTCTTACTGAATCACAGCTGTCTATGAATTAAAGGAAGCTCACGGCTGGTGTAATTAGTGCGGTCAGAGCCTGCTTGGTCGTTTGCTGAACTGAGGATATCACAGAGGGTGGGACCCATTCTCACAGACAGGGCAGTGTCCGCTGTGTTACCACTGTTGGAAATAATGTGTGTGTAGGTGTTGATATTGCAATGTTATATAGACACACACCAGTGCATGACTCATACTATGACCAGCTCAGTTACTTAACCAGTAATGCTGGCTTATAGATAGATAGCAGGTACAGCCATACCCACTGATACATGTACACTGGTGATGGAGCGAAGATGGAGCGTATCAGGGTTTCATACAGCTCACCAGACGAAGAGTGTATACTACAAACGGGTAGCTGTGCAGGGATGCTGGAACAGCTTTATGGCAGATTTTAACCAGGTCTCTCATAGGACCTAAGTAGGAGACTTCTGTCTTCCACCATGTCACTAAATAGTCTTATACAGTAAATAAATAATTGATAGGGCATAAGGTGCCCTTGGAGGACAGAAAGACTAGAGTCTGTGCAGTAGCACACTTCTTTCAACACCCACCCCTACCAAGGTACATCCCACCTGGTCTCCACACAGCATAGGACTGCGTGCAGGACTGTGAGATTGTACTCCTGTCACCCTCTCCCTGACACTCTGTGCCTCTCATTGCTTCTCCCTGTCACCCACTGGCATGTGGCATATTAATTTGGGGTGGATCAGAGGAGGGGAGCCCAAAGTATATTTGTGCACCTGGGCCCACCACTCACAAGCTCTACCACTGATGACGTGACACGTGGAGAAACACTCTAAGATGCAGTAGAAAGAGAGTGTATGATGAAAAGGAGACTAGTACATAAAGCTTTCTGAAACAGTTGAAAATTATGTAAAAGAGGAATACATTGGGTAATATTGGAAGACATTGAAAAAAGTGTGGTAGAAGAAAAAAAAAATAAGAATTTACTTACCGATAATTCTATTTCTCATAGTCCGTAGTGGATGCTGGGGACTCCGTAAGGACCATGGGGAATAGCGGCTCCGCAGGAGACTGGGCACAAAGTAAAAAGCTTTAGGACTACCTGGTGTGCACTGGCTCCTCCCCCTATGACCCTCCTCCAAGCCTCAGTTAGGATACTGTGCCCGGACGAGCGTACACAATAAGGAAGGATTTTGAATCCCGGGTAAGACTCAAACCAGCCACACCAATCACACCGTACAACTTGTGATCTGAACCCAGTTAACAGCATGATAACAAAGGAGCCTCTGAAAAGATGGCTCACAACAATAATAACCCGATTTTTGTAACAATAACTATGTACAAGTATTGCAGACAATCCGCACTTGGGATGGGCGCCCAGCATCCACTACGGACTATGAGAAATAGAATTATCGGTAAGTAAATTCTTATTTTCTCTAACGTCCTAAGTGGATGCTGGGGACTCCGTAAGGACCATGGGGATTATACCAAAGCTCCCAAACGGGCGGGAGAGTGCGGATGACTCTGCAGCACCGAATGAGAGAACTCCAGGTCCTCCTCAGCCAGGGTATCAAATTTGTAGAATTTAGCAAACGTGTTTGCCCCTGACCAAGTAGCTGCTCGGCAAAGTTGTAAAGCCGAGACCCCTCGGGCAGCCGCCCAAGATGAGCCCACTTTCCGTGTGGAATGGGCTTTTACAGATTTTGGCTGTGGCAGGCCTGCCATAGAATGTGCAAGCTGAATTGTACTACAAATCCAACGAGCAATCGTCTGCTTAGAAGCAGGAGCACCCAGCTTGTTGGGTGCATACAGGATAAACAGCGAGTCAGATTTTCTGACTCCAGCCGTCCTGGAAACATATATTTTCAGGGCCCTGACTACGTCTAGCAACTTGGAATCCTCCAAGTCCCTAGTAGCCGCAGGCACCACAATAGGCTGGTTTAAGTGAAATGCTGAAACCACCTTAGGAAGAAATTGAGGCCGAGTCCTCAATTCTGCCCTATCCGTATGAAAAATTAGGTAAGGGCTTTTATAGGATAAAGCCGCCAATTCTGATACACGCCTGGCTGAAGCCAGGGCTAACATCATTACCACTTTCCATGTGAGATATTTTAAGTCCACAGTGGTGAGTGGTTCAAACCAATGTGATTTTAGGAATCCCAAAACTACATTGAGATCCCAAGGTGCCACTGGAGGCACAAAAGGAGGCTGTATATGCAGTACCCCCTTGACAAACGTCTGAACTTCAGGAACTGAAGCTAGTTCTTTTTGGAAGAATATTGACAGGGCCGAAATTTGAACCTTAATGGACCCTAATTTTAGGCCCATAGACAGTCCTGTTTGCAGGAAATGCAGGAAACGACCCAGTTGAAATTCCTCTGTAGGGGCCTTCCTGGCCTCACACCACGCAACATATTTACGCCAAATACGGTGATAATGTTGCACAGTTACATCCTTCCTGGCTTTGATCAGGGTAGGGATGACTTCATCCGGAATGCCTTTTTCTTTCAGGATCCGGCGTTCAACCGCCATGCCGTCAAACGCAGCCGCGGTAAGTCTTGAAACAGCAGAAAAAAAGGCAGCTTGGCGCTAATTGCTAAATAGATAGTGTGTGCATAAATTACTAAAAAAGAACACTCTTGGTTTAGAAAGCAGCTGTTAAAAAGGGAAAGTACACTACCCTCTAACTGAAACAACCAAACAACAAAAATTAACAGCGCTAATCTAAAGCATATGTGTACTTTTATTATAGAAAATTTAAAAACAATTTATACATATAAATACCATAATCCTAGGTACCGATTACTTCTACAAGCATGGAATGATCAGCATAATTAATACTGTACACTTTTACAGAGAATAGGTGAAAATTTAAACCATCAAATAGTTAATCATATCTCATGAGTGTAATCACTCTATCTTGACAGTCTCTTCCAGCAGTGATAGAGTAACTTGATATAGATCAATCAGTTAGTAGCAGATGTCAGTAGCTTTACCAATTTCCACTGGGACAGATTTAGCAGTGGGTTCCACAATTCAATTTGAGCAGTAATGAATTAGTGCTTATCACATTGAGCTATCAGACATCAATGAGAATGTCCGTACAGCTATTGCATACAACCTGCCTTTAGAGGTTAAACTTTAACCCTTATGGTCCGATGTATTGGTGTCTCCCGACTCCTGGTGCATGAATGTCCATTAGTGTGGGTCTTATCCGGAGTATCCAAACACGGATCCAATTTAGAGCAGGTAGAGTGGGCTTATGCAGCTTGAGTACCGGTACCGGATGCTGGAGCAGGTCCTTTCTTAGAGGTAGAGGCCACGGGTCTTCCGTGAGCATCTCTTGAAGTTCCGGGTACCAAGTCCTTTTTGGCCAATCCGGAGCCACGAGTATAGTCTTTACTCCTCTCCTTCTTATGATTCTCAATACTTTGGGTATGAGAGGCAGAGGAGGGAACACATACACTGATCGGTACACCCACGGTGTTACCAGAGCGTCCACAGCTATTGCCTGAGGGTCCCTTGACCTGGCGCAATATCTGTCCAGTTTTTTGTTGAGGCGGGACGCCATCATGTCCACCTTTGGTTTTTCCCAACGGTTCACAATCATGTGGAAGACTTCTGGGTGAAGTCCCCACTCCCCCGGGTGGAGATCGTGTCTGCTGAGGAAGTCTGCTTCCCAGTTGTCCACTCCCGGAATGAACACTGCTGACAGTGCTATCACATGATTTTCCGCCCAGCGAAGAATCCTTGCAACTTCCGTCATTGCCCTCCTGCTTCTTGTGCCGCCCTGTCTGTTTACGTGGGCGACTGCCGTGATGTTGTCCGACTGGATCAACACCGACTGACCCTGAAGCAGAGGCCTTGCCTGACTTAGGGCATTGTAAATGGCCCTTAGTTCCAGGATATTTATGTGAAGTGACGTTTCCATGCTTGACCACAAGCCCTGGAAATTTCTTCCCTGTGTGACTGCTCCCCAGCCTCTCAGGCTGGCATCCGTGGTCACCAGGACCCAATCCTGAATGCCGAATCTGCGGCCCTCTAGGAGATGAGCACTCTGTAACCACCACAGGAGAGATACCCTTGTCCTTGGAGACAGGGTTATCCGCTGATGCATTTGAAGATGCGATCCGGACCATTTGTCCAGCAGATCCCACTGAAAAGTTCTTGCGTGGAATCTGCCGAATGGAATCGCTTCGTAAGAAGCCACCATCTTTCCCAGGACCTTTGTGCATTGATGCACTGACACCTGGCCTGGTCTTAGGAGGTTCCTGACTAGGTCGGATAACTCCCTGGCTTTCTCCTCCGGGAGAAACACCTTTTTCTGTACTGTGTCCAGAATCATCCCTAGGAACAGCAGACGTGTCGTCGGAATCAGCTGCGATTTTGGAATATTTAGAATCCAACCGTGCTGTGTCGTAGTACTATTTGAGATAGTGCTACTCCGACCTCTAACTGTTCTCTGGACCTTGCTCTTATCAGGAGATCGTCCAAGTAAGGGATAATTAAGACGCCTTTTCTTCGAAGAAGAATCATCATTTCGGCCATTACCTTGGTAAAGACCCGGGGTGCCGTGGACAATCCAAACGGCAGCGTCTGAAACTGATAATGACAGTTCTGTACCACAAACCTGAGGTACCCTTGGTGAGAAGGGCAAATTGGGACATGGAGGTAAGCATCCTTGATGTCCAGAGACACCATATAGTCCCCTTCTTCCAGGTTCGCTATCACTGCTCTGAGTGACTCCATCTTGAACTTGAACCTTCTTATGTAAGTGTTCAAGGATTTCAGATTTAAAATGGGTCTCACCGAGCCGTCCGGCTTCGGTACCACAAACAGCGTGGAATAATACCCCTTTCCCTGTTGTAGGAGGGGTACCTTGATTATCACCTGCTGGGAATACAGCTTGTGAATGGCTTCCAATATCGCCTCCCTGTCGGGGGGAGACGTTGGTAAAGCAGACTTCAGGAACCGGCGAGGGGGAGACGTCTCGAATTCCAATTTGTACCCCTGAGATACTACCTGCAGGATCCAGGGGTCCACTTGCGAGTGAGCCCACTGCGCGCTGAAAATCTTGAGACGGGCCCCCACCGTGCCTGAGTCCGCTTGTAAGGCCCCAGCGTCATGCTGAGGACTTGGCAGAAGCGGGGGAGGGCTTCTGTTCGTGGGAAGAGGCTGTCTGCTGCAGTCTTTTTCCCCTTCCTCTGCCCCGGGGCAGATATGAGTGGCCTTTTGCCCGCTTGCCCTTATGGGGACGAAAGGACTGAGCCTGAAAAGACGGTATCTTTTTCTGCTGCGAGGTGACTTGGGGTAGAAAGGTAGATTTCCCGGCCGTTGCCGTGGTCACCAAGTCCGATAGACCGACCCCAAATAACTCCTCCCCTTTATACGGCAATACTTCCATATGCCGTTTGGAATCCGCATCCCCTGACCACTGTCGCGTCCATAATCCTCTTCTGGCAGAAATGGACATCGCACTTACTCTTGATGCCAGAGTGCAAATATCCCTCTGTGCATCTCGCATATATAGAAACGCATCTTTTAAACGCTCTATAGTCAATAATATATTGTCCCTGTCCAGGGTATCAATATTTTCAGTCAGGGAATCCGACCAAGCCACCCCAGCACTGCACATCCAGGCTGAGGCGATTGCTGGTCGCAGTATAATACCAGTATGTGTGTATATACTTCTTAGGACATTTTCCAGCTTCCTATCAGCTGGTTCCTTGAGGGCGGCCGTATCAGGAGACGGTAACGCCACTTGTTTTGATAAGCGTGTGAGCGCCTTATCCACCCTAGGGGGTGTTTCCCAGCGCGCCCTAACCTCTGGCGGGAAAGGGTATAATGCCAATAATTTTTTAGAAATTAGCAGTTTTTTATCGGGGGAAACCCACGCTTCATCACACACCTCATTTAATTCATCTGATTCAGGAAAAACTACGGGTAGTTTTTTCACACCCCACATAATACCCTTTTTTGTGGTACTTGTAGTATCAGAAATGTTCAAAACCTCCTTCATTGCCGTGATCATGTAACGTGTAGCCCTACTGGAAAATACGTTTGTTTCTTCACCGTCGACACTGGAGTCAGTGTCCGTGTCTGTATCGACCTGATGTAACGGGCGCTTTAGAGCCCCTGACGGTGTTTGAGACGCCTGTTTTAACTGATTATCCGGCTGTCTCATGTCGTCAACAGACTTTTGTAAAGTGCTGACACTATCACGTAATTCTTTCCATAAGATCATCCAGTCAGGTGTCGACTCCCTAGAGGGTGACATCACTAACACAGGCAATTGCTCCGCCACCACACCATTTTCCTCCTCATACATGTCGACACAACGTACCGACACACCGCACACACACAGGGAATGCTCTGATAGAGGACAGGACCCCACTAGCCCTTTGGGGAGACAGAGGGAGAGTTTGCCAGCACACACCAGAGCGCTATATATATATACAGGGATAACCTTATATAAGTGTTTTTCCCTAATATAGCTGCTGTATATCTTTATATGCCAATTTTATGCCCCCCCTCTCTTGTTTTACCCTGTTTCTGTAGTGCAGGACTGCAGGGGAGAGTCAGGGAGCCTTCCTCCAACGGAGCTGTGAGGAAAAAATGGCGCCAGTGTGCTGAGGAGATAGGCTCCGCCCCCTTTTCGGCGGCCTTTCTCCCGCTTTTTTATTGTAATTTAGGCAGGGGTTAAATACATCCATATAGCCCAGGAGCTATATGTGATGTATTTTTAGCCAAAAAAAGGTATTTCTATTGCGTCTCAGGGCGCCCCCCCCCCAGCGCCCTGCACCCTCAGTGACCGGAGTGTGAAGTGTGCTGAGAGCAATGGCGCACAGCTGCGGTGCTGTGCGCTACCTTAATGAAGACAGGACGTCTTCTGCCGCCGATTTTCCGGACTCTTCAGTCTTCTGGCTCTGTAAGGGGGACGGCGGCGCGGCTCCGGGACCCATCCATGGCTGGGCCTGTGATCGTCCCTCTGGAGCTAATGTCCAGTAGCCTAAGAAGCCCAATCCACTCTGCACGCAGGTGAGTTCGCTTCTTCTCCCCTTAGTCCCTCGATGCAGTGAGCCTGTTGCCAGCAGGTCTCACTGAAAGTAAAAAACCTACTTTAAACTTTTTCTCTAAGCAGCTCAGGAGAGCCACCTAGATTGCACCCTTCTCGTTCGGGCACAAAATCTTAACTGAGGCTTGGAGGAGGGTCATAGGGGGAGGAGCCAGTGCACACCAGGTAGTCCTAAAGCTTTTTACTTTGTGCCCAGTCTCCTGCGGAGCCGCTATTCCCCATGGTCCTTACGGAGTCCCCAGCATCCACTTAGGACGTTAGAGAAATTAGATTATGTAGACACAGTATGACAAACGAGATAGCCTATGGGTAGAGGTCACATGGATGGTGAGGAAAAGTGTCAGGAAGACAGTTTTATGGGAGACAGAGAGACGTGATGGTTACAAATGTGGGCAAAAACAGTGGTTTGACTGTAAAAACTCAACCCAAGAAAATTTTCCATAATTAATCGATTCATAAATGCTCTTTTAATAGCATTCTGATTTTCTTAGTTTTCATATTTCTAAATGTCAAATTAAGTAAAGGGGTTAAACATTCTTCTTTAAAACATTTTAAAATCAATAGTGACACAAGAACATTAAAAAAAAAAAAAAAAAAAAAAAAAAAATTTTTTTTTTTTTTACTCACCTAACACTTCTGCAGTGGCCATAATGTCACAGGTATACATTGCAGCCATTAGTCTCTGGGGTTTTACTTGGAAAGCAGAACGGCAAGCTTCCTTCATTGTAGCAATTAGCTGTCCGGAGAATGGTCCATAACAGTCTGTAAGCAGCAATTCCCCTTTACGTTTGCTAGATTTCTCTTGAACTTTTGTGCTATCCTGTCTTTGTTGTAAAACTTCTTTTGCTTCTGAAACATCATCACTTGATTCAGGAATTGTATTTGTTTTATCTTGCTCTGTAACATTTTCTGCAGAGTCTTGCCTTTCCAGTATCACAGACTTGGACACATCGAGTTTCTCCACTATGAAACAAACGCCCATCATCGGTTCCTCACACATGGGTCCAGCAAGCGTCACAAGCTGAAACCCACTAACGATGCTGTTCTCTACATTACGATATTTACTGGTTTTGGATACTTTATCAAGGCACTGCCAAACAGACAACCTTTCATAGCCTTCAATTCGATTTAACAGGATATTTGGCCCATAACGCCTTGGGCCGAATGACCAGATTTGTTCCACAGCATTACGCCACCTTCTGCCCTGTAAGTGTTGTTCAAGATTACTTTTCAATTCATGAAGCTGGCTGATGGTTGTCTCATTGACATTAATAGTATTGCTACCTTCACTCAGAGCCAAGTTAATTTGTTCCATAGTTCTAATTAAATCACTGTTTTTCTCCAGAAGCTGAGTGACCTCTTCAGGAAGTGGCATGGCTCTGACGCTAAGTGTCGCCAATTTATTTGGCGTGGTTACAGTTACCAGGCCATCTGGATCAATCTGTACTCCCTCTTGGGACTTACTTTGCTCTTCCTTAACCTGGTGTATAACAGCCACTTTTTGTTGTTTTCCAATATCTTCGTTCACCATGTCAACTTTAGGTGGTCTTATTATGGTCTCTCGAAAGGGGATAATGGGATCGGATGTACTCACCTGAATCTTTGCAAACCTAAGTAAGAGGATAATTAAAAAAAAATACTATAAGATAAAACAACTTATTAAAACGGACACTGTAGCATCTTCAAAATCAGTATTTTGTAGTGTATCTATTATATAGGTCTTCTTGCATTATGATACAGTATATTGTTATTGTTACATTGTAGCATTGCTGGCATTATAACAATTCACAAATGCTATAATTCTTAGATTAAGGGTAAAACTGCTGGTGTCCTCTCTTAGTGATATCATTTACCCCTTCATTTCTGTCTCTCAGCAATACTTTGTCTCCTCTTCATTTCAGCCCCATCTTAAACTTTCATCATCGTTGATTAACCATGCGAGCATTTAGTTTTATTTTGTTTCTGATTTCCTCTTTTTATATGTCTGTCCTAAAACTAAAATCACAGTGTAACATCCCAACACCTGTCATGCTCAAAATGCTGAATGGACACTGACCAGCCATTTACTCTATAATAAATCATTGAGAGATCTAGAGCGCTCAAATTTCAAAACCTCTCCTACTGCCTCCAGCAGATGTATTAATGATGGACTTTATAGCCATGAATTGCACATAACAGATGGCAGCAGACCAAGACACTGGACTCCGACAGATAATCTACTAGGTGTGAGAGAGGATCACACTGCAATTCTCGCTCTGGGTAGGGTTATTTAACTACTTCACAAGGCATTTACACCTTTAACCAACTGGTTTTACTCCAACATATTAGTCACTTTCACTTTTCAGTACAGTATTTTCCCTTATTGTGGGTTCTAAAACCATCAAAGAATCTTTGAATATACTGTATGTCTAGCATGCTGTAAAAAACCTAAGGGAAGAGAAGGAATGACTGGATAACTACAGTTGTACAATTGTTACTTTTCACTACAACTCCTGTAGTTAAAGTTTTAATCCTAAACCTGGCTGAGGTAGCAGGGATTTTCCACGGTGCAAGTAAACAGGGTAATTACTGGGCAGTGACTAAAAGGAGAGATGTGTCCCATATAGTGGAGCAATGTGAAGCACGATGTAGCTGTTTCTTACCAAGTGAACAGTTAATATGCTTTCTAATGTGCAGGGAAACAAAAAACCCATGCTGAAGAACATTAACAGGACGCAACACGGATGTCTAAGTATAGAAGGCAGGCTGCAGAACAGAACGGACACCTGTGGGGAAGGTGGTAAGGAACAAATTTCCCTCTTAGCATGGGGCGGTTAAACGTCTCCAGAAGACATGAGTGCTTTATTATTAATTCCGAAACGTGACTGCCAAAGAAGTATTAGGAAGCCATTACATCATCAGGGTATGGCCGCAAATATGTACACAGATTTCCCCTGCTTGCCTGCTTCTGATGTCTAAAATTATGCAGAAGTAAGGGGAAAAACATGTCATTAAAGTACCTACACACATTCATCTGTTTAACTGCAGCGAGTAAATACGTATAGAACAATCTGTATCATTTCCCCAGGCACATTAATCTGCATTACAGCAGCAAAAAGCCATTTAAACGCAGAGTAAATAGCAAAATATGGTAGCTAGAAACAATTTAAGTTGTCACGTGACTTCATATCGTTCACTTGCATGGTGGATTATATCATCTAAAACTACTGGATGTGCAAATAAATTGGGACAGATTAGGATTTTTGCTGTGTTAAATTTTTATTATTTTAAAAAGTAAGCTGAATTATTTGCATACTATTAATTATTAATATTACCACCAGCAGCTACAATAACCTGTTTTCCCACAGTAGTGTATCTGTAACACGTTTTCCACATATATTACTTATCCCACCATCATGAAACCAGACTTAGGGGTATATTTAATTGCAGTTGAAAGCTGCTGTCTGTCGGAAAGACGGCAGTTTTCTACTTTTTTAGGTCAGAAGGGGTTCCTACCTATTCAATATACCCCAAAATATCCAACAAGTTGGCAATTCCGACTTGTCGGAAAGCATGTGGATCGGCGGAGTAGCCGCCGATCCGCGTGCTTCTGTTAGAATCGGGGCCAAACCTGACAGGTTTTGTCCCCCTTTCTGACCATTTCAATCGACTTTAAAAAAAAGTCAGATTGAGATGAGGGACCTGAGAGGAGGAGACGGGGAGAGCCGCGGGAGAGCAGCGGCTACAGCACAGCGCAGCAGGAGGATGGGGCACCGCCGCCGCTCACGGCAGCGTCCACCCGGCTGCAGCAAGCGAGGTCCCGCTTGCTGGAGCTGGGTGGACGCTGCCGTGAGGTCTGGCGGCGGTGCCACATTTTCCTGCTACGGTGCTACGCTGCTGTAGCCGCTGCTCTCCCGTGTCTCCCCACTGCTCTCCCCACCACCTCCTCTCAGGTCCCTCATCTCAATCCAACTTTTTTAAAGTCGGATTGAGATGGACAGGAACGACCAAATCCTGTTGGATTTGGCCGTTCATAGAATAGCCCTTGTCGGATCCATTCCGACAAATGCATGTCAGAATGGATCCGACTTTAATTGAATATACCCCTTATTATGTTAGCCTGGGTACACAGACTATATGTTGTCCGATCCAACATCCTGCGCTATATCGTTCAGTGTGTACGGCTGACCGACATCTCGTGCCGTCGGCCACAATACCCGGATCTTTAAATATGTACCCAGCTTAAGAGATGAAACAATCCATGTTTTCATGCTTAAGTATTGTTATTACCCCAAATTGGAGTTTAAATTAGGGAAGTTCCTAGTGTGCCGAAGATCAAGGTTATGCTGGAAAATTCCATCACCATATTGGAAGTTCTTCTCCAGTGATTTCCAAACATAACCTTCTCCACTGATCACTGGTTCAGTTTTTTGGCCTATAGCAAGTGAGTTTTCTTTCATTATAGTTTTAAGTCCTTCTTAAAGTTCTCCTAATTTACACTAGTACATCACCAGCTGCGCTGCTAAGTCTAAGGGGCCCATTTACTAAAGATCAATGCAGAACGATTTTAAATTGTTCAACATCGATGTCGTGTTCCAGGGTCTAAATTGCGTATTTACGAACAGATAATAAAAAAAAATAAAAAAATAAAGAAATGTCAAAATTATGTCAAAAAAATGTTTGTTCGTAAATGTGTGATTTAGACCCTGCACACAACATCGATGTTGACGGATTTAAAAACAATCAACATCAATCTTTAGTAAAATTACCCCTAAAGCTGGGACACATTAGACGATATATATCGTTCTGACCCAGATCGGAACGATATATCAGCCATATTGTCTAATATGCACCAGCGATCATGCCCTTCTGCCAATTGTTTGCTAAGTTGTCCCTTCAGGCGTGCTGAGCACCCAATAGGACGATCCTGGCAACATCATCACCAGGCCTAAATGCTGCCACAAACGATATATCGCAAAGTGTGTATCGTGAAATATATCGCTCAGTGTGTACGGCAGATCGATATATCGTTATATTGGTCGTGCTGTCGGCTGAGTACACACATCGTTTAGTGTGTACACACCTAAACATTTATCTATCTAATCTGCCTGGTGGGAACAAATATCTGGTAAGTATGGGAGGAAATGACAAATAACCATTTGCTCCAAAACACTGGAAAACAGACAATGGGCATTCAGACAAATTGGTTAAATCTGTTTCATTTTTGTACATTTTCCAGCGTTTGAGAGCAAATGGTTGATCATTTGCTCCCAGACATTACCAGATTTGTGTTCCCACCAGACAGATTAGACAGATAAAATCTTTAGGTTATTGCTTTTTTATCTGGACAAATAATACTTTTTTTGAAATCAATACTTATATGTCCATATACACTTATCCTAACTTAGCCATGCCAAGCATCCCCAAGAGACTGTTTCACAAAGTATGCATCTTATTTGCATCACTAATGCAATAAAAGAACAATTAGTGGCAGCCTGAATACTGACACTGGTATTTATTTATTTATATATTTATTTACTTACTAAATAAATTTACTTACTTAATAAATTTATTTACTGGTATTTATTTATGGTATTTATAGCTTTATGTGAGACTCAGCCGCCAATCTAGGTAACAGCAAATCAAAGTCCCGATAAGACTATATACCAATTCCTTTGTGACAAAATGATTCATATATAGTGTGCCTGGTACACTGTAAGCAACTTCGTACAGATGTGTCCTCATACATACATCTTCAAGTTGCCACTCGAGATGCCTAGTATGAGACAGAAAGTGCAAAATGCCTGGCGTGACTGAGTCCGTTCAACTATGTTAGCATCAGGCGTCTTTTTTGGCGAAAATGTTTTTGGGTTTTTTTGCAAGCGAATAGGACACACAAGCAGACTCTGCTGTTTAAAATAGTATGTGGCGTATATGGCTGTATCTGCATACGAAATGGTAAATGGCAGCATAGCATTTCGTATAAAGATACAGCCGCAGTCGCACACAGAATATAGGAATGCCGCTTATAATTTCAAACAGCATAAGCCGCATCTTTTGCGTATAAAACACATTTTAATGGAAAAAAACCGCACGAAAAGACGCTTGGCGCTGCAGAGTCATGCCACGACACAGTGTGACTAGAAGAGTTGTTGAACGTGCAGGGAGGCTAGATGTATGTGGACACATTTGTAGTTAGTCCAGTAAGAGTTCTAATATATGAGACAGTTTTCTATGGTCTTATAATGGACCTCAAAATACCTCAGATGCTTTCATTGTTCCAGTGATATACTACTTCGGCCCATAGTTAAATCATAGTTCAATAACAATGTTTATACAGTGTGTAACAATCTCCTATTGTGTATATGGCAGTTCTAAGGTTGCAGATGGTAATGTCAAATTATGTTTGGAGTAGATGGCTATATGCAGGGGCGTAACCAGAATTTTGTGGGCCACATAGCAATAAATTAATTGGGCCCCTGTCCCAATGCTTCTTTAGAGGCACCTATCCGCAGCAGTTATTAATTTTATGCCCCATAATAGTGCCCTGGCTCATTTTCAAAACCACAGTAGTGCTCTAGTTAATATTATGCCTCATAGTAGTGCCCTAGTTCATATTATGCCTCATAGTAGTGCCCTAGTTAATATTATGCCCCACAGTAGTGCCCTAGTTAATATTATGCCTCATAGTAGTGCCCTAGTTCATATTATGCCTCATAGTAGTGCCCTAGTTCATATTATGCCTCATAGTAGTGCCCTAGTTAATATTATGCCCCACAGTAGTGCCCTAGTTAATATTATGCCCCATAGTAGTGCCCTAGTTCATATTATGCCCCACAGTAGTGCCCTAGTTCATATTATACCCCACAGTAGTGCCCTAGTTAATATTATGCCCCATAGTAGTGCCCTAGATCATATTATGCCCCACAGTAGTGCCCTAGTTAATATTATGCCTCATAGTAGTGCACTAGTTAATATTATGCCCCATAGTAGTGCCCTAGTTAATATTATGCCCCACAGTAGTGCCCTAGTTAATATTATGCCCCATAGTAGTGCCCTAGTTAATATTATGCCCCATAGTAGTGCCCTAGTTAATATTATGCCCCACAGTAGTGCCCTAGTTAATATTATGCCCCATAGTAGTGCCCTAGTTGATATTATGCCCCACAGTAGTGCCCTAGTTAATATTATGCCCCATAGTAGTGCCCTAGTTAATATTATGCCCCATAGTAGTACCCTAGTTTCAAAGATGTTAAGCAGCATATTGCCAGTGACTGCGTACTACAAATGGAATGCCAAAAGGCAGAGCTACAGTATGTAATATGTTTTAAAGAAAATCAGTGAATACATATATTCCTAAGCAAAACTAAGTGAAAGAGTTGAATATTGTATAATTTAAATAATTTGGCATAATTAGAATTTCATATAGCACTCCATTTAATGAGTAAACTGAACTCACTTGTACATATAAATACATCTGGTGATATATCTATCAAAAGCATAAAAATAACCTTTAATGTGAGATATTTTTCATAAATATGTTTTATAAATATTTTTATATATGATTCATGTGCTTATTGATTCAGGTTTATATACCATATTTCTCACTTTGGAGGAGATAGGTACAAGAGAACCTATAATAGTGCTTTTTAATAAATGAATATTGTTTTCCTACTGGTGTCACAAAAAAAGGCGTAAATGTGTACACCAAAACTGCAGATGAATCATGATCTGTTACGAAAGAACAAAGTGAAATGAGCCTTAGTGGTGTATGTAGCTGGCTGTCAGTACTGTGAACAGGCGTGATATGGGAAAATAAGGCTTTAGGAGGCAGACGTACTAAGTCTTGGAGAGTGATAAAGTGGAGGGAGTTAAAGTGCCAACCAATCAGCTCATGTCATTTTTCAAATGCAGCCTCTAGCATGGTAGTTAGGAGCTGACTGGTTGATACTTTCTCTCTCCAAGGTTTAGTACATCTCCGCCTAGATTTCAAAACGGTAATCATTTTAAAGAACAAACTCACACCCTATTACATATAACCAGGGGCACCAGGACGTTCAGGTCGGTGGGTGGGTTGGGGTGGGGGGAGGGGCGGGCGGAGGGAGGTGAGGGTTTTAAAGTTACATTATGGCACTTGTTATATATTTTATACAATTATTTGTTTTCCTTCCATTTCCACCCAGATGTATTAAAAATCACATCGAGAGACAGGCGCTCCAATAGGAGCCTACCCCTGCAATGTTTAAAGTAAAGTATGCACACATAAGCGATCATGTTACTTTATGCTGCAAACCTACTCAGCATGTGCAGTTCATTAGATAGTATGTGCGTGAGTGCCTGTTATCAGGGAGGTAGCCGGAGAATCCACTCATAGCTCCCACCCTGTCTGAGGATGTGCACAGAGGGTAGTAGGACTTGACTCTTTCCTCTTACAGGGTACATTTTCAGCTAAACCTGGTGGGAAACGACAGGGGGGGGGGGGGGGGGGTTGTGTGGTCAGGGGTGCTGTGAGGGAGTGGGGTTGGGTCCAAGGTGGGGTTAGGAGGGACGAAGGGGGAGCTGAGGGGAAAGAGTGGAGGAAGAAACACATGAAGTGGAAGGTAAGAAGTACAAGCACACTGTAGTGGATGGAGCTAGGTGCAGGGGGGTGGGAGGGCCCAGGAGGCAGGTGGAGAAGGGCTATGGGAAGAGAGGAAGTGGAGCAGCAGGAAAGCGTACTATTTACGTGCAGATACTACAGACATCTTGTCTGTGGTAACCCTACAGGGCGCTCCGCCATACAGTACATTGACTGGCGCCTCTCAAATGTTTTGGAGGGCGAGCTGCCCTCTTTACCCCCTCCTCCCCAGTTCTGACACCTATGCATATGGCCCTCAATGTCTGCACATCTGTAACCAAATAACATGAAAAATAGGATTTTGATAACCTACCGGTAAATCCTTTTCTCCTAGTCCGTAGAGGATGCTGAGGATGACATCAAGACCATGGGATATAGACGGGATCTGCAGGAGACATGGGCACTCTAAAGACTTTTCATTGGGTGTGAACTGGCTCCTCCCTCTATGCCCCTCCTCCAGCCCTCAGTTGTAGGAACTATGGCCCTCATTCCGAGTTGTTCGCTCGGTATTTTTCATCGCATCGCAGTGAAAATCCGCTTAGTACGCATGCGCAATGTTCGCACTGCGACTGCGCCAAGTAACTTTACTATGAAGAAAGTATTTTTACTCACGGCTTTTTCTTCGCTCCGGCGATCGTAATGTGATTGACAGGAAATGGGTGTTACTGGGCGGATACACGGCGTTTCAGGGGCGTGTGGCTGAAAACGCTACCGTTTCCGGAAAAAACGCAGGAGTGGCCGGGGAAACGGTGGGAGTGCCTGGGCGAACGCTGGGTGTGTTTGTGACGTCAACCAGGAACGACAAGCACTGAAATGATCGCACAGGCAGAGTAAGTCTGGAGCTACTCTGAAACTGCTAACTCGTTTGTAATCGCAATATTGCGCGTACGTCGGTCGCAATTTTAAGAAGCTAAGATTCACTCCCAGTAGGCGGCGGCTTAGCGTGTGTAACTCTGCTACATTCGCCTTGCGAGCGAACAACTCGGAATGAGGGCCTATGCCCAGGGAGACTGACATTTCGAGGAAAGGAATTACTTAACTAGTGGTGAGATATCTACCAACTCACACCCTCAACCATGCCGCACACATTGCATTCAACATAACACACGCCAACAGGCATGAAGTAATTGCAGCAACATGTTGAAACCAAGATAACACAACTTGTGTAACTGTAATAACTAAACTGCAGGTAAAGTACGCACTGGGACGGGCGCCCAGCATCCTCTACGGACTAGGAGAAAAGAATTTACCGGTAGGTTATCAAAATCCTATTTTCTAATACGTCCTAGAGGATGCTGGGGACGACATCAAGACCATGGGGTCTATACCAAAGCTCCAGTACGGGCGGGAGAGTGCGGATGACCCTGCAGCACCGTTTGACCAAACTTTAGGTCCTCATCGGCAAAGGTGTCAAACTTGTAGAACTTAGCAAATGTGTTTGATCCTGACCAAGTAGCTGCTCGGCAAAGTTGTAATACCGAGACCCCCCGGGCAGCCGCCCAGAATGAGCCCACCTTCCTAGTGGAGTGGGCCTTTACCGACGTCGGTAACGTCAATCCAGCCGTAGTACAGTATGAGCTTGCTGAATCGTATTTACAATCCAACGTGCAATAGTCTGCTTGGAAGCAGGACAGCCAATCTTGTTGTGATCATACAGGACAAACAGAGCCTGTTTTCCGTATACGAGCTGTTCTAGCAACATAGATTTTCAAAGCTCTAACCACATCTAGAGACTTTGAATCAGTGAATGTGTCAGTAACTACTGGCACCACAATAGGTTGGTTTATGTGAAAAGCAGAAACCACCTTTGGAAGAAAATGTTGGCGAGTCCACAACTCTGCCCTATCTTCGTGGAAAATCAGGTAAGGGCTCTTGTGAGACAAGGCCCCCAATTCAGACACCCGCCTTGTGAATGCCAATGCCAAAAGCATCACCACTTTCCAAGTGAGAAACTTCAACTCTATCTTTTGTAGAGGCTCAAACCAACCCGATTGAAGGAACTGCAACACCACGTTAAGGTCCCATGGTGCCACTGGAGGCACGAATGGAGGCTGGATGTGCAGATCCCCTTTCACGAAGGTCTGAACCTCTGGAAGAGAGGCCAATTGTTTTTGGAAGAACACTGACACGGCCGAAATTTGGACCTTGATTTATCCCAATCGTAGGCCCGTCTCCACACCATCCTGCAAAAAATGGAGAAAACGTCCCAAGTGAAACTCTTCCGTAGGAGCTTTCTTGGATTCACACCAAGACACATTTTCTCCAAATACGGTGGTAATGTTTTGACGTTACTCCCTTTCTGGCCTGAATAAGGGTGGGGATGGCCTCCTTAGAAATACTCTTTCCTGGCTAGGATACGGCGCTCAACAGCCATGCCGTCAAACGTAGCCGCGGTAAGTCTTGGTACACACACGGCCCCTGCTGCAGCAGGTCCTCCCGAGGAGGAAGAGGCCGAGGATCTCCTATGAGTAACTGCTGAAGATCTGGGTACCAAGCCCTTCTTGGCCAGTCTGGGGCAATGAAGATTGCTCGAACTCTTGTCTTTGTTATGATCATGAGTACTTTTGGGATCAGCGGAAGTGGAGGGAAAACATACACTGACGGAAACACCCACTGGGTCACCAGTGCATCCACTGCTACTGCTTGAGGGTCTCTCGACCTGGAACAGTATCTCTGAAGCTTCTTGTTGAGACGAGACACCATCATGTCTATTTGAGGAACTCCCCAAAGACTTGTCACCTCTGCGAAGACTTCTTGGTGGAGGCCCCACTTTCCTTGATGGAGATCGTGTCTGCTGAGGAAGTCTGCTTCCCAGTTGTCTACTCCCGGAATGAATATTGCCGACAGAGCTTGTAGATGTTTTTCTGCCCAGCGGAGGATTTTTGTCGCCTCTGCCATTGCCGCTCTGCTTTTCGTTCCGCCCTGCCTGTTTATGTATGCGACTGCTGTTACATTGTCCACCTGGATCTGCACGGAACGGTCTTGAAGAAGATGTACCGCTTGTTGAAGGCCGTTGTAAATGGCTCTTAGCTCCAGCACATTTATGTGAAGCCAGGCTTCCTGATGTGACCAACGTCCCTGGAAGTTTTCTCCCTGAGAGACTGCTCCCCAGCCTCGGAGACTTGCATCCGTGGTTACTAGGACCCAGCCCTGAATGCCGAACCTGCGTCCCTCTAGCAGGTGAGAGCTGTGCAACCACCACAGGAGCTAAATCCTGTTTTTTGATGACAGGATTATCTTTCTGTGCATGTGTAGGTGTGACCCCGACCACTTGTCCAACAGGTCCCACTGGAATACTCTGGCATGGAACCTGCCAAACTATATGGCCTCGTAGGCTGCCACCATCTTCCCCAACAACCGAATGCACTGATGGATCGACACACTTGATGGTTTCAATATCTGTTTTACCATTTTCTGGATTTCCAGAGCCTTTTCCAGCGGAAGAAATACTCTCTGAACTTCTGTGTCCAGAATCATCCCGAGGAAAGACAACCTTGTCGTCGGTTCCAACTGTGACTTTGAGTAATTTATGATCCACCCGTGTTGTTGGAGTATTGACAGGGAGAGGGATATGTTTTGTAATAACTGCTCCCTGGATCTCGCTTTTATCAGGAGGTCGTCCAGATAAGGGATTATATTGACTCCTTTCTGACGAAGGAGGACCATCATCTCCGCC
This sequence comes from Pseudophryne corroboree, assembly GCF_028390025.1. NCBI lineage: Eukaryota > Metazoa > Chordata > Amphibia > Anura > Myobatrachidae > Pseudophryne > Pseudophryne corroboree. The sequence goes on from NC_086449.1 coordinate 259,924,616, forward strand.
ATCACCTTGGTGAATACCCTCGGCGCCGTGGAGAGAGGAGAGACCGAAAGGTAACGTCTGGAATTGGTAATGGCAATCCTGAATCGCGAATCTCAGATAAGCCTGGTAAGGAGGATAAATGGGAACATGCAGGTAAGCATCCTTTATGTCCACCAACACCAAGAAGTCTCCCTCCTCCAGACTGGCAATCACCGCCCGAAGTGATTCCATCTTGAACTTGAACCTTTTCAGGAAAAAATTCAGATTTTTTAGATTTAGGATCGGTCTGACGGAGCCGTCCGGCTTCGGAACAACAAAAAGGCTTGAATAAAAACCCCGCCCTTGTTGTGACAACGGTACCAGGACTATGACCTGGTCTTGACATAATTTTTTTTTGGATTGCCGCTGTTACTGCTTCTCTCTCTGGTGGAGAAGCTGGCAAGGTCGATTTGAAAAATCGGCATGGGGGAACGTCTTGAAACTCTAGTCTGTATCCCTGGGATACTATTTGCAACACCCAGGGGTCCAGGCCAGATAGAATCCAATCCTGGCTGAAGAGTATGAGACGTGCCCCCACCCGAGCGGCCTCCCGCAAGGGAGTTCCAGCGTCATGCTGGGGATTTGGCAGAATTAGGGGTAGACTTCTGCTCTTGGGAACCTGGAGGCGGTGTGGGCTTCTTTCCCCTTCCCCTACCTGCAAAGAAGGGGGAACCTCTCGTCTTTTTGTATTTATTGGGCCGAAAGGACTGCATTTGCGGGTGATAGGTCTTTTTTGCCGGTGCAGGCGCAGAGGGCAAAAATGTTGACTTACCTGCGGTAGCTGCCGAGACTAACGCATCCAGGCCATCGCCAAATAAGGCCTCACCTTTATATGGGAGAGCCTCCATGTTTTTTTTGGAATCTGCATCCGCGTTCCACTGGCGAATCCATAACGCCCGCCTAGCCGATACTGCCATGGCAGCGGCTTGCGAACTCAAGAGTCCAATATCCTTCATTGCTTCCAGCATGTAGGCGGCAGCGTCCTTGATATTCCCTAACTTAAGGAGTATCTCATCTTTATCAATCGTGACAATTTATGATGACACGCTTTCTGACCATTTTTCAATAGCGCGACATTTTTCAATGCGCAGGCAATAGTGGGCCTGAGCAGTGCACCATTGGTAACATAAATGGATTTCAATGTCGTTTCCATTTTGCGGTCTGCCGGCTCTTTAAGAGAAGCCGCGCCAGGAGCAGGGAGAATTACCTTCTTTGTCAACCTGGAAAGTGCACTGTCTAACACAGGGGGTGACTCCCATTTTTTCCTGTCTTCAACCAGGAAAGGATAAGCTATGTGAATCCTTTTGGGAATACAATTTTTTTTTACCAGGATTCACCCACATCCCTTCAAACAGAGCATTTAATTCGTGTGAAGGAGGGAACGTGACTTTGGATTTCTTTTCCTTACATAAATAAGCTTTCTCCTGAGGTACAGCAGGGCTTTCTGTAACCTCCAACACGTCCCTTATAGCCACAATCATATATTGTATACTTTTTGCCAATTTATGATCTATCTCTCTGGATTCACTATTGTCGACACAAGAATCAGAATCCGTGTCGGTATCAGTGTTTACACCATTTACAAATGGTCTCTTATGTGACCCAGAGGGGCCGCCCGCTTAAGGAATAACAGCATCCTGAAAAATCACATCTTCCACAGATTTTCTCCAGCATGCAGCCTTAGATTCAGACTTATCTAATCTACGGTTAATCAGATGCATACTGTCACGTAGCTCTTTCACCCATGCAGGCTCTTGGTGTGCCGGTAACGCCACCACAATACAACTCTGTGTCCCTAAAATGGCTTCCTCCGGGGAGGAACTCCCTGCCTCAGACATGCCTCACACGTGTACACCACACTCACAGAGACACTGGGACTTATTTTGGGGACAGACCCAAAGTAAAATCGGTCAGAGGGACACAGGATAGGAGCAGCCAGTTCACAAACCCAGCGCCAGTATGGCCTGTGAACACAGTATGTCCACAGCCCAAAAGCGCTTTTAAATAGTAATATGCACTATCAAATGCACCACAATCGCTTTGTGCCCCCCCTTTATAGCACCCTGTACTGGTCAGAAGTGGAGGAGAGGACCAGCGTGTTCTCTGCAGCCTGAGGAGAAAGAGAAAATGGCGCTGAGTAGTGTGATGGCTGCCTGAGGAAGAAGCTCCGCCCTTTTTACCTCAGAAACTTTTCATAATATTTATACTGGCGGGGCTAGGGCTGTGCCTGGGCATCTTATGCCCCCTTTTAGCCAGTTTGAGGTATTTTTCTTGCTGCCCAGGGCGCCCCCTTTCCGCGCCCTGCAGTGCCTGTGTGTGTGGGCAGCAATGGCGCGCTGCTCTCCCGCCAGCCGCGACGCACCTCAGCCGTCACTTACTTGATTGAAGATCATTCTTCTCATACTCACCTGTCTTCTGACTTCTGGCTCTGTGAGGAGAGTGACGGCGTGCTGTGGGAGTGAGCATCTAGACTCGGCTAGCGTTCAGTTCCCTTCAGGAGCTAATGGTGTCCTGTCAGCCAGAAGCAGAGCCATGAAACTCTGAGGAAGTTGGTTCTGCTTCTGCCCCCTCAGTCCCACGAAGCAGGGAGTCTGATGCCAGCAGATCTCCCTGAAAATAAAAAACCTAACATAAGTCTTTTCAGACAAACTCAGTAGAGCTCCTCAGAGTGCATCCAGTTGACCTGGGCACATTTCTAAAACTGAGGTCTGGAGGAGGGGCATAGAGGGAGGAGCCAGTTCACACCCAATGAAAAGTCTTTAGAGTGCCCATGTCTCCTGTGGATCCCGTCTATACCCCATGGGCTTGATGTCATCCCCAGCATCCTCTAGGACGTATGACAAATATAAATGAGAAAGTTGTGAGACTAGAACTTGTCTATATACAATATTACAAAAATAACTTAACAGTATTAATTGTCAATGTTCACAATTAAAATAAGATTTTACTCACCGGTAAATCTATTTCTCGTAGTCCGTAGTGGATGCTGGGACTCCGTAAGGACCATGGGATTAGCGGCTCCGCAGGAGACTGGGCACAAGTAAAGAAAGCTTTAGGACTACCTGGTGTGCACTGGCTCCTCCCACTAAGACCCTCCTCCAGACCTCAGTTAGGATACTGTGCCCGGAAGAGCTGACACAATAAGGAAGGATTTTGAATCCCGGGTAAGACTCATACCAGCCACACCGTATAACTCGTGATACTATACCCAGTTAACAGTATGATAACAACTGAGCCTCTCAACAGATGGCTCAACAATAACCCTTTAGTTAGGCAATAACTATATACAAGTATTGCAGACAATCCGCACTTGGGATGGGCGCCCAGCATCCACTACGGACTACGAGAAATAGATTTACCGGTGAGTAAAATCTTATTTTCTCTAACGTCCTAAGTGGATGCTGGGACTCCGTAAGGACCATGGGGATTATACCAAAGCTCCCAAACGGGCGGGAGAGTGCGGATGACTCTGCAGCACCGAATGAGCAAACTCTAGGTCCTCCTCAGCCAGGGTATCAAACTTGTAGACTCTTGCAAGAGTGTTTTAACCCGACCAAGTAACAGCTCGGCACATTTGTAAATCCGAGACCCCTCGGGCAGCCGCCCAAGAAGAGCCCACTTTCCTCGTGGAATGGGCTTTCACAGATTTAGGGTGCGGCATTCCAGCCGCAGAATGTGCAAGTTGAATCGTGCTACAGATCCAGCGAGCAATAGTCTGCTTAGAAGCAGGAGCACCCAGCTTGTTGGGTGCATACATGATAAATAGCGAGTCAGTTTTCCTGACTCCAGCCGTCCTGGAAACATATACTTTTCAGGGCCCTGACTACGTCCAGAAAACTTGGAATCCTCCAAGTCCCAAGTAGCCGCAGGCACCACAATAGGTTGGTTCACATGAAAAACTGATACCACCTTAGGAAGGAATTGGGAACGAGTCCTCAATTCCGCCTTATCCATATAGAATACAGATAAGGGCATTTGTATGACAAAGCCGCCAATTCTGATACACGCCTGGCCGACGCCACGGCCCACAGCATGACCACTTTCCACGTGAGGTATTGTAGCTCCACGGATTTAAGTGGCTCAACTCAATGCGACTTCAGGAAATCCAACACTACGTTGAGATCCCACGGTGCCACTGGAGGCACAAACGGGGGCTGACTATGCAGCACTCCCTTAACAAAAGTCTGAACTTCAGGCAGTGAAGCCAGTTCTATTTTGGAAGAAAATCGATAGAGCCGAAATCTGGACCTTAATGGAACCCAATTTTAGGCCCATAGTCACCTCTGACTTGAAGAAAGTGCAGAAAACGACCTAGCTGAAATTCCTCCATTTTGGCAATACTGGCCTCACAGCACGCAACATATTCCCGCCATATGCGGTGATAATGGTTTGTGTTCACTTCTTTCCTAGCTATAAATAGCGTAGGGATAACTTCCTCCGGAATGCCCTTTTCCTTCAGGATCCGGCGTTCAACCGCCATGCCGTCAAACGCAGCCGCGGTACGTCTTGGAACAGACAGGCCCCCTGCTGCAGCAGGTCCTGTCTGAGCGGCAGAGGCCATGGGTCCTCTGAGATCATTTCTTGGAGTTCTGGGTACCAAGCTCTTCTTGGCCACCCGGACCAATGAGTATAGTTCTTACTCCTCTCCTTCTTATTATTCTCCTTACCCTGGGTATGAGAGGCAGAGAAGGGAACACATACACCGACTGGTACACCCACGGTGTTACCAGAGCGTCTACAGCTATCGCCTGAAGGTCCCTTGACCTGGCGCAATATCTTTGTAGCTTTTTGTTGAGGCGGGACGCCATCCTGTCCACCTGTGGCCTTTCCCCACGGTGTACAATCATTTGGAAGACTTCTGGATGAAGTCCTCACTCTCTCGGGTGGAGGTCTGCTGAGAAAGTTCTCAGTTGTCCACTCCGGGAATGAACACTGCTGACAGTGCTAACACATGATTTTCCGCCCATCGGAGAATCCTTGTGGCTTCTGCCATCGCCATCCTGCTTCTTGTGCCGCCCTGTCGGTTTACATGAGCGACCGCCGTGATGTTGTCTGACTGGATCAGCACCGGCCGGTGTTGAAGCAGGGGTCTAGCCTGACTTAGGGCATTGTAAATGGCCCAAAGTTCCAGAACATTTATGTGTAGGGAAGTCTCCTGACTTTTCCATAGGCCTTGGAAGTTTCTTCCCTGTGTGACTGCCCCCCAGCCTTGAAGGCTGGCATCCGTGGTCACCAGGACCCAGTCCTGTATGCCGAATCTGCGGCCCCCTAGAAGATGTGCAGTCACCACCACAGCGACACCCTGGCCCTTGGAGACAGGGTTATCCGCCGATGCATCTGAGAATGCGACCCGGACCACTTGTCCAACAGATCCCACTGGAAGATCCTTGCATGGGACTTGGCGAATGGAAATTCTTCGTAAGAAGCTACCATCTTTCCCAAGGCTCGCGTGCATAGATGCCCCGATACCTGTATTTGTATTAGGAGGTCTCCGTCTAGAGACGCCAACTCCTTGGACTTCTCCTCCGGGAGAAACCCTTTTTATCCTGTTCTGTGTCCAGAACCATACCCAGGAACAGTAGACGCGTCGTAGGAACCAGCAGTGACTTTGGAATATTCAGAATCCAGCCGTGCTGTTGTAGCACTTCCCGAGATAGTGCTACTCCGACGAACAACTGCTCCCTGGACCTCGCCTTTATAAGGAGATCGTCCAAGTACGGGATAAGTACTTCGGCCATTACCTTGGTAAATACCCTCGGTGCCGGGGACAGACCAACGGCAACGTCTGGAATTGGTAATGACAATCCTGTACCACAATTTTGAGGTACACCTGGTGACGAGGGTAAATAGGGACATGCAGGTAAGTATCCTTGATGTCCAGTGATACCCTGAAATTTTCCAGGCTTGCAATAATCGCCCTGAGCGATTCCATTTTGAACTTGAACCTTCGTATATAAGTGTTCAAGGATTTCAATTTTAGAATGGGTCTCACCGAACCGTCTGGTTTCGGTACCACAACATTTTGGAATAGTAACCCCGGCTTGTTGAAAGAGGGGTACCTTGATTTCACCTGCTGGAAGTACAGCTTGTGAATTGCCGCCAGTACTACCTTTCTCCGAGGGCAGCAGGCAAGGCTGATGTGAGGCAACGGCGAGGGGGAGTCGTCTCGAACTCCAGCCTGTATCCCTGTGATACTACTTGCAGAACTTAGGGATCCACCTGTGGGCAAGCCCACTGATCCCTGCAGTTCCCGAGACGCGCCCCCACCGCACCTGTCTCCACCTGTGGAGCCCCAGCGTCATGCGGTGGACTCAGAGGAAGCGAAGGAAGATATTTGATCCTGGAACTGGCTGACTGGTGCAGCTTTTTCCTTCTTCCCTTGTCTCTGTACAGAAAGGAAGCGCCTTTGACCCGCTTGCTTTTCTGAAGCCGAAAGGACTGTACCTGAAAATACGGTGCTTTCTTTAGGCTTTTGTGAGGAAACCTGAGGTAAAAATTTTTCTTCCCAGCTGTTGCTGTGGATACGAGGTCCCAGAGACCATCCCCAAACAATTCCTCACCCTTATAAGGCAGAATCTCCATGTGCCTTTTAAATGCAGCATCACCTGTCCACTGCCGGGTTTCTACTACCCTCCTGGCAGAATGGACATTGCATTAATTCTGGATGCCAGCCGGCAAATATCCCTCTGTGCATCCTTTATATATAAGACAACGTCTTAAATATGCTCAATGTTAGCAAATATTATTATCCCTGTCTTAGCGTATTAATATTATCTGACAGGGTGTCAGACCACGCTGCAGCAGCACTATTTATGCTGAGGCAATTGCAGGTTTCAGTATATAACCTGAGTGTGTAAATACAGACTTCAGGATCGCCTCCTGCTTTTTATCAGCAGGTTCCTTCAAGGTGGCCGTATCCTAAGACGGCAGTGCCACCTTTTGACAAACGTGTGAGCGCCTTATCCACCCTAAGGGATATCTCCCAACGTGACCTATCCTCTGGCGGGAAAGGGTACGCCATCAGTAACTTTTTAGAAATTACCAGTTTCTTATCGGGGGAAACCACGCTTCTTTACACACTTCATTCATTCATCTGATGGGGGAACAAAACACTGGCTGCTTTTTCTCCCCAAAAATAAAACCCCTTTTATGTGGTACTTGGGTTTATGTCAGAAAATGCGTAACACATTTTTCATTGCCGATATCATGTAACGGATGTTCCTAGTGGATTGTGTATATGTCTCAACCCCGTCGACACTGGAGTCAGACTCCGTGTCGACATCTGTGTCTGCCATCTGAGGTAACGGGCGTTGTTTTGAGCCCCTGATGGCCTTTGAGACGCCTGGGCAGACGCGGGCCGAGAAGCCGGCTGTCCCACAGCTGTTACGTCATCCAGCCCTCCATGTAAGGAGTTGACACTGTCGGTCAATACCTTCCACCTATCCATCCACTCTGGTGTCGGCCCCACAGGGGGCGACATCCCATTTATTGGCCTCTGCTCCGCCTCCACGTAACCTTCCTCATCCAACATGTCGACACAGCCGTACCGACACACCGCACACACACAGGGAATGCTCTGACTGAGGACAGGACCCCACAAAGTCCTTTGGGGAGACCGAGAGAGAGTATGCCAGCACACACCAGAGCGCTATATAATGCAGGGATTAACACTATAATTGAGTGATTTTTCCTCAAATAGCTGCTTGTATACATATATTGCGCCTAAATTTAGTGCCCCCCCTCTCTTTTTAACCCTTTGAGCCTGAAAACTACAGGGGAGAGCCTGGGGAGCTGTCTTCCAGCTGCACTGTGAAGAGAAAATGGCGCCAGTGTGCTGAGGGAGAAGCCCCGCCCCCTTTTCGGCAGACTTTCTCCCGCTTTTTCTGTGATACTGGCAGGGGTAATTTTACATCTATATAGCCTCTGGGACTATATATGATGTATATTTTGCCAGCCAAGGTGTTATTTATTGCCCTCAGGGCGCCCCCCCCCAGCGCCCTGCACCCATCAGTGACCGAAATGTGAGGTGTACATGAGGAGCAATGGCGCACAGCTGCAGTGCTGTGCGCTACCTTGGTGAAGACCGAAGTCTTCTGCCGCCGATTTTCCGGACCTTCTTCGTGCTTCTGGCTCTGTAAGGGGGACGGCGGCGCGGCTCCGGGAACGAACACCAAGGTCGGGTCCTGCGGTCGATCCCTCTGGAGCTAATGGTGTCCAGTAGCCTAAGAAGCCCAAACTACCACCTGTTAGGTAGGTTCGCTTCTTCTCCCCTTAGTCCCTCGCTGCAGTGAGTCTGTTGCCAGCAGATCTCACTGAAAATAAAAAACCTAAATAAACTTTCTTTCTAGGTGCTCAGGAGAGCCCCTAGTGTGCATCCAGCTCAGCCGGGCACAGAAATCTAACTGGGTATAGTATCACGAGTTATACGGTGTGATTGGTGTGGCTGGTATGAGTCTTACCCGGGATTCAAAATCCTTCCTTATTGTGTCAGCTCTTCCGGGCACAGTATCCTAACTGAGGTCTGGAGGAGGGTCTTAGTGGGAGGAGCCAGTGCACACCAGGTAGTCCTAAAGCTTTCTTTAGTTGTGCCCAGTCTCCTGCGGAGCCGCTAATCCCATGGTCCTTACGGAGTCCCAGCATCCACTTAGGACGTTAGAGAAAATATCAAATATGTTTTGAACTAAACACACAGAGCCCTTCGGGTAATGCCTGACTGATGACTTTCACCCATCCCAAGTCATCCTAGGCGCATTATAACAAGTCACAGAGACATACGGCAATATGGTACTTGGAAAATGGAGCTGGATGCCGGCTATTCTGTCACAAGAGACAATAATTACTCACCTTCATAATAGCTTTTCTTTCTATGATCCAGCTACACTGCAGGAACATAAATCTGTCTGTGTCTTGCTCTGGCAAATTAATATTGTTTCATAATGTGTGCTAGTTTATGTGCTAACTACTGAGATATATGGCAGATGTGTATTCTTCTACATCTGGCCCAATTATGCTCTATTATATTATTACATGCATCGATGGGGCACTTGTAAGAAGATGCAGTGTTCACAATCACCCTTTTTACTAATAGAATAAATCTTTTTTTTTTTGCTTGAAGTCCCTAACCTAAATGTATATACTCTCCCTATAGTATACAGGTAAAAAGTGGTGCAACGTAAACCCAGCGACACACTCTATAGCTCGTTCAATACAGCGTTTCTGCGTTTAGCACACATAATCCAAAAGTATGACTCTTCCTTTACCCAGATCATAACTAAAGTACTAGATATAAGATAATGAAACAACAACATTGCAACAAATATGGGACAACTATAATTAAAAATGTATGTGTATACATATAAATTTAGTCCAAAAAATAAATGTAGTGTGCAAACGGGAAGGCACCTTGATGCGGTGGCAAATTTTAATGCTGAAAGGGTTAAAAAGTGCCATCTGCATTCTCACTGCAGCATAAGATACACATATAGATAAATACAGTTTCAGTATCCCCACATTGCTTTTTAATTGGAAAATCCATGGTGCACAGAGCGTGTAGCTATAAATGAAGCGATCCCATTCAGTGACAAGTAATGAGAGGTAGTCTGCCAAAAAGGGCTCAGGATGGATGCAGGGGCACGGAGGAGGCAACTCCCGCCAGCAGCAGATCATTTTATAGCCATTAATAAATGTACTTGGGGTTCAGAGGATGGTGAAAGATTTTTGGATGAGAACCTCTAGCTAACTAAAAGGCATACATCAGTGTCTAGCCCAAGCCACCCATAATATGTTTACAGAAATATATATATAGTGTTTTTTCTACCTCTCTCTTAAGTCATCCAGGCAGCGCTGCAAGTGAACCTCTCCAGCTGTAATAAGTACGTGTTCTCCTGTCTCCTGAATCAAGACTTCTACACACGGGTCAGCCTGGTTTAAGAGCTTCATTCCTTTCACCAATTGCGGCATTTCACCTGGAAAACAAATGACATATGCTGAAGGTACATTTGTAAGCAGGGACCTACAGTATGCACATTAGTTTACGGCTTGCTAATTAACCTCTTGTTTACTGAGTAACTGAAGAACTACTCTATCCAAAATGTAATATTGTATGTGTTAAAAATGAAACGTTCATGGAACAATATTCGCATTTGTAAGATTCCCTGAAGACTCCAATTAACCCACTCTGCCCTTCTGTACCTCAGCATCACTCACTTGTTTAATACAGGCAGCAGAGTATTCAATGCCCCTACCTCCTGAAATCGCCACTCTTATCTAGCACATAATAAAGGGAAGCACATAGAGTAGGACAACTTTTCCTGGACAAGGTGTAGCAGGGGGAAGCAAAACGTGGGCGCCAATATTAAACATAAGAAATGTATTATGAAACTAAGTGATTCATCGCGCCCTACGGGCGCTCTTCACAACGTCTTAAGGGGCTACGCCCCCTTAACCCTTGCACGCCTTTGTGGTGTGCAATATTTGTATTATATGGAGTATTACCTCCAATCATAATTGTGTGAGTGGTTAAATATTGCACGGACAAAGGGCGTGCAATGGTTAAGAGGTCGAAGCCCCTTGCAACGGCGTGAACAGCACACGCAGGGCCTGATGAATCACCTAGTAGGTGCTGTGGTTGGGGGAGTGGCGGGTGCGGGGGAGACGAAGATGGGGGAGGGGCGGTTGCAGGGGTGCTGCGGGTGGGGGAGGGGTGGGTGTGTGGCTGCCGCAGGTGGGGGTCCGGAGCCACCGCGGGTGGGGGAGGAGCAGTTGCGGGGGTGCCACGGGTGGGGGCGGGAGTGCTGCTGGTGAGAGAGGGGTCCGGAGCCACCGCGGGTGGTGGAGGGAGGGTGTGGGGGTGCACTGCACACCCACTGCACTGTTGCCTCTTACATTGATTCAGCGTCCAGACATTACCCTCCATGATATCACCCACTCTATCCGTTACATTAGCCATATCGGGGCTTCCAGGCTGGCAGCCCAGGTGCTGTGCTGCGGAGTTAGGGCCTCTAGGAATCTGGGCGCGGCTGTGGGGGGGAGGCACTTCTGTGACATCACGTGCAGAGGAGGCTCTGGGGCTCAGAGTATGCGGAGCAGAGAGAACTATGAAAGCCTTCCGCTGCGCCGCTTTCATACACATCTATGCCGGTGACTGCAACAGCTTTTGTTCCACCTGCGCTGCGGCTAGGGAGTGGGAATTGTTGATACCGGAGGGGGCAGGCAGACTGGCAGCAGAACAAAGGACGCTGCAAAGGATTTTTTTCCCCTTATCTACAACGCAGAGACTTGCTGCAGATGCAGTGGCATACCCTCCAACTGTACCTTTTTGGCAGCTACAGTACCTTCTTTTTATGGTCTGTACTGATTTGTGGCTCTCCAATCTTCCATTGAAAGTATAGGAAAAGGGACGTGGCCACGCCACTGTACCCGTGGCCACGCCACTGTACCCGTGGCCACGGCCCTTTTTGAATTTGTACAGATTTTTATGTGTAAATTGTTGGAGGGTATGTTGCTGCAGATGCAGTGGGCCTATTTTGGGGTGTGGGCCAGGAGCTGCAGCTCCATCAGCCCCATTGTTAATCCTGCTCTGGGAGCACACAGCAGTCAAAGGGCAGAACCTCCCATTGGATGCAACCTGTGTGGGAGGGCGTTTCTTCCCCAATCAGCTGTGGACTGGGTGTGATAGACCTGCTGCTAACCCAATGAGAGCTCCTAGCCATGCCCAGCGTTATACACACAGTCACTCTGAGCTATTATATAGGAGATACTGATGGAGCCCTAGTAATGCATGGATATAGAGATTCATTTACTAAAACAGAGAATTGGTGATGTTCCGAAAATGATAGACAGCATATGATTGGTAGCTATGGGCAACATCACCAATCCTCTGTTTTAGAATCTTTAGTAAATTTACCCCATAAAGTACACTGTCCAGGTGGAAAGAGCTGTCAGAAGACATTCACACCTAAACTTGTAGTCTTGCCATAAGCAGTCACACTGGCATTAAGGGGCAGATTTACAGAGTGATATTCTCGTTATCACTCGTTACAAATGATAAGCAGTGCTCCAGCTATCAGCTCCTGTTACGTGTTTGAAAAATGACAGGATCTGATTGGCTGGGGCACCATTTAACATTCGTAACGAGTGATAACAAGAATATCACTGGTTGTTAAATCTGCTCCTAAGTCTGTTATATAAAACAGCAATGACAATAGCACACTCTGAAAGGAAGAGGCTTGAGGGGGCGGAATAAGGAATTAGTTTGTAAACGTGCTGATTTGCAGCGTGATTTAAAGCTATTTTTTATTTATTTATTTTTTTACAGACAAACCTAACCTGATTTTAGCTTTTTACCCCTACTCACTCTTGGAGTGAAAATAATCATTATTTTTCTCCTGAAAGTCCTTTCAGAGCACTGAATACTAGATCTTATAAATACAAAAGTATTGGAATCTAAGTATTACGTGTTTCACCCACACAGATCCTTTTACAGGACCCATTTGTGACCATATACTTTGCTGTGCAATGTTACAGTGAATATGTAGAGCTGTGGCACTTAGCACACGGCTATCATCAGGTCCACCGACTTTACAATAAACGTATATATTCTCCACAGACAGAAATAGAAGGCAGCAGAGGTGCCCAGACCAGGGACTGTTTTGGTCTAGTTTATAATTACTGGATATTCTGCTTTGAAGCACAGATACTTCCGATTTTAATTTACACTGATGTGTGTACATAATGTCTCACATAAAAGCTGTTATAAATAAATAGCACAGAGAAAGCCAACAAGTAATTGGAAGTGGATCAAGCTGGCGCGGACGTGACTGTGGTGAATAGTACTTAGCAGGTATTAAGTGGCCCCGGTTTATATTCACCACAGAAGCCAATAGCTTTATTTCTTGACGGGGAACTGAGTCAGAGTAGATTAAGAGAACCACTTAAAGAAACTGCAAACCTAACGATAAAAAGCTTAAAACACACTGCTGGAAGGAGGTGGATGGTCAGCAAAAAACATACACAGAATGTGGACGAGTGGACAAATGTTTTATGATGTTAATATACATAAAAATAAAAATCCCTGTAAATAAAATCTATGTATTATTCATGAACTAGTGTTTGCCAGAGGCTTCGCTTGCGTGGATGTCTTATTGCTCAGTGGAACTAATTTTACAAAGATAGTAGTGCCATCTAATATTGTAATGTATATTTTATATTGTACACGTTGATCCCAAAATTTCTTTGTAAACAATACTTGCAGTTTTTCCTTCAGGGATTAACACAAAAAGATGCTTGGGAATACTAACACGTGAGCAAGCCATGTAAAGCTGGCCATGGGAGAAGCAGCTGGTCCTGAGATCTAAGTTTGCAGTACTGAGCATTTGCCCCTGCAACTTGTTCATCGTCACAGCGAAGCAGATGCTTACAGGAAACTGTAGACACTTGAACTGAAAAGGAAACTTGCTGGGGATAAGGGGTATACATGGTATAAACAGTGTCTCCCTTGTGTTGCATCCTGTTAGAATCTCTGCCTCAATTAGCTTCCTCTACAGAAATATTTCTCTAATAGCTCAGAGGACAATGAGACACTTGCCCATTTTCCCAATACATACAGTATAGAGGAAATAGTGCCCATTCAAAGCATTCTCTGATACCAGGAATCCCATGATGGAAAGCAAGAACAACCTTCTGTAGTACTATAAGTTTAAATGTAAATTTAAAAAAAAAGGTATCCGGTCTCTAGGTCGACAGTCATTAGGTCGACCACGATTGATCGCATGCATTAGGTCGACAGGGTTTCTAGGTCAACCTGGTCACTAGGTCGACATGCGTTTTTCACAATTTGTTTAATTTTTTTAAACTTTTCCATGTTTTACGATCCATGTGGACTACAATTGGGAATGGTAACCTGTGCCGATGTCGACCTTGCTAATGTCAACCTAATGCTTGTGTCGACCAATAGTGGTCGACCTAGACACGGTCGACCCTACGAACCACATCTAAAAATAAAACCTGTTACAAAATGTTTGACTTATAAGTGATGCTTTTATATTATTATTTTCCTTTATTTATATGGCGCCACAAGGGATACGCAGCGCCCAATTACAGAGTACATAAATGAAAAATCAAAACACAACAATAGTGACTTACAGTTGAAGACAATATAGGACAAGTACACAGTAAATAAACACTGACATAAGTATCAGGGTGGCAGAAAACCGCGGGATTAGGTGCCGTCGAGGATGGTTAGAGAAAAGAATAAGCACGAGGGTTGAGGGCCCTGCTCGTGAGACCTTACATTCTAAAACATTTATATTTATAAAACCTTGTGAATTATATTTGATAAGATTAATATTTACAGATTTCTCCAATTAATATTTAAATAAAATGAAGTGCAAAATCTGTGCAGAAACCAAAGAGTAATATTTAAATTGGTATAGGGCTTTAAAATCAGAGAACTGGGAGTAAATTTACTAAGATGGGAGTTCTACTCAAGATGGGATGTCGCCAAACTCGTGAGCAAGCCATATAAAGCTGCCCATGGGAGAAGCAACTGGTCCTGGGATCTATGTTTGCAGTCCTGAGCGTTTGCCCCTGAAACTTGTTGATCGTCACAGCGAAGCAGACGCTTACAGGAAACTGTAGATGCTTGAACTGAAATGGAAACTTGCTGGGGTTAAGGGGTATACATGGTAAACACAGTCTCACTTGCGTCACATCCCGTCAGAATCTCTGCCTCAATTAGGTTCCTCTGCGGAGCAACTGACTAAGTTTTGTTCCATTGCATAACTTGGGCGGAGTCAAGTTCGTGAAAGCATGATCGGAACACCAACTTTCAGTGTGCTGAGTGTCAAGCTTCTGTTTATTTCTTTATTGTTCCAGTCCCTAATAATGTATACCTCAATTTATTTCTTGGTCCTTAAGTTATACAACAGTGAAAACGCAATCCAAATTCATCCACTAGTTTTTATCAGACATAGTTCATAAACAGTCCCTAGAAGTATATATTTCTCAAAAAAATGCTATGCACAGACACAACCCTTACAGTTTCATTAAATGTATAGATGAATATTAGGAGTCTACATATATAATTTGGTGATACCAGATTGTGGATCAGTAGTTCCCTTCGCCATGAAATAATGATACTGATCTTCAGATTCTCTCTCTTAGATCAGAGGAGGCACAAAGTAGCTTCCAATTCTTCTGGAAGTTCAGAAGTGAAAGAATGAGACCATCATCTATTCAAAGCCATCAAAATATTTCTCTAATAGCTCAGAGGACAATGAGACTCTATACATACAGTATAGAGGAAATAGTGCCCACTCAATGTATTCTCTGATACTGGGAATCAAGGCACCAACAGGCTAAAAGCTTTGACTGTTCCCAAGATGCTCAGTGCCGCCTCCTCTATAACCCCGCCTTCGTGCACAGGAGCTCAGTTTTGTTAACCAGGCCAATGCAGTAGCAGTAAAAAGAGATGACAACCGTTAGTAGCCACATACAACACATTCTCACAACAGGAGAAGGTATCAGCGGCTAATGCCATACAAACCATCAGGGTGGGCACCCTGTGGAACCCAGTGTACCTCACAGAAAGATTTAACAAAGGTAAGTTCTTACCATAAATCTTGTTTTCTGCAGCGGGGTACACTAGGTTTCACAGAGATAACATTGGGGATGTCCTAAAGCAGTTCCTCATGGGAAAGGACGCATTGTAGCGAGCACAAGAACCCGGCATCCAAAGGAAGCATCCTGGGAGGCGGAAGTATCAAAGGCATAGAACCTTATGAATGTGTTCACTGAGGACCACGTAGCCGCCTTGCACAATTGTTCAAGGGTCGCACCACGGCGGGCCGCCCAAGAAGGTCCAACCGACCGAGTAGAATGGGCTTTGATGGTAGCAGGAGCTGGAAGACCAGCCTGTACATAAGCATGTGCAATCACCATTCTAATTTATCTGGCCAGGGGCTGCTTATTCGCAGGCCAGCCACCTTTGTGAAAACCAAAAAGTTAGAAAAGAGAATCAGACTTCCTAACGGAGGCTGTCCTCTTCACCTAGATACGGAGAGCCCGTACCACATCCAAAGACCACTCTTTGGAGGGCAATTCAGGAGAGATAAAGGCCGGAACCACAATCTCTTGGTTAAGGTGGAAAGAAGACACCACCTTAGGAAGATAACCAAGTCTGAAACCCGTCTAGCAGAGGCAATAGCCAGCAGAAACAAGACCTGAAGAGTAAGCAACTTAAGGTCCGCAGACTCAAGAGGTTCAAACGGAGACTCTTACAAGGCCTCCAGAACCACTGACAAATCCCAAGGAGCCACTGGCGGGATATAGGGAGGTTGAATCAGCAGCACACCCTGAGTGAACGTATGAACATCAGGCAGAGTTGCAATTTTTCTCTGAAACCAAACAGACAAGGCAGAAATATTAACCTTGATGGAGGCCAGATGAATGCCCTGTTGTAGGAAAGCCAAAAGATTGGCCATACTAAACTTGTAAGCGTCATGATTGTGAGATGCGCACCAAGCGAAGTAAGAATTCCAGACCCTATGATAAATCCGAGCTGAAGCCGGCTTACGGGCCTTCAACATAGTTTGAATGACCACCTCAAAAAATCCTTTGGCCCTCAGAACTGAAGCTTCAAGAGCCACGCCGTCTAAGCCAGCCGGGCCAAATCCTGGTATACACAAGGGCCCTGAACGAGGTGGCCTAGGTGTTGCAGAAGCAGAAGAGAAGGCTCTAACGAGAGACCTTGAAGGTCTGAGAACCAATGCCGTCTGGGCCATGCTGGAGAGATCAGAAGTAGGATTCCTCCTTCTTGCCTGAACTTCCTTATCACCCTGTGCGGGTCTCAGGTGGGGGACAGAGCAGGGGCCGGACCGAGGTAACTTGGCATGTTGCCCTTTACTAGTTTTAAATAAACGGTGTTGGACCAGCCTGCCTGCTCCTATGCTGTGTCTTCAGACAACACTGTGATATGAAATCCATGCACCTGAAGGGCATTCAAGAATTAGAAGAGAAAGGTTTCACAAAGGATGGAAGCGTTGTATTACAGAAGCGGTGTAATGTAGAGGTGAATTAAACAAAATTAAGGAATCTCTCTGGAAACGTAGTACTCCTTTTGCCAAGACATTAGGAATTGCATCATTTTATTACATATTTGATTATGGGTAAATATAAAAAAAAAAGATATAATAAAAGCAATAAATCGTAGACTTCAATCTTTGGCTTACATTTTTAGGGCATATTTTTTTCCAATCTTTTTTACCCATATTTTTTGGCTTATTTTAGGCAATATTTCTGAACATCTACCTACGTCTGTCTATTAAAAAGAAAACGGCTATCATAGAAGATATTGCTTCCCATCTTTTTGGGTAATACACTCACAGAAACTCTACCTTCTCTCCTGCACTGAGGGTTAAAATCATTCTGCATCTGGAGCTTTTGGGATAACTTGGCGCCTGTGATCCCAATCACTAGTTTATAACTTCCGTGCTCTGCCTTTTAAGGCCAAAATTCGTTTTCTGCCAGCTCATATAGCTGTCTGATAAAAGCACACACTCGCCATCATTTTCATCTCTCTGCAAAAAATCCCAGTCTATCACATTGCATGCAGATATTTAATCCTTAAATATACAGGGTAGTAAAGAAATATTTATTTTACCCCTTCAAATGTACTCTGCAAAGCCAGTGCAAAATTGCTGGAACTGAACTCAAAAACATTGCTAGCGTTTTCAATGCAGAAAACTGCAGATTCGGGAAGTCAAGAGGTTTGTTTTCTTGAAACAGACATATGAGCCAGACTGCAAAAAAATAAACTATTTATTTTTAAGAAGGTTTTATTATCCTTTTAAAAACAAGAGCAAGAAAACGTTATGAGCTACATCTATATAAATTTATGAAATATACATACTGTACATAAACAAATTGCATAAAATATGTTTCAATAGAAACAGGTATGTACTGTGGAATACTTGGTACTCTGGTCTTTACTTTCTGTTAGCTGGAGCACCGTGCCTCAATTTACAATACATTTAAACATTAGCCACCTTTTCCCTTACACTGCCCCCAGCAGTGCTCCTCATAATGACTGTATCAGGTAGCATTCGGTAACACCTGTGTGCATTGTCGGACTGGGGCATGAATGGCCAATCAGAGGGAATGCAGTGTAGGGGCCCATGTTTTGGGGGTGTGGCCAGTCTCTAGAGGGGCCAGCTACCACAGAAGCTTGGCTAACCATTAGAGCAGGGATGGTGAACCTTTGGCCCGCCAGCTGTTGTTGAACTACACATCCCAGCTTGCCCTCCAACAATTTTAGCATGGCCAAATAGCAAAACTGTTGCAGAGCATGCTGGTATGTGTATTTCAACAACAGCTGGAGGGCCAAAGACTCCCCACCCCTGCATTAGAGAGGGCACGGTCTGGGCCCCTTGATTTATTTATATAGTAAATACTGCTAGTGCATGCATGATAATGTACTGATTAATAACAGCAATGCACAATAGAAAATGCACCAAAGTCCTGTGCAGTACAAGATAACATATGCATAATTCAAGTGCACAGTCTAGAACTTGATCCCTAGAGGAGGAGTTGGGCCTATTGGGGGTTTCCCCTGTACTCCTGTGGGCCAGTCTGACACTGCCTGTGTGTATTAATAGGCAACTACAAGTATTTATTTTAAATTTTCCTGGTATATGTGACCTTTAGAAAATCAGGTCTGTGAATAAAATATCCCAAACCTCTATTTTCCAGATAAGTATAAAGCAATTAAAAAGAAATACATGTTCAGTATGAGTACTGGGACTCTTTGTTGTCATCCAGAAAAAAATAATAATCAGCCACTGAAAGGCTGAAAAAACATACCATTCTTCCCAAGTCACATGTTAGCAGGCATACCATAGTAGCAGGAAAAAAGGATCGGGACTATGTTTCTCCTTGAGAAACAAATCCCCGAAAACAGCAATGTTTTCGTACGAATATGGGGCTGTTTTTTCCGAAAACACACAGGTTTCACTGAACCTGGAATTTTCTGTAGAAAAAATAGGATACCGAAAATCCTTTTCTCTTAGTCCGTAGAGGATGCTGGGGTCACATTCAGAACCATGGGGATCCGCAGGAGATATGGGCACTTTAAGACTTTCAAAGGGTGTGAACTGGCTCCTCCCTCTATGCCCCTCCTCCAGACTCCAGTTATAGGAACTGTGCCCAGGGAGACGGACATTTCGAGGAAAGTACTTATTGTTAAACCAAGGTGAGCATTGTACCAGCTCACACCTCAAGCATGCCGCAGAACGTGGCATTCAACAGAATACAAGCCAAAGGCATGAACAATTGCAGCAACATGCTGACAAGAACCGTAACACAACATGTGTGTAACCACAATTAATAACTGCAGATACAGTACGCATTGGGACGGGTGCCCAGCATCCTCTTTGGACTAAGAGAAAAGGATTTACCGGTAGTATCAAAATCCTATTTTGTCATACGTCCTAGAGGATGCTGGGGTCACATTCAGAACCATGGGGTTATACCAAAGCTCTAGAACGGGCGGGAGAGTGCGAATGACTCTGCAGTACCGAATGACCAAACTTGAGGTCATCATCGGCCAAGGTACCAAACTTGTAAAACTTAGCAAAAGTGTTTGCCAAGTATCCGCACTGCAAAGCTGCAATGCCGAGACCCCCCGGGCAGGCACCCAGGACGAGCCCACCTTGCTAGTAGAATGGGTCTTCACCGATACCGGTAACGGCAATCCAGCCGTGGAATGAAACATGCTGAATCGTACCACCGATCCAGCATGTAATGGACTGCTTGGAAGCAGGACACCCAATCTTGTTGGGAGCATACAGGACAAACAGATCCTCTGTTTTCCTAATCTGAGCCGTTCTGGAAACATACATATTCAAAGCTCTGACCACATCCAGAGACTTTGACTCAACGAAGGCGTCAGTGGCCACAGGCACCACAATAGGCCAGTACATGCGGAAAGACGAAACCACCTTCGGCAGAAATTGTTGAAGTGTTCTCAATTCTGCACTATCTTCATGGAAGATCAAATAAGGGCTCTTGTGAGACAAGGCCGCTAATTCAGATACCCGTCTTGCGGATGCCAAGGCCAACAGAATGACCACTTTCCAAATGAGGAATTTCAACTCCACCTTCTGTAAAGGTTCAAACCAATGTGATTGAAGGAACTGCAACACCACATTAAGGATCCACGGTGCCACTGGAGGCACAAATGGAGGTTGGATGTGCAACACGCCTTTCACGAAAGTCTGAACTTCTGGAAGGGAGGACAATTGTTTCTGAAAGAAAACCGATAAGGCTGAAATCAGTACCTTAATTGAGCCCAATTTTAGGCCCACATCCACGCCTGCTTGTAGAAAATGGAGAAAACGTCCTAGCTGAAACTCTTCCGTAGGAGCCTTCCTGGATTTACACCAAGAAACATATTTTCTCCAAAAATGGTGGTAATGTTAGGACGTTACTCCTTTCCTGGCCTGAATAAGTGTGGGAATGACTTCACTGGGAATACCATTACAGCTAGGATTTGGTGCTCAACAGCCATGCTGTCAAACGTAGCCGCGGTAAGCCTTGATACACGCACGACCCCTGCCGAAGTGGGTTCTCGCGCAGAGGAAGAGGCCAGGGATCTCCTATGAGTAATTCCTGAAGATCTGGATATCAAGCCCTCCTTAGCCAGTCTGGGACAATGAGGATCGCTCGAATCTTTGTTCTTCTTATGATCTTTAGAACTTTTGGAACGAGAGGAAGTGGAGGGAATACATACACCGACTGAAACACCCACGGTGTCACCAGTGCATTCACTAAAAGTCTCTCGACCTGGAACAATATCTCTGAAGCTTCTTGTTGAGACGAGATGCCATCATGTCTACTTGAGAAACTCCCCAACGACTTGTCACCTTTGCGAAGACGTCCTTGTGGAAGCCCCATTCTCCTGGATGGAGATCGTGTCTGCTGAGGAAGTCTGCTTTCCAGTTGATGCTGACAGAGCGTTTGTATGTCTTTCCGCCTCGCGGAGAACCTTTTGGCTGGAGTGGCTTTTGCCATCGCCGCTCTGCTTTTTATTTATTTATTTTGTTGTTGTTCTGCCCTGGCGGTTTATGTACGCAACTGCTGTTACATCGTCAGACTGGATCAAGTACGAGCAGATCGCGAAGATGTTCCACTTGTAGAAGGCCGTTGTAAATGGCCCTTAACTCCAGAACGTTTATGTGGAGACAAGTTCCTTGACTTGACCATCTTCCTTGGAAAATTTTCCTCCGTGTGACTGCACCCCAGCCTCGGAGGCTGGATCACGAACCTGCGCCCCTCTAGGAGGTGAGAGCTGTGTAGCCACCACAAGAGTGAGATTCTGGTCTCAGAAGACAGGATAATCCTTCGGTGCATGTGTAGGTGGGATCCGGACCACTTGTCCAACCGGTCCCACTGGAACACTCTGGCATGGAATCTGCCAAACTGAATGGCCTCATAGGCCGCAACCATCTTCCCCAGCAACCGAATGTATTGATAGATTGACACTCTTGCTGGTTTCAGAATATGTTTGACCAGGCTCTGAAGTTCCAGAGACTTTTTCACTGGAAGAAAAACTCTGTAGTTCTGTGTTCAGTATCATTCCCAAAAACGACAGCCGCGTTGATGGAATCAACTCTGCTTTTGGCAAATTTAGGAGCCAACCATGTTGTTGAAGAACTGTCAGGGAGAGTGTAACGTTTTGCACCAACTGGTCCCTGGATCTCGCCTTTATCAGGAGATCGTCCAAGTACAGGATAATCGTGACTCCATGCTTTTGAAGGAGAATCATAATTTCCGCCATTATTTCGGTGAAAATCCTCGGAGCCGTGGATAGACCAAACGGCAACATCTGAAACTGGTAATGACAATTCTGAATTGCAAACCTCAATGACACCGAGGAAAATGGAAATCTGTAAGTAGGCATCCTTTATGTCTACCGAAACAATGAAACCTCTTTCCACCAGACTGGAAATCACTGTCCTGAGAGATTCCATCTTGAATTCGAGTTTCTTTTGGTAGAAATTGTGGGATTTACGTTTAGGATTGGTCTGACCGAGCCGTCCGGCCTCGGGACCACGAAAAAGCTTGAATAAACGGCTTCACCCTGTTGTGACGGGGGAACCAGGACAAAGACATGATTCTGACACAATTTTCGTATTGCGTCGCATACTACCTCCCTGTCCTCCGGAGAACTAGTAAGGCCGATTTGAAAAATCATTGAGGGGAAACGTCTTGAAAACTTCCAGTTTTACAAATGAATCCAGAACAGACTGAAGAGTTTTTAGACGCGCCCCCACCGGTGCGGGCTACTGCAAGAGAGCCCCAGCGTCATGCGGTGGCTTTGGCAGACGCAGAGGATGATTTCTGCACCTGTGATCTTGAAGTGGCTGCGGACCTCTTCCCCTTCCTATACCTGCAAAGAAAAGGGAATCTAACT
Organism: Pseudophryne corroboree; assembly: GCF_028390025.1. Classification (NCBI taxonomy): domain Eukaryota; kingdom Metazoa; phylum Chordata; class Amphibia; order Anura; family Myobatrachidae; genus Pseudophryne; species Pseudophryne corroboree. The sequence continues at coordinate 259,947,102 of NC_086449.1, forward strand.
TCTTGTGCATCTATTGGGTCGAAATGAAGGCATCCGATAATGATGCGTCTTCATTCATTGTGAGTGAACATAGGGCAAGAAGGTTGACTTACCTGCGTCCGCTGCCGAGATCAAATCAACTAGGCCGTCACCAAACAAGGCTTCACCTTCATAGGGAAGAGGCTCCATTTCTTCTTGGAGTCAGCATCAGCATTCCATCGGTGAATGCACAACGACCTCCTAGCCGAGACCGCTATGGAATCGGCCTGTGAACCCAAGAGTCCTATTTCCCCTGCAGTCTCACTTAAGTATGCTGCAGCGTCCTTGACATGACCCAACGTAAGGAGTATCCCATCTCCCTCCAGGGTATCTATATTGGATGACAAGGTATCCTACCATTTTTGAATACTACTACTCACCCATGCGCATGCCAAGGTAGGTCTAAGTAATGTACTCGTGGCTACATAACTAGAATATAACGTAGCTTCCTGCATACGATCCGCTGGATTTGTGACATGGCCCCATGCAGAACAGGGAGTGACTCCCACTTTATTCTGTCCGCGGCGGGAAACGAGTAACAACCGGAATCCTCCAGGGGATTCTTTCTCAAACAGAGCGCTCAGCACATGAGATCAGCTATCAGTATATATCTATACATACATACATACATACATACACATACATATATACATACATACATACATATATAGACCCCTCCGTCAGGAACAACAGGGTTCTCAGTGACGTTAATACGTCCTTAATATCCACAATCATGTACTGACTGCTCTTTGTCAATATTGGATCTAATCAGGAAACATTCTGGTTGACATAGGAATCAGTATCCGTGTCGGCATCAGGGAGTAGTAACTGGGCAAAATTAAATTTTTGCGACCCTGAGGGGTCTGAGGGAAAAATAGCTATGAACATCACATCCTCCATGGATATTTCTACGTCTGTGTCTGGGACACAGCTTTATGCAACCTTATTCTGATATGAATCACATTATCATGCAAATATTTACCCAGTCAGTTATTGGTGGTGCCGACAGGGCCACCCACACATGTCTGTGTCCCTAATATAGTTTTCTCTTGGGAAAAACATTCAGCCACCGACATGTTGACACACATGTACCAATTACCCCCAGACACACCGGCTTATGGGGGACAGACTGCTTTCATTATATATCTATACATATATATACCTATATATATATATATATATATATATACAGTAACTCTGTCAGAGGGACACAGAGGATTTTTCAGCACACAAACCAGCGCCAAAAATACACAGTCTGGTAAATAATAAACTCATATGACAGACTTGTAGCGCTTTATATTAACAACAAGCACCCCTATTGCTGCGCGCCCCCCCCCCCCCGAACTTGTCAGCAGTGAAGGAAGGACCAGCGTCTCCCTGAGGAGAAAAAAATTTAGCCGAGCAGTGTGCTGGTGAGGTGAGGAAGAAGACCCGCCGCCGCAATGGTGCGCTTCTGTCCCGCTCATAAATAAATAATGAAATCCGCTGGCGGGGTAAGGACAGTGCCAGGCATGAATGTCCACTTTTGCCAGCCCTTTTTTGAGGAGTTTTATGCTGCCCAGGGCCAAAGCCTGCCCCCCCCCCTCCCCCCCCCCCCTGTGCCCTGCACCTTTGTGTAATGTAAGAAAATAATAAATGGATAATATAAAACTGTAATGTATATAAGGTCTGATTCAGATGTGGCAGCTAATGCCTGCGCAACTGCTATTTTTACAGCTACAAAACTGCAAGGCAACGCAAGTGTAGCAGCCGCCCAGAACATTTTAGAGACGCCCACCAGAGCCATCACAACATCTCATTAACTACATACTCTATCACAACTGCCACGCAGATGAATATAGACTCCCTCACTGTGTCATATTTTCTGCATACAAGATTGCAGTCGGACGTCAAGATGCACCCCGAAAACAATCACAACATTTATGCAGCTACTTCCCATTACCTCTCCCAAACAGCCCCTTCCTGTCAATCACTTTATGATTAATTCCTCACTGTTAGCAGCATCGCAAAAGTACCTTGGCGCACGTGCAACGCAATTACAATGGATGCACAGTCGGCTGATTACCGCTCGACTGCGTACAAATCAGCATTGTGACCGTATCTGAATCAGGCCCATAGCTCATAGTTCATTGGAGGAATACCGTTTTCCTATTTACTGGCATACGTTTCATCTTCACTTCACCAGTAGTTTCACCCTAACCATGGGTTCCCAAACTATTGTGTGCCGCAAGGCTCTTACAGGGGTGCATTGGGTTAGTGGTCCAGGACCAAATCACATAATTTATGGACAAGGTGATAGGCAAAACCAGTGCTAGTTGCTGCCGATCATAAAATATGTGGGCAATCAGCAACACAACTGTACACAACTGCAACACAACTGTTCACCACCGCATAACTGACCCTAAGGATGACAGCCAGGCACAATTTACATCACTTCATATCTTTCTTTGCAAATTTATCATTAAAAAAAAACTTTTATCCTAGGGGTGCCGTGAAAATAATGCATATACTGTACTCTAGGGCACTGTGATTGAAGAAAGTTTGGGAACCACTGCCCTAAGCAAATAGTTAGGCTGGGTATAATAGATATATGTTAGGTAAGGTTTTGTCATCCTTAACCAATGAACTGGCTAATATTTTTTCCCAAAAACGATTGGAAATAGTTTTTTTTTTATTTTAAAGAATTGAATTAGGTCCAAAACAACAGTATTAAAAAAACACACAAAACAAAAAAAAAAAACATTAGTCTTTTTCTCTCTCTCTTGATGATTTGACATAATGGCTAAATGTTGGTAATCGGGACAGGCGCTGTAGGATGGGGCACAGCAGTGTTTATATTTCCCCAGAGGCTACTTCTCTCTGCAGCTGTTGGGTATACACGGGGGACATCATGCTGCTTGTTCTGCATTTCTACGTTGGCTGCTCCTGTCTGCAGCCGCCGGGTGGGGTGCGCTGCGCTGCCATGCTGGCCAATCACTGCGACCAGCAGTGATTGTGACACACCGGAAGGGGGTGGGGGGGTGGATACAAAGGTGTAGGGGGGCCAGGAGGTCCGTCTGAGAATGGCAGCTGCTGGAAAATGATCTTCCGGCAGCCACCCACTGGATGTTTCTGACTGGTTGCATATTTATTTGTGCTACCCTAAGGTGAAAAACACTTTTGTACAGTACATCTATAATCACCGATTACTAATATTCAAGGTGACTGAGCACGTCCAGCTCATCTTGGAAGTCAATGAATATTGAAAAAGAGGTGGTACTCCATAACAGTAATAACTCAGTCTTAGAGATAAGACTTGCCAGATCGCAGTGAGGCAGGTCCTGCTAGCAGCCGCAAATATTAATATGTTGCTGGTTTCAAAGTGGGAGGGAGTTAAATGACCTGTGCCCTCTCCATGTTCAGCTCTCCTGGTCAGCCCGAGTCGGACTGCATTGCGATTTTACGCTAATATGGGTAGAAGCTAACCTGATCATAGGGCACACCGACTGCTGTCACATCATTTCCGTCTGATGGTGTACAAGTGCTGATACATCGGTACCATCGCCACAGTCTTCTTAGTGCCTCTGAAGACGCACAGATTGAGCTGGGCTCCAGGGACAGCTCTCCAGTAGCAAGTAAGATCACAATATATGCACGCCCAGAAAACACCATCCAAATGGCCATGACACGCCTGCGTTTACCTGCCCACTCTCCGTTACCATCCCCAAACGCTGTCCACCTGTCACCCTCTTTGCTACTAATTCCACAATCGCATTCCCCTCCCTGCGCATGCGCACAGTGGCTCAGATGCATGCGCAGTTAGAAAATATCAGCCGATTTGCATACAATAGGCACTTTGCGACTGTATCTGAATTAGGCTTATAGTGTACTAGGTACTTAGGATTAGTGGTATGAGGCGTATAAGTAGCAAAGTTAGTGGCACAACGGGGGTTATTCAGATCCTGTAGCAATATCTACGGCATGCGCACAGTACCAAAGTATTGATTATCCTATTCTGTACGTGCGCGAACGGGTCTTGTGATTAAGGTAGCAACACGGCATCATACTGTCAGTGATTGACAGTCTCCTGCCATCTGGACAGAGAGGGGGTGGTAATGCCCCCCATTGTGCAAACAGAAGCATGTCACAACCATTTAGTGGGAGGAAAGAGGCCAGGGACCTCCGTTGTAGGACAGAGATTTCCTGGCTTTGTGACAAGGGGTGTGCGAGTGACCATGATTGCCGCAAGCCACCTGATGGTAAGTCAGTCATCTCATGCTCCGCCCTAGCACGCAGGTCAGAACACTACGGCAGCAGGAGGTGTCTGCTTGTAATAGCTGCTTCCTGCTGCATCACTATACAGAGCAGCTTGCAAGGAAGCAGCAATGATAGCACCTCCAGCCACATCTGAGTCAGGCACAATAAACGGGGCTATTTGGCATGATTTAATGATAAGTATGTATTAACATCCGGCAATGCTTCTTGTGAACAAAATTTGTAAGTGTTTTTTATACGGCAGGGCATCTCTTACCAACAGCTCCATCAATTAGCTTTTTGGAAGTCATTAGCCTAAGGATTCACATACTTTTTCCAACCTGTCAGCACATTACTAAGTCTTTGGGGCGTATGCAATTAGTTCCGATTACATTTCGGAGCTAATGAATTTGCCCCACTCGTAATCATTTAGGGACGTTTTCGGCAGTTTTAAAGGCATTTTCGCCAATGCCTTTTCACCTTCTTTTATTAAGTGAAAAGGAATTGGCGAAAAATGCCTCAAAATCCGCTAAAAAATGGGCCACATTTTCGACGGAAAACAAGTGGATTCGCCGATACACGTGTTTTCCGCCCCTGTCACATTTTTCCCCTATGCGAAAATATTGCATAGGGCGAATCTCCATTTGCCCTAAAAGTAGCAAAAAAGCTCAGTTTTTTCACCTAGGCAAAAAAACGGAGCTAACTGCATACGCCCCATTAAGTAGTAAAGTGTCAGTGACAATCTACACTGGACCTTGCATTAGTCTCTACAAAGTATACAAATGTAACACTGAATGCTGCAACTAACAAACAAAACTCAACCTGTGTTTCATACAAAAAGGGTTCAACACCAGAGCCACAGCAACACTGACTGGAATAATAATGAATATACGTGTCTGACCATGACATTCAGTGAACAAGGACACATCCACATACTGTACCGTATTTTGTTTTTCTTACTCACTTGGATGAATCGGTTCAACAGCAACTCGTACAATTGGTGTTGCTTCAAAGTTCAGAGGAATAAATGGTGGACAAGCTGGTGATGTAGACAAAGTTGCTGACTTCAGGATAAAGTCCTCCAAACCTCCGATACCTAATGACATGACAAAACATCAAAAGTCAATTAAGACAGATTGGATACATGAACTTATTGTTATTACACATTTCTTTAGAAGCAAAAAACATACATTTATAGCACAGTCTTTATTTGTTCCCTCTGATATTGATCTCATATAAACGTTCAAACAGTATTGTTTGTCTAAGTTAGTAACGCAAATATACTAAACACAAAAGAAGGTTGTAGAGTAAAGTAATCATAGCCGGAATAAACTATTTGTTTGTACAGAGTAGTATCCTCCCCATCCGGTACCATACAGATGTGTACATACAGTACATCTAGCCTCAATACGCCATGCAGCTGGAGATGCCTGGCGTGAGTCAGCTGACAGGTCCAGTGCCACTCTGCCAGCATCAGGCGTCTTTTTGTGCTGAAAATGTGTCAGTCACATAGCGATGCGACTAGGCTGCACCAGGAGATTGAGCTTATTCATTTGATATGGAACACGTGTATATTGTGTGTGACAGACTGTATATGGATCACAAGAAAACTTGTATTGGAAAAAAGCTGTGGCTGCTACATTGTTTATTATTTATTATCAGTTATTTATATAGCGCATACATATTCCACAGCGCTTTACAGAGAATATTTGGCCATTCACATTAGTCCCTGCCCCAGTGGAGCTTACAATCTATATTCCCTACCACATGTACACACACATTCACACTAAGGTTAATTTTTGTTAGGAGCCAATTAACCTTCAAGGATATTTTTTGGGTTGTGAGAGGAAACCCACGCAAGTACGGGGAGAATATACAAACTCCACACAGTTAGGGCCATGGTGGGAATCGAACCCAATGCTAACCATTACACCATCCGTACTGCCCTAGCACTTTGTATACAGATTCTGAGACTCAGCCACACGTATATACAAGTGTCACATATCAAATTAATCAGCACAGTTCATCGGTGCATCCTAACCACACCGCGTGGTGACTAAGACACATTTCCGGCAAGAAAAGACACCCCCAACATTAGCAGAGTCTCTCTGGACCTGGCAGAGAGGGGCTGTTTGGCTAGACTGCAGAAATGATGTATGAGGACACATCTGTATCTTCCAATGTGACATTATCCTATATAATAAAAGGCTAACACTGCTCCTCACCTCTGTAAGAGAAATCAAGTGTTTTGCACACCAGCGGCCACTAGATGGTGCCCAATAGAGCAATTCAAGTATTGCTCCGTTCTGGCGCGCACAGCCCCCGGCACTTACATTACTGTTATGTTGTTCCGTCATTTTGACAGGATGGTAACTAGTAAGAATATAAATATTCTGCCGGGTCCATCCCAACTGAATGATGTTAGACCAGGGTGGCTATTCGGCAATCATCCAAGTGCATTCAACTGATATTACTATATAGCAGTCATTCTTCATCCATGTATATTCATGTTGATTAAGTGCTGCATACCAATTAATTAGCATTTTAGGGAGAGTCTGACAATTTCAGCAGACATTCTCCAAACTGTGACTAGCATAATGCAAAATAGGTTGTTTATTTATGTTTTCCAGCAGAACCTCTCAGAAGCAATGTATTAAATTGCTTAAGAACCCGAGTCACAATTCTCAGACTATTAGTGTCAATGACTGTTAAAGGATGAGTATTCTTGGAAATGTACAGGACACTGCTGTGAAATACTGGAAGCATATGCAATGTAACCCAACTATAAACTGTTCTGTTGTCCTTTAGCTACCAAATAGGACATCATAATCACCGAGAAAGACATGGTTTTTGTACATCACATTTATTTTCACTTAAACAGATCTCATAACATTTTAATTTTATTATTGTGATTCTTAAATTAGCAGTTTTGGGAACTTGAGCCAGGACTACTGTAACACAGATGATACAATCAAATGTTAGCCCTTATTAACTTACCTGTAACCAAAGACGCACAGAGTCAAGTTTCTAATTGGGGTGGAACCTAAGGATGGACTCCAAATTGTTTTTCAAGACAAAAGTCTACTGACTGATTCACTCAAATAATTTTCCCTTTTATTTTATTGAGGTGGTCAGTGAATTTCTTTTTAATTAATAAATGATTGAACAGGTATTTAGGGAGTACATATGTGTCCTCATGGATCTAGCCTCAATAAGTCATACAATGAAAGATGCCGGTTGCGAGTGACCCATTAAGAGTCTTTTTTACAAAAATGAAGCAATACAATGAGACTAGAATGCACCAGGAGACTGATTTGATTAATTTGCTATATGATTTGATATGTGACACTTGTAGATCTGAGTTGAGTTGTATTGCAAAAAAGCTGGGGCTGCTACATTGCAGCACTATGTAAAGAGATTCAGAGACTCATTCGCAGATAGATATACAAGTGTCGCAAATCTAATTAATCAGCGAAGTCTCCTGGTGCGTCCTAGTCACAATGCTTCTAAAAAGGGGCGTACACATCAGAACGATATCGCAATGATTTGATATCATCTGCATCTGGACCAGACATCGGCAAGTGCATACACACTTCTGAGGTCGGGAGCGACGGTGGGATGGGGTGGGGGTAGCGGGAGCCATGCAGGTCCGACAGTCGACGCGCGGGAGCGTGCATCAGCAGAGACATTGTGCATACACACTGAATGATATCGTGAACGATGTGTTGCAATTTGTGCCAGAAAAAAAGATGTCCAATGCTAGGGGAGTCTCACTGGATCTGGCGTGCTGAGAGGGGCTGTTTGGCGTGACTGCAGCAAAGATGTATCTGGAAACATCTGTATTTGTTATAATAAAAGTTGATTTATCAGATTGTGTATGTTCTATTCACACTTTCGTTTTTTGAGCATGGAACAAGGGTATTATGGGCCCTACACACTGATAGATCCGCCGCCAAGCTGCCCTACAGCGGATACGGCCGACGGGCGATCGGCGGCAGTGACGGGAGTAGTGAAGTTTCTTCACTCCCCCCGTCACCCGGCTCCATAGCACTGCAGGCAAATATGGACTATTTCGTCCATATTGGCCTGCATGCACAAGCGACAGGGCACCAGCGACGAATGAGCGCGGGGCCACACATCGTTCATCGCTGGTGCCTCGACGCTGAAAGATATGAATGTTATTTCGTTCATTCATGAACGAGATCGTTCATATCTTTCAGTATTATCTGCCAGTGTGTAGGGCCCATTACGGAGAACTTTATATTTTTTTCTGGAGTTACAACGTTGCCTCGCCAGGGGGTATATTTAGCAAAGCTCGAATTTGTGTTTCAAACGATTTTTGGTCGATATTGCATATTGAAGAGTTATTAAAGGCACAAAATCGACAAGACTGAGTATTTGGAAAACATCAATGTTTTAAACAGGGCCCTTAATGCAAATCGCAAAAATCGACCAAACAAAAGACTGATAAATGACAGGCGTTTTTCGGTCGGTTCTAAGACACATTCTATTGCCGAAACCTTCATTATGATGACTATGAAAGTAGTGATGATGGACGCTATGCCGATGTTTTTGCAATTGAGCAATTATTGGTAAATTGTGCATGCGTATGCTTCACACTGCGCTTACGCCAAAGGGCTTACCTTCACGCAGAGTGACGGACAGTCAGACATTTGTGGGTATTGTACGCTGGCCTGTCGCGGGCGTGTATTGGCGTCTCTGTCCAGGCTGCCATGCTGCTTTGCTATTGATTTACTTGAGGTGACGATGATCAAAGAATCTGCGTGTGCGCTGCAAATATGTATGCAGTTGCTATGCCTGTGTGATGTCTCTGGTGGGCATCTCTGTGCTTTTTTTTTACATAGTTTTGCACACCCTCAGCTTGTAAAATCACAGCTGCAATTCCTCATAGCATCTGTCAATGATCAAATGGCTCAGGGTGCATTGCACTGGAACCTCACCAACGGAGAGGTGTGTGAACCATTGCAGGCACCCCACCATCAGAGATGTTCGCAAACCAGACTTAGAGGAACCACAGCGGCTTCTTGCATGTGGAATGTTTTGTCCAGAAAATCAGCAGGAGGTTGTAGTCGATTTTTGTTTGATTTTTTTTATTAAAGTCTATTTGCAGTGGATTTTGAATGGAGCTGACTGACTGAAGACCTAAAAAAAAAATAAAAAAATCAACCAACATCAATTTAAAAAATAAAAAAAAAATCTACTTTCGAAAAATATGGAATTTTATCCATGGAATACATGTTTGATGTTGGTCGATTGTAGATCGGATACAGATGGATTTTTGGTCCTTTTTTTTTAAAGTAAATATACCCCCAGTTTTTCCATTTTTCTTCATTACCACAGTACCCACAGCAGAGAGGTGTGTCAGGAAAAGCCTCAATGCTGATGGTCTTTGATTCAAAATACAGTGTGGACCCCAATCCTACTGTCCCTATAGAGGCTCCAGCCAGCCAATGCACAGACCCCACACTGAGAGTTTCACTGTTAACAGGGGGGGAGTCCAAAGTGTCTGGCCTGTTGCTGGTCTCTACAGTAGCATTTGTTGTGTCCTGATTTGAAAGGGTACTCCCCTAAGGTATTGCACTTTCATTAACCATGTTAAACCACGCTTATCATGCAGTGTCGTAAGTTCATTCTAGGGGCACGAGATAGTTGCTGGTGCCTCCTTCCCCTTCTGCTCACATTCACTGCTAACACCCCATCCCAGCAGCAACCAGACACACACTCTCTCCAGGGCTGCTGAGATGGGGAGGTACTAATTATTTGGGCCCGGGATAGCTAAGCACATCTGCTTAGGAGGACATGGTCCCCCTGTTCTGTTGCCTGTGCCCATGTACAGCTGCGAGGTGGAGGAAATGTTACGGTGGGGGAGTGTGCACTTAAGAGGAAGTCTCTCCCTATAGGTGCCAGCAGCTGTGGGAGGGGTCCTGCCTCCTGCAGATCATATTAACCCTACCCAATCACATTCAGAGAGGGTGAATATGAAGGACTGTGGCACATTTCCCCTGGGCTCCCTGCTTATTCCTGCTCTGAGGTGCATAGAGCAGATCCTGGAGCAATGGAAGAGGTCAGGCTGCCCTCCTTCAGGGCTGGCGCACAGAGGAAACTGCCTTCCACTGTCTCCTGGTTTTACCCCCCCTGTTATCAAGAGTATCTTTATAAAACTGGATCATCAAACATACTTCAGCTGACTGCCTACCTCCTCACATCACATATCTCGGTACACATGAAGAAAGTATACAATAGTCAGCATACTTGCCTACTCTCCCGGAATGGCCGGGAGGCTCCCGAAAATCGGGTTACCCTCCGGGCCCCCCGGAAGAGCAGGCAAGTCTCCCGATTTGATAGGGTCCCCCCTGCCCGTCCGCCCACTTTGTGTGTAAAGTGGGCGGTCCGGGCAGACGATGACGCGATTCTTGCTGAACGCGTCATCGTAGCCACACCCCCTGCATTGTAATGCCGGTTATCGCGGCATTACAGAGCGGGGGCGTGGCTTAAAGAAGGCATCACCGTAACCACGCCCCCATCCCGCCCTTACTCCGCCCCCGTACTGCCTCCGGTCCACCCCCTCCATTCGTCAAAGTGCTCCCGGCCCGCCTGTTGAGCCGACCTGGCTGCTCTCTCCCGCAGAGAGCAGCCAGAATGTCGATAAGTATGCAATAGTGTGACACAGTGCAAAAACATATCTACTGTTGTGCACTCTCAAAAGACAGTGTTAACATTGACTGTCTACTGTTATAAAGCATAAAAAGAATCAGTCATCCTTTACAAGTATCTTTTGATATAGCACTAATATAATTTACTTTATTTTTGTGTTTGGTGACCCCGTTAAGGGTTATTGTGATACAGGCTGCTTTTTTTATATAGTGTGCGCTTTAGATATTATTTCCTTGTTATGAATGCACAGTGTTTATGAGCAATTTCACACATACTGTAAATCCACACATTAAGATACAAAAACCGGCAGTACAATTCCAATTACATCATCTTGTGCTGAGCAGCTAAACAGTAGAAAAAAAATAATCAAATGAACTGAAGACCGACTTTAAATGCTCCAAAAATAAAAAAAGGTTGTTGTTAAATAATGTCAGAATTCTGAAACATTGTTCTCTGTTCACTAAGGACATGACCTTGAAATGACAAAAAAACATGAGTAAACATTTACTATCAAATCTATTACTGCCAAGATAGGTGGGTGAGTCACTGATTTAACACATTCTTTGACAAAAAGGAACAATGAGGACGTCTGCTTGACAAGCTTTTGTTATTGGAAAGCTACATGAAAAATCAGTAGTGCACAAATTTGTAACAGAAATGGTTAATGCCATTAAAACTATCATGGTTGAGTTGAAACAATTGTTGCTGCATAGTCAATATTTACTTGCCCTAAATTGCCACCAATCTTCTAGTCCTGCCAATGATTAATGGCATTAACAAAAAAACTATTTTCTGCAACATATTTCTTAACAGGAATTAATATAAATATGTTTCACAGATTACAGGGATTAAAGAAAACCCAGAGATATGAAACAACATGGAAACCCGATTTATGCTTAACTCAGTGATTAGTCTCCGCTGTATAGCTTTCAGAAATGAAGACTGAGGGGTGTTCCACACAGTGGAATATTGCAGGCAAGTTCTTGTATACCTAGACACACAAAATCACCTGGCTGTCCAAAGTCACCACACTGCCAAGAGTGAGTCATCAACAAACCAGATTTCACATTCTACCTGTCCTAACTGTCCTACCATACAGATCTGGAAAGCTTTGCCAACCGGCTCAGAAAGTTGGGAGGTAAATCCTATTCATTGCAGAGCAGCAACGACTTTACGATTGTAGGAAAAGGGAGGAGACTAAGGGGGCAGGCTAACACTCCAAAAGTGTAAGATACATATTTTATTTATTGGGTGGTGGTGGGGGAATAGGGACACATTTTAATTATAACAGTTACAATTTAGCCTGGATCTTTAAAACATAATAATATTAATAATAATTATATATATATATATATCTATATATATATATATATATATCTATATATATATATATATATATATCCATCCACAGAGAATCCTGCACTCTCATCAATTCATCTAAATAAATTTGCGGGTGCTTCCAGTGACCAGGTCATGCCACTGTGATTTAGCATTGTGCTCAGGTAATTTCACCTGTTGGAATATGTATATTTATTCTGTGGTAAGATCTGAAGGTGGAGGTTTTCCCTGAATACTTGAGTATATTTATGTCAGCAGTACATCTACTTTTGCATTCTATTTTTTTTGCACTGGTATACCATTCGTTATAAGGGCCTGGGAGGCAGTGTGGTGATGATGGTGTTGGTGATCTGGTTTCTATGCTCAATACTGATTTTAATTGTTTCCAATGTTTATTGTCTAGATGTCTTGAAGTGCCTATCTTGATAAAGGTCCACATATGGACCGAAACGTCGATGGTTAAACGGCATCATCTTTGAACCCGATTAAATTAAGTTGAAATAGCAAGTGATTTCAGAGACTGATTTCTGCGAGAGTGCACCTTCCACTTTGGTGGTAGATGCGGTATATATATATATATATATATATATATTATTACATGGTTCCCGACAGAAGTAAAGGGGTAAATTTACTAAAAAGTGTTTTGACTATTTCAGTTGCTTGATTTAAAGTGGCAATATTATTAAATACAACTCACACCTGGTATTCCATTTGTTATTATTGCTACTGTAAATTCAACATGTGAACCTCCACAGATGTACTGGCTTTGATAAGCTCCACTTTTGACGATACATGAACAGAGGAAAGAAGTGGCGGGTCTCTGGGCAATTTAGCTAGGGTGATATCATGATGATGACCTGGCTCAGCCTACTGAAGAAGAGGACATCCCCATAAAAATCATCTTGTAGCTTATGAACCTGAAAGTTGCTGGACAGTGCACACAGCATTTTAACTACACACTTAGATTTTACAGAAATATTTAATTTTTGGAGAGACGCTCTGGGTTTGAAGCAAGAAATCCAAAATTGAAAAACAAATACTAAGGGAACCTATTTATCAAATGCCTTCAACCTTAAGATCATGAAAATTGTGATTGCCACATGACTTGAATATCAGTTCTATCTAAAAATAGACCAAAAAGAAAAATGGACGGAATGCGCTGACAAACTATAATTAAAAGGAATTTTTATTATCCGTAAGATCTAAAAATAGCTTAATTCAGGAGCTGGGTACACTGTGAAATCCCTCAAGCAGGATACACACCTATACAATTGTCTGCCTGTTCTTCCAATATCGGACGACGATTATATAGGTGTGTATGCAGCACCAATGCTGGAGCGTTAGCCGATAACAGCTTTAAACTGCTCTTTGGGACCAGGAGGTCGCATATCATGTGCTGCACAGCCGACCTCCCGATACCACAGAGGTGTTGTGTGAGACAGTGTCACTTTCACTCCCGACGCTGCTGCTGTCACCTCTCATAGGGGGTCACACCGGGAAAACTGCTGGGCTGATTGAGTACAACACTAGCGATCAGCTGACGATTGGGAATGTGAATACCCAGCTAACAAACACTACAGACCGCAGTCCCCTTTATTCTCTATAAAGACTACTTTACGATCTGACCCTATTTACTAAGCTTTGCGCTAGCTGCTTTGTGCCTATGAAGTCATTTTCGCTGAAGAGGGATCTTGTAATTCCTCCCCAGCAGCCTCCATCCTCCTCTCCTCCATTGCACTTTCTGCATGTATAGCATCCTACAGGGTAGTTATGTGATATAGAAAACTATTACTTTACTAACAAAGTCTTCACAGGTCCAGCATCTCATCTGGGCGGCTGATAAAATTAGAGCTGCTTTTTGATAAACTGCAACAACAAAAAATCCTTACTGCTGCAACATGCGGTGATAAGAATGGCCAGTTCATGGGGACTATTTGCAGAACATAACAAATAGGTCCATAAGCATGGCAATGTGAGTAGGAAACCAGGGTATGTATAGAACCAACTCAAGGCTGTAAGAAAAAAAGCAAGGAGGGAATCAGGACAATTCATTACTAAAATCAAAACAAATAATTTTTTTTAAATTGAAAAGTATAGTCCTGTCAATTTTATAGTTCTCAAAATATATTAAACCCCATCTGAAACGGTGATAAACGTTGCCACTGCTCACTGTCTCAGCAATTTAATAAAGCTTCATGCCTTCTGCATTGTTCTGAGAGTCATCCTATTGAACCAAACACAAAGTGTCTGACATTTCTCCAACGGAAGTTACTACAACATGGCCCATGAAAAGGTTAATAAAAACCACCAAGTGCACAGAATAAATAATTGATGCAGAGCTCAGATGTTTCTTGCACAGCCATTAGTGGAATCTCCCTTTTGTACAACCTCAGTCTTTTTTCTACCCTAAGGTAGAACAGTCTCCCTGACAGCAGGCTGAGATTTGCTAGCTTTGTGCCATTTCACGTGCCAAGCTGCTGAACTGCTTGAACTAACTGCTGTTATGCTGGAAGACGCTCAACTACAAGCAGAGAGATTGTGCTGGTGTTAATCCAGCTCTCTAAAAGGAGGACAACCAGGCTGTTCGAGCTCAACACCTACTGAGCCACGCTCCACAAACAGCCTGATTTCCAAAACAAAGCTAGGGTCAGTGTTGACATTACTAGAGCGTCAAAACTCCCTTCCTGGAAGAAGTAAAATGTCACATCATCATTTCTTTATAACACTGATAGGATTAATACGAGGCTCTTCTGTAAGGGCTTGTACACACAGGCAGGGGTGGATTGAGAAAGAAAACCAGCCTGGGAAATTTATGGGGACGGGGTCTGTTGTAGAGGTCCTTATAGGACCTGATTCTGACTTGGACGCAGTTTCAGCTCTCCTTTCGTCTTCTGCTGCTACTGTGTCTGCGACTTGCTAATGCTGCTACAATGCCCTTCTCTGTAGATTCATGCATCCACATATGTAAGGACTGAGATGCCCACTTTCAGTGTCTACAGACGCTTCAATCAAGTGATACGTTTCCCCCTCCTCTTCATATTTCTCTACCCCTGATTTTATCATTGAAAATACAACAAAAAAATCAGAGAAATGAGAGTCTCCGTAACCTGTGACCCTTATCTTAATGGAAATCCTTCATTACACAATTAGTTACAGTCCAACTTTAATTCATGTTAGCACCAAGTGAAATCGACAAATGGATTCTTACTATTGGTGTACAGATGTAGGAATAAGAAACACACACTTCATAAAAAAAGTTACTACTACAGTCAAAACAATTCATGCAAATATTATAGTAAAGAACCAACCAGAGATCTCTCTATGGGGGTCTATTCATGAAGCAGTGAAAAGAGTGGAGAAGTGAGCCAGTGGAGAAGTTGCCCATGGCAACCAGTCTTGAGGTAACATTTATAAAGTGCATTCTATAAACTTATACATAGCAGTTGATTGGTTGCCATGGGCAACTTCTCCACTGGCTCACCCACTTTTCACTGTTTCATGAATAGGCCCCTATGTTATTTATTTATTATTAACAGGCATAATTAGATCATGAAAGGCACTTTTTGGTTTTAATATTATCAATGTCTGCCACATCCACTTCATGAAATACATTGTTTAATAATTAAACCCATATTAGGGTATTTGACTTGAAAGAGAAAATAAATCTGAGAACACAGAGTTTGGTTCTTTAATGCCTTCATTATGTATAAATAGCTGATTGCTATAATGCTATGTTAAATAAAACAAATACTGGTCCCTGAAAGTTTAGTTGCCATTCTGTAGTCCTATGGGGTCCCCAGGACATCACAGGAAGGGCAGTGAGACCACACCTTCAGATAACATGGATAAGCACAAAGAACTGCCCAACCGCCACACATTCAAGCAATATTGCAAAAAATGCAATACGGCGTCCTGCTTCATGTTTTTTCCAGGCTTTAGCATATGTCTTCTTGGTCAGAAGAGAAAGGTTGAATGCTTATTGTCAGAAAGGTTGCCAATGCTAGGACAGTACTTGATCATAGCTAACAGATACAGTAAATGAAACCAGGGATATTGCTGAAAAGAAGGAAGAATGTAATGTTGCCCAGCTAACATACCCATTAGTCACCATGCTACTCTGGCTCCACTCTAGGCCACACTGCTTCTGAGATTAGGGGATATATTCAATTAGGGTCGGATCCATTCCGACATGCATTTGTCGGAATGGATCAGACAACCCCTATTCAATCCCATCTCAATTCGACTTTTAAAAAAGTTGAATTGAGATGAGACCTGTGAGCGGAGGAGAGGGGGAGACCAGCGGGAAGAGCCGCGGGCAGACTGAGGAGAGCAGCGCTACAGTAGAGCTGCAGAAGGATGTCTCACAGCCGCCAGACCTCACGGCAGTGTCCACCCGGCTCCAGCAAGCGTGACCTCACTTGCTGGAGCAGGGTGGATGCTGCCGTGAGCGGCGCGGCTGTGACACATCCTCCTGCAGAGCTGTGCTGTAGCTCTGCTCTCCCCCTGTCTGCCCGCGGCTCTCGTCCGTCTCCCCGTGGCTCTCCCCCCTCTCCGGTCCCTCATCTCAGTCCGACATTTTTTTATGTTGGACTGAGATATTCTGAAACGGGGCCAAATCCTGTCGAATTTGGCCGCATTTCCCTCAAAAGTACGTGAATCCGCAGCTGTACCGCTGATTCACGAACTATTCGACAAGTCGAATTCCCCGACTTGTCGAATAAAAATAGCGGGGACTGAATAGGTCGAATCACGATTCGACCTTAAAAAATCGAAAACCGACATCTTTTCGACAGACGGCAGCTTTCGACCCTAATTGAATATACCCCTAGGTGGTAAAATATATTCCAGTTCGATAGATAAATCATTGTATAAACCATTACTTGACCACAGGTGGGATGAAAGATGGATTTAACTGAGATGCCTAGCTCACAGCGTAGACAGTCCTCATTAGAGATTAACATAGCATAACATTCACTCCAAACCCATGGGCTGCTCTCCCTGCCCAAAATAAGGATTTGACCCCCCCCCCCCCCCAGCAACGAACGCTAACCATCTATGGTACCTCGGTACTAAGGCTTTCTCTTTGCTCTTTAACATATCTTTTTCTCCTTTATTTCCTCTCTTTTTTCTTTCTTCCTTTCTCTTTCCTATCCCTACTTTTCCTCAACTGATGTGATATTTAACTCATTTGTTTGGTCTGTTTCTTATTATTGGAGGAGGGGGTGCACGTATGTTAGGCACACCCCCCCCCCCCCCCCCCGGTACCACTACTACCATAATTACTAGACAGCTGAGTTTGCATTATCTGCTGTGAATTGCATTTATTTTTCTTCTTCTCTTACAAAAAAAAAACAAAAAACTGTACAGCCTTCAATCCTCTGTATTTTATTCATACTAGAATTTGAATGTATGTCACTGCTGAATAACCTTGTACTTTAATGTCTGACAATGTATGTTGTGACTTTATGGCTGTCTAATAAAGAAATATATTAAAAAAAAAAAATCATTGTATAAACAAATTAAGTAAGTAGACTTCAAAAAGAATCAGTAAAGAATTAGTAAAGCAATTGTGTCACTCAGTTCAGTAAACAACTGTTGAGCAGTGATATGAAGGAAAGCTGAATTTCAAGAAAATAAAATCCAGCTTCTGAGGGACATTGGACATTACTCAACACAGAGGCAAATTTGTTCTTTTTGTTTATTTATTTTTCCATTAAGAAGATTTTCAAACTATTTCAAACTTAACAGTTCTTTTTAAAAGTCAGGAAATTGTCAATACTGGGTAGATTACTACAGCCTCAAAAGACACCCACAATAGCCATCCCTATAGCCTACAAATCAACTTAAAAATCCCTACAATCTACAATAAAGCGCAAAAGCCTTCTCCCTCAAGGTTACTACTATATCCCTCTCTACTATATCCCTCTCCCTCTTAGCCTAAGGGCTAAAACACACTACCTGGCTTTTGCCGGCCGGGAAAAAGCCGGACAGCTTTTTCCCGTGCCGGCATTGTAGTTAACAGTGTGAGGGGTAGGGTCCCTTCACACTGCACGGCCCCGGCGCGGCTGCCGGGTTGCAGCCGGGTCTCACCACTGGAAGGTCCGGCTGCCGGACGGGCGCCGGGCTGCCTTTGCAGCCAGTAAACCGTGTGTGTGAAGGGGAGCTTTCACACACAACAGTTTTTCTGAAGCCCTGTCTGATGCTGCGCATGCGCACAGCATCACACACGGCTCAAAGCCGTCCTGTGTGACAGACTCTGCCGGTGTCTCCCGGATGGCAAAAAGCCGTACAAAGTTTGTCCGGCTTTTTGCCATCCGGGAAAAACCGGAGTGTGTGTTACAGCCCTAAAGCCTACAGTTGAGCTCAAATCGCCGTCCAAAGCTACAATAAAGCTCAAAGCTCTGGGTATCTCACAGAGAATTAAAATGTCAAAGTATTATATATTTATGTACATATGTAAGTAGCTTACGTGTGTTTTCCTTCCTCAACTGTAGCAGAGAAAACTAATGGCATAAAAACAAGAACAGCAAGGCCATGAGTTTTTATAGGTCCAAATACTGGGAAAGTTCTATTGGAAGGCAATGTGTATGGTATAGATCAGTGTTTCTCAACCCAGCACCTTGGAGGAACCCTAATAGTGCATGTGATTCTGTGAGGAGACCTGGAAAAGGTAGGTTATTTTCATTTTTACAATTATAAAACAAAGAAAAAAAACCAAAACCACATATAAAAGCATCTGATATCACAAAGATAGGACAAAATAGACAGTTTCAGTGAAGATATAAAATGTATCTAAAAACAAAAAGCAATACGCACAAAATGAAACATACCACTAAACTGGCACTATCTGTTGGCTGCCCATACCTACACTATTGCCCAAAGTATCAACGTATCAGTAGGAAGCAAATTTGGCAAAAAAGATTCCAGCCATTTAGACCAGATGCGGTCAAAGTTGTCCATTGCTTTCCTACCAGTATAATAAAAAAAAAAATCATGGCTAATAGTGTTATTAACTAGAGACAACCAAATTGTGGACCAAGAGAAGCCTTCCCAACATCAGGCCATAAAATACATAATTGTCTACTGCAGTGGTTCCACAAATGTGGTCCTCAAGGCACCCTAACAGTCCAGGTTTTAAGGATATCTATGATAAAGCAGAGATGGGGTTAGGCACCAGAGGAGGAGGGGGGTTTAGACACAGTCACCACCCTGTGTCCATATCCCTAGTCACCACCCCATGCTGGTTAGGGTAGGTGGCAGGGGAGGTGTAAATGAATTACCCCGTCCCCTGACGGCATTCTAAAAGTCAGGATGCAGCGGCATAGATGGTTAAATCAAATTGACTGTAGTACTTATTAAGTCACCTGTGCTTTAGCATGGATCCCTTAAAATCTGGACTGTTAGGGTGCCTTGAGGACAGAGTTTGGAAACATCTGGTTTACGTATTTATTTAAAAGATCCTTATCTGGATGTATAACAGACATTCTCTAGGGGATGAAAAAGGAAGAAACACACATGTAGAGGGTACCACCCCTGCCACTCTACACTAAAATACTCTTATGTTAGGACACAGCCAAAGAAGAAAACATGCAGTGTTAGGGTTCCCTGAAGTTGAAACACTGGAACAGATTGTAAAGTCATGTAAATTGGTGGAATTGTTTTTTTCATATGTCTGTAATAACACAATTATAATTTAAGAAAATTCAATATTGACAGACATTTGTTTTTCAGCCTTACTATGTTACGGAGAGACCTTGAGAGACAGTAATTTGCCGGCTTCTAGACCCGGCACATTCCCGGCATGTAGTGTGAAAGGGGTATTAATGATTAGCTCTTCGTTCTCTCCTCTTTACCTCTACTCTCTTCTTATGTTGGTCCCTGAATAGAGGAGAAAATGCATGGTGATCTATGTATGTTCAGATCACAGTGTGGTTCCTCCTACATTCAGGGTATCTGGTGTCGTCCGCATACATCTAGCCTCAATACGACATGCAGCCTGAGATGCCTGGTTTGAGCCAGCCACCCCCTCCAGTGCAACTCTGCTAACGTTGGGCGTCTTTTTTGCCGAAAATACATTAGTCGCAACGCAATATGGCTAGGATGCACCAAGAGACTGTGCTGTTTAATGTTATATAACACACTTGTGTATTGTGACTGAGACTGTACACAGAGCAGAACAGAACTTGAATTGGAAAAAAGTTGCAGCTGCTACATTCTAGCACTTTGTGTACAGATTCAGAGACTCTATCACAAACAGATATACAAGTGTCATATCAAAATATCAGCACAGTCTCATTGTGTTGCGACTCAGACACCGTTTCCGCAAAAAAAGCAAAACAGACAACGCGAGAAGATTCTCCCACAAGCTGACGTGTCAAGAGGGGCTGTATGGCGTGACTGCAGAAAAGATGTATGAAGACATATCTGTACATGGTGACTAGCTTCTTATACCAAGGGTATCGATACCAGTGCGCAAATTTTAAATGATGAGTAATGTGTATACGAGTGTTGTGTTGACTTGTTGAGCGGTGCAGTGCATAATTAGTACAGATTATTTATACTGTGTCTCGGCAGCTCATACCCATCATGACAACTGACAGTGGGCACAAATATACAACCTCATTTATTTATGTACATGGTGACTAATACCCCTTTCACATCGCACAAATAACCCGGTATCGACACGGCATATTGCCGTGTCGACCCGGGTCAGTGTGCGATGTGAAGGGTCCTTGGTCGTTTTAGCGGGTCGCCTGACCCGGTAATTCAACCCGGTAAAAAAGAAGGGTTTTACCCGGGTTGATTACCGGGTCAGGTGCGGTGTGAATGGGAGCCGTGTCGATGCGACACGGTTCCCATTCACAGCATAGGGAGAGGCGGCGCAGGAGATGAGCTCATCTCCCGGCGCCGCCTCCACCCCCGCCCCTGCTGCTCCCTCCGCTGCTATGGCAACCGACCCGGTATATTGCCGGGTCGGAAAGCCAGCAGCGGAGCGCAAATGCCGGATCCCACCCGGTAAATACACGTTTGTCTTACCGGGTAGGATCCGGCATTTGCGGTCTGAAAGAAGCATAACAGTGAAAGTAGAGGAGGTATAAAAAATGATGCTGAATAATAAACTCCTAATATCAAATAACATTCATCAGTGGGACAATACATACCCATTGATGTTACCTAGTTATTTATCGATTCCTCTCACATATCCATATATATTAGTGGACCATTCATTAACCGCTGCCAGAACTATAGAATTTCATAGCTCTCAAAATTCAGACTGGAAAGCCAGGATAAATGAAAACACATCCTGTTTATCCGACGCAATCTGGACATACTAGAGATCTGTTTCCAGTAGTCACCCACTTTTGGACTGATGGAAATTATCAGCACAAAGCGTCTCTCTTGGTATACAATGGTATTTAATACACAGCAAACAGAGCAATAAATACAACGAACCAGTGTCGGGCTGGGGCATGAAAGGGCCCACCGGGCCAATGCAGTGGTAGGGGATTGTGTGTAGGGGTGTGGTCAGTCTCCACAGGGGGTGTGGCCAGCTGGTTTGCCTAACCATGAAAGAGAGTGCATGGGCTATTCCGCTTGATAAATATATATATATATATATATATATATATATATATAGTAAACACTGCTAGTGCATGCATGATAATGTGCCAGATTAATAACAGCAATGCACTGTAGAGAAAACGCCATAGTCTTGTGCAGTAGGTGCACAGTCTGGAACCTGATCCCTAGAGGAGGTGGTGGACCCTCAGGCAGCAGGGCCGATTAGGGGTTTCCCCTGTAGCCCTGTCGGACAGTCCAACCCTGCAACCAACTCTACTTAAAGATACAACTACAAGGCTGAAAATTAAAAAAGAAAGCCAGAAAGACTCAGTGTATTAAGCAAAAATTTCAAGTGGATATGTGTAACCACAAATCAATGCAGTAATGCTATTTGGTGGTGGTGGCGTTCTGCAACCTTTACTATTTCTATATATCCGAAATACTCAATACATTCATTCACTCCAATACGAGCACAGCATATTTAAAACACGTAGACACCCAGAGTGTGACCGCCTATCCTTAATGAACCACTCAATGATAAATTCTTCTTGTAGAGGATTGATAGTCTATGTAAATATTTGCTAAGTTGACAACATGTAAATATATTTTCACCATATCTATAAAACACTTCAGAGCAATTTATCTGCAAGGCAGCATTTGATAGATCAACTTCTGGCACAGTCAAAATGATACTGTATGTAAATGAATGTAATCTGAGGCTTAAAAGAAAATTATAGCTATAGGCATGTCTCCTGTATCAAGCAGCACTTTGCAAAATTCAAGATAGAAGTTAAAGTTTCCCTGAAATTATTGAAACAGAATGTGCACTGTGGGGGAAGTGATTATTCTGTGTCTCATATTCTTCCTTAGGACTCCGTGATGCTGTCAGGGACATCTGTTGGAATCTTTCATGTTCTGCTGTAACCAAACCAAACCAAAATACAGTCTCCGCAGCATATACGTATAGATGGCGCATACAGATGTACAGGAAAAAAAATCTTTCTTTTTTAACAATTATATTTAATCTTAACATTTTATTTCCTTTAAACTCTATTATGAATAATAAAATTATACAAAACACTTTGCTTTTAAAGTGTTTCTTGTCATTTCTGCAGCAGCCTACAGCATGGAAAAGATGTAGGGAGACGCCACTTTCACCTCAGCACGCAGCATTCACGTGTGTTCTGCTGTTACATCACTGAGTTCTGTGGCTTGCGTTTCAGGAGAGTACACAGCACCTCTAATACCACTTTCAGACATACTCAGGGATTTGCTGGCTGTCCCCCTTTCACATTACACCCGAGACCCGGGAAGTTCCCAGGTCGTCCCCTTTCAGACATACTGTAAGCCGGGTCTGCAGTGGCATACTAGAAGCCAGGGCTGTCAGGCTGTTTTCATACACACTTGTCACACACATACGTATGCAAGCAAAAACACACCCCTGTAATTATTGCCCAGTGTACTGAAGAGTTGCAGTCTCCTGAATGTTGCTTCTGTCTGCACTATGGGTACTGTGTGTTGTCACTGGTGGGATGCTAGGGACTGCTGCCAATACAGTGTGACACTGGCAGTAACTTCCACAACTGATAGGGGAATGTGTGCGTCAGACATTAAGTACTCCCCGTATCTGTGACATACAAGACATGATCGCACTCTTTTACACATCGCTGCATGGACTGCAGCAGGAGGCCCCAAACCCTCCAGGCAGCCCTGGCCGGCCAATCAGTAGCTACTGCGGGTGACACAGGAGTAAAATCCCGGGTAGTACCATTTACACATAACCTGAGTTATCTAACCCTGATCAATAGCAGGGAAACAGACCAGGGTATAAGCGAGACCGAGATAGTTTGGCCGAGCCCCGGCAAAACCCTGGGATTCTCACTATGGGGGAGATGTTCTAAGCAGTGGTAAGAGTGGAGAAGTGAGCCAGTGGAGAAGTTGCCCATGGCAGCCAATCAGCTGCTCTGTATAATTTTATAGCATGCAAATTATAAAATGTTACTTCAATGTTGATTGGTTGCCACTGGCACCTCTCTCTCTTTTCACTGCTTAGTACATCTCCCCCTATGTCTGAAAGGGGTATAAGTCTCATGCAGTGTCTGAAAACATTTCTTTATGGGAACTTATCACCTATCTTAAATAACTCGGTCATATGGCTCATTTGGGACCTCATTGCTTTAGTTGCCGGTAGAAGGCTGCAGGACACTAGCATTAGCTCTAAGAAGATGGCTGCAGGCAGGAGGTTGCAGCGGTCCATGTGCGCATCTGGTATCAGTGCCGGCACCACATCAGCAGCAGTAACACCACAGGGGAGGAATCCGGAGCAGATAGCCATGGACTGGAGAGACAGCGCCAGAGGCATTTTAAATTTGGAGCTGCCTGCAAGCCAATCAGAGCATGCAGACCGGGAGTCAAACAGATGCTGTGCTGCGGGCACTCCTGATTGGCTGCCGATCCGGCGAAGACCACGAACTCCAATCGGCTTGTAGCCGGAACCAAATTCAAAATGCTGCTGGCGCTGTCCCTCTATAGCAGTGATGGCTAACCTTGACACTCCAGCTGTTGTTGAACTACACCTCCCAGCATGCCCAGCATAAGTTTTAGCATGGCCAAATAACAAAACTGTAGCAGGGCATGCTGGGATATGTAGTTCAACGACAGCTGGAGTGTTAAGGTTAGCCATCACTGCTCTATAGCTTCCCAGGGTGTGCGATAGGCCCAGTACTCCAGTGCCAGCAGTCCCCTCCACCCCCTTCCCGATGGTAGCCCTGACCTTATGCAAGGACGTACTTCTCAAGACATAATTTTCCAAAGTAGACCATTTTGCCAACAGAATGCATTAGGTAATTACTGCAACTATTATATTTGCAGCATTATTTTGTTGTTGAATGAGCAGCACAGAATTTACTAATAAACAAATTTGGATATATGGACTGTAGATGCCAAAATTCTTGAAGCGCCAACAAATGTTTGAGCTTGAAACTGAATGACTAGCCCAAGGTCACAAGAAAAAAGTGCCATATCTATTCTTGCCAACCTCCAGACTGGGTTCACATTTCTCCAGACATATCAGGCACAAAAGAGGCTTTAAGAGTAATTTAGCTCTGTTGTAAAAATAGAAGCAAACAAAATTAGGACTATTTAAATTTCAACCTCTCCCACATTGTAAAGGAAGCAGAATACATCTGTCCCAGGAATCGTTATCTTGCTAAACTGATGACATCAACACTTAAATATTCTGGGGAATAAGGAGCTGTCACCTCTCTTTTTAATTCTTGAAGTTTACTAGATAAAGTCAGGAGTTAATGAAATAAACTGCCAAACAAAGCTGTCTGCAGCCAGATTTATCACCACTTATCGGCATTGTTTGTTTAGAAAGAATATGGCTCTCTGTCCTGAAAAGAAAGACCAAAGTTGAAGTGCCCCAGACTCAAATGTTCAGCTAGTTAGAAATCACCAGGAGTTAAATCAAATACTATACATAAACACACAGCTGATAAGACAATTCACTCCATGCAGCTTTCTGTGCCTCCCCCTCTGGGCTGACTATGGAATAACCACTGCAAATCAGAATTGTGTGAAATGCTGAAGTAAGCTGAACACTTGACAATCTTTAATGTATTTGTTTTTAAGCAAAGTGATACTCAAGATGATTATTTTGTGAGACAGAAGTGACTAATGTCCCTTTTATACAAAAATAACAAAAAAACTAAACACGGGTTTCAAGCTATGTCACAGCGGCTTGAAACCAGTCCACACCGGGTTCCAATTTATACATAGACCGTTAAAAGCTAGACAGTCATTAGGTCGACAGTCAAAATGTTGACACATTTTTAGGTTTTTTTTTTATGCACTTACAACTTTTGCCTCGTTTACTATTCATGCCACAAACTATTACCTTTAGTAACCTTGCGGGGAGCAAAGCGGAGCGAGCCACCCAGCCTGAAACGTGGTGAGCGAAGTAGGCACACGAGGGGACAAATTTCAACAAATCCTACCAGCACACAGGATAGACCACA
Organism: Pseudophryne corroboree; assembly: GCF_028390025.1. Lineage (NCBI taxonomy): Eukaryota > Metazoa > Chordata > Amphibia > Anura > Myobatrachidae > Pseudophryne > Pseudophryne corroboree. The sequence continues at coordinate 259,972,946 of NC_086449.1, forward strand.
TGGATGCCTTATAATAGAGGATAATTCAATATAATCATTGGGGCACATGGATTAGGCCTGGAGACGGCATAAGGAAGTGATAAACCAGTGATAAGTGCAAGGTGATAAACGCAACAGATAATCAGCTCCTAACTGTTAATTTACATATTAGAGCTGATTGGCTGGTGCGCTATCACCTTGCACTTATCACTGGTTTATCACTTCCTTATGCCTTCTCCAGGTTAATACATCTGCAATGTCTGAAGGTTTTAGTGAACTCTGTATGTAAAAAGTTGGACGCTGATATACACCTAACTGTCAAGGGATTGAAGAAACAACCTTTATTTGGTGAAAGTGACCATCTAACAACCACACTATATGAGAAAAGAAATCATTCTATATTCTAGATGATTCCCTGATGAAGTCTGTAAAAGATGAAACGCGTTGGTCTCTGATAACACAGAAAGAATATTAGTTATAGCCTTGTTATATATTGTAAGCTTGCCTCTATGACGGTTTTTTTATTAACCAGTTTTGTTTTATCATTGTGTCCAATTGTAAAACGCAACGGAATTTGCTGCGCTATATAAGAAACTGTTAATAAATAAAATAAATAATAGTAATGACAACAACAACTAAAGAAAATGAAGAAAAAGTAAAAAAACTGCTTAAACTTAAAGAAAAGAAACTCTATCAACCAATTATGTCCTAACGGTCCATTTACAAATACATTTTAGGTGATTAAAGCAAAAATCCGATTTATTGTTACAGATACTGTGCATCATCTTTTTCCTATAATCAGTTTTCAGTCCCCAAATGTCTTCTATAAAACACAGAACAGAGTGACAAAGCCCAAATAAATAATGAAAGAAAAAGAAAAAAAGAAAAAAACAAACAAACAAACATGTAGCAACATTCACAAATGTAAATGCAAATGTTCCCCAAGTACACATAGGAGTGAATGTGCAGAGCATTTTTCTTTCCAGAAATGGGTCAAATAATTCACATGCCACATGCAGTACACAGATTGAGATCAAGATCCTGGGGACATATGTAATAGGGCCCGATCTCTGACAGTTTTGCCTTGTAAATTATTGCAGCTTTAAAAAACCTCAGAGATCGTCTGGCATCCCGCACCTCTGGCAAACTCAGACCCTATTACATATGCCCCCTGGTGTTTGCCACCAGAAAATACATTTTCATCAAGTGCTGAATGAGCCAGGGGAGGACTAGGATTGTGAATACTGGAAACAAAAAATAAAAAAATAAAAAACTTGAGAAATCACACCCTTCTTTAAAATAAACAGTCTCACTGGTCTCCTATAATACTACTCAGGTCATTTATATCATAAATCATGAAAATAAGCAGACATTGGGACAGTCTTTGTTATGTATGAGTTTTGTGCACTTATTCAAAGTGTAGTTATAAGCTTAGCGTGCACTCCCCAAAGGGAAGTCTCATTCCGCTCAGTCCCTACCATCGGAAGATGCAACATTTTGTAACCTGCTCTAAATGACAATGCTGATGACTGTATTCAAGCATAATACAGTTTATTTTGTATTTACTGCTGTAAATACAAAGTTTAAAGCACTTTTGTGCTAATTGAAATCTCAAAGGATCTGCGTGCTGATGCCAAAAGTACTGATGTTTGGTACTCTGCAGCATTTGATACCATGGATCATGGGCTTCTGATTGAGCGACTGATAAATATTTGTGGACTGGATGGCACAGTACTAAGCTGGTTCAAATCATTTCTCACAGGCAGGTCACAGAGAGTATCGTATGGATTATACTCATCACCATCAGTGCCATTGCAATGTGGTGTCCCACAAGGTTCTATACTATCCCCCATGCTTTTTGCAGTATACATGCTCCCGCTGGGTGAAATAATCAGGCGCCATGGGCTGGTCTACCACTGCTATGCAGATGATACATAACTGTACTTGTCCTTTGCTCTGGGCACTGATAACCCAATAGCAACCTTAAATGGCTGTCTAGCTGAACTCCAAGAGTGGCTGAGTGCCAGTTGGCTACGACTGAACCCGGATAAAACAGAAGACCTTATGATAGGACTGCAACATCAAAGGACAAGACTGCAGCATAGCCAACCAACTGGACTTACACTCTGGGATTCAGAATTACAAACCACTGATCGTGTGCGGCATTGTCCTGGATGGTGGCTTGACACTTATACATCAGATATCAGCCACAATCAAATCCTCATTCTTTCACCTGAGGAACACAGCCAGAATAAAGCACTTGGGCCCTCATTCCGAGTTGTTCGCTCGCTAGCTGCTTTTAGCAACATTGCACACGCTAAGCCGCCGCCCACTGGGAGTGTATCTTAGCATAACAGAATTGCGAACGAAAGATTAGCAGAATTGCAAAAAGAAATTTCTTAGCAGTTTCTGAGTAGCTCGAGACTTACTCCTACACTGCGATCAGTTCAGTCAGTTTCGTTCCTGGTTTGACGTCACAAACACACCCAGTGTTCGCCCAGACACTCCCCCGTTTCTCCAGCCACTCCCTCGTTTTTCCCTGAAACGCCTGCGTTTTTCCGCACACTCCCATAAAACGGCCAGTTTCCGCCCAGAAACACCCACTTCCTGTCAATCACACTCCGATCACCAGAACGATGAAAAATCTTCATTAGGCCGTGAGTAAAATACCAAACTTTTGTGCTAATTTACTTGGCGCAGGCGCACTGCGTACATTGCGCATGCGCAGTTTGCGACTAATCGCTCCGTAGCGAAAAAAAATAACGAGCGAACTCGGAATGACCCCCTTAATTCCCTCAGATGATCTGCCAAAAATCATCCATGCATTTGTATCATCTCCATTAGACTACTGTAATGCCCTAATCACGCAATAAGAACACACATACACACCCTTCTGTACAAGAAGGAAGAAGTTAGTGAGTAAAAGGATCCTCAAATCAGGTGCGTCAGGGTGGGGATCCATGTGGATCCTGTGGATTTAGGAGAAAATAAGAATTTACTTACCGATAATTCTATTTCTCATAGTCTGTAGTGGATGCTGGGACTCCGTCAGGACCATGGGGAATAGCGGGCTCCGCAGGAGACAGGGCACATCTAAAAAAGCTTTTAGGTCACATGGTGCGTACTGGCTCCTCCCCCTATGACCCTCCTCCAAGCCTCAGTTAGGTACTGTGCCCGGACGAGCGTACACAATAAGGAAGGATCTTGAATCCCGGGTAAGACTCATACCAGCCACACCAATCACACCGTACAACTTGTGATCTGAACCCAGTTAACAGTATGATAACACAAACGAAGTAGCCTCTGAACAGATGGCTCACAACAACAGTAATAACCCGATTTTTGTAACAATAACTATGTACAAGCATTGCAGACAATCCGCACTTGGGATGGGCGCCCAGCATCCACTACGGACTATGAGAAATAGAATTATCGGTAAGTAAATTCTTATTTTCTCTAACGTCCTAGTGGATGCTGGGACTCCGTCAGGACCATGGGGATTATACCAAAGCTCCCAAACGGGCGGGAGAGTGCGGATGACTCTGCAGCACCGAATGAGAGAACTCCAGGTCCTCTTTAGCCAGAGTATCAAATTTGTAAAATTTTACAAACGTGTTCTCCCCTGACCACGTAGCTGCTCGGCAAAGTTGTAATGCCGAGACTCCTCGGGCAGCCGCCCAGGATGAGCCCACTTTCCTTGTGGAATGGGCCTTTACAGATTTAGGCTGTGGCAGGCCTGCCACAGAATGTGCAAGTTGGATTGTACTACATATCCAACGTGCAATCGTCTGTTTAGACGCAGGAGCACCCAACTTGTTGGGTGCATACAATGTAAACAACGAGTCAGATTTTCTGACTCCAGCTGTCCTTGAAATATATATTTTTAATGCTCTGACAACGTCCAGTAACTTGGAGTCCTCCAAGTCGCTAGTAGCCGCAGGCACCACAATAGGCTGGTTCAAGTGAAATGCCGAAACCACCTTAGGGAGAAATTGAGGACGTGTCCTCAATTCTGCCCTGTCCGAATGGAATATCAGATATGGGCTTTTGTATGACAAAGCTGCCAACTCCGAAACTCTCCTGGCTGAAGCCAGGGCCAACAGCATGGTTACCTTCCATGTAAGGTATTTTAAATCTACCGATTTTAAAGGCTCAAACCAATGAGATTTGAGAAAATTTAGAACCACGTTCAAATCCCACGGTGCCACTGGAGGCACTATTGGGGGTTGTATATGTAGTACACCTTTGACAAAAGTTTGTACTTCAGGCACTGACGTCAATTCCTTCTGGAAGAAAATTGATAAGGCCGAAATTTGAACTTTAATGGACCCCAATTTGAGGCCCATAGACAATCCTGCTTGCAGGAAATGTAAGAATCGACCCAATTGAAATTCTTCCGTTGGAGCCTTCTTGGCCTCACACCACGCAACATATTTTCTCCAAATGCGGTGATAATGTTGTGCGGTCACTTCTTTCCTGGCTTTAATTAAAGTAGGAATAACTTCCTCAGGAATGCCCTTCTCTTTTAGAATCCGGCGTTCAACCGCCATGCCGTCAAACGCAGCCGCGGTAAGTCTTGGAACATACAAGGTCCCTGCTGAAGCAGATCCCTTCTTAGAGGTAGAGGCCACGGATCCTCCGTGAGCATCTCTTGAAGTTCCGGATACCAAGTTCTTCTTGGCCAGTCCGGAGCTACCAGTATTGTTCTTACTCCTCTTTTCCGTATAATTCTCAGTACCTTTGGTATGAGAGGCAGAGGAGGGAACACATACACTGACTGGTACACCCACGGTGTTACCAGAGCGTCCACAGCTATTGCCTGAGGGTCTCTTGACCTGGCGCAATACCTGTCCAATTTTTTGTTGAGGCGAGACGCCATCATGTCCACCTTTGGTTTTTCCCAATGGTTCACAATCATGTGGAAAACTTCTGGATGAAGTCCCCACTCTCCCGGGTGAAGGTCGTGTCTGCTGAGGAAATCTGCTTCCCAGTTGTCCACTCCCGGGATGAACACTGCTGACAGTGCTACGACATGATTCTCCGCCCAGCGCAGAATCCTTGCAGCTTCTGCCATTGCACTCCTGCTTCTCGTGCCGCCTTGTCGGTTTACGTGGGCGACTGCCGTGATGTTGTCGGACTGGATCAACACCGGCTGACCCTGAAGCAGCGATTTTGCCAGGCTTAGAGCATTGTAGATCGCTCTTAGCTCCAGTATATTTATGTGAAGAGACGTCTCCAGGTTTGACCACACGCCCTGGAAGTTTCTTCCCTTTGTGACTGCTCCCCAACCTCGTAGGCTGGCATCCGTAGTCACCAGGACCCAGTCCTGTATGCCGAATCTGCGGCCCACTAACAGATGGGCAGTCTGCAACCACCACAGGAGAGACAACCTTGTTCTCGGTGACAGTGTTATCCGCTGATGCATGTGCAGATGCGATCCGGACCATTTGTCCAGCAGATCCCACTGAAATGTTCGTGCATGGAATCTGCCGAATGGAATCGCTTCGTACGAAGCCACCATCTTTCCCAGGACTCTTGTGCATTGATGTACTGACACAGTTCCTGGTTTTAGGAGGTTCTTGACAAGTTCGGATAACTCCCTTGCTTTCTCTTCCGGGAGAAATACCTTTTTCTGAACCGTGTCCAGAATCATGCCCAGGAACAGCAGATGTGTTGTCGGGGTCAATTGAGATTTTGGAAGATTTAGAATCCACCCGTGTTGCTGAAGCACTACTTGTGTTAGCGCTACACCGACTTCCAGCTGTTCTCTGGACTTTGCCCTTATCAGGAGATCGTCCAAGTAAGGGATAATTAATACGCCTTTTCTTCGTAGAAGAACCATCATTTCGGTCATTACCTTGGTAAAGACCCGAGGGGCCGTGGACAACCCAAACGGCAGCGTTTGAAACTGATAATGACAGTCTTGTATCACGAACCTGAGATACCCTTGGTGTGAGGGGTAAATCGGGACATGTAGATAAGCATCTTTTATGTCCAAGGACACCATGAAGTCTCCTTCTTCCAGATTCGCTATCACTGCTCTGAGTGACTCCATCTTGGACTTTAATTTCTTTGTGTACAGGTTCAAGGATTTCAGATTTAGAATAGGCCTTACCGAACCGTCCGGTTTCGGTACCACAAATAGTGTGGAATAATACCCCTTTCCCTGTTGTAGGAGGGGTACCTTGACTATCACCTGCTGAGAATACAGCTTGTGAATGGCTTCCAAAACCAACGTCCTTTCTGAGGGAGACGTTGGTAAAGCAGACTTTAGGAACCGGCGAGGGGGAGACCTTTCGAACTCCAGCATGTAACCCTGAGATACTATCTGCAGGACCCACGGGTCCACTTGTGAGTGAACCCATTGATTGCTGAAAATCTTGAGTCGACCCCCCACCGTTCCCGAGTCCGCTTGTAAAGCCCCAGCGTCATGCTGATGGCTTTGTAGAAGCCGGGGCGGGCTTCTGTTCCTGGGCAGGGGCTGCTTGCTGCCCTTTCTTACCCTTTCCTCTGCCTCGCGGCAGATAAGACTGTCCTTTTGGTCGCTTTTTATAGGAGCGAAAGGACTGCGGCTGAAAAGACGGTGTCTTTTTCTGTTGGGAGGGGGTCTGAGGTAAAAAAGTGGATTTGCCGGCAGTTGCCGTGGCCACCAGGTCCGAAAGACCGACCCCAAACAATTCCTCTCCTTTATATGGCAATACTTCCATATGCCTCTTGGAATCCGCATCACCTGACCACTGTCGCGTCCATAAACTTCTTCTGGCAGATATGGACATCGCGCTTACTCTTGATGCTAGAGTACAAACATCCCTCTGAGCATCTCGCATATAAAGGAAAGCATCCTTTAATTGCTCTAGAGTCAATAAAATACTGTCCCTATCCAGGGTCTCAATATTTTCAGTCAGAGAATCCAACCACACTACCCCAGCACTGCACATCCAGGCTGAGGCTATTGCCGGTCGCAGTATAACACCAGTATGTGTGTATATACTCTTCAGTGTAGTTTCCAGCCTCCTATCTGCTGGATCCTTGAGGGCGGCCGTATCAGGAGACGGCAACGCCACTTGCTTTGATAAACGTGTGAGCGCCTTATCCACCCTAGGGGGTGTTTCCCAGCGCGCCCTAACCTCTGGTGGGAAAGGGTATAATGCCAATAACTTCTTGGAAATTAGCAGTTTTCTATCGGGGTTAACCCACGCTTCATCACACACGTCATTCAATTCCTCTGATTCTGGAAAAAATACAGGTAGTTTTTTCACCCCCCACATAATACCCCTTTTTGAGGTACCAGCAGTATCAGAGATCTGCAAAGCCTCCTTCATTGCCGTGATCATATAACGTGTGGCCCTATTGGAAAATACGTTTGTTTCTTCACCGTCGACACTAGATTCATCTGTGTCGGTACCCGTGTCGACTGACTGAGGTAAAGGACGTTTTACAGCCCCTGACGGTGTCTGAGACGCCTGAACCGGTACTAACTGGTTTGCCGGGCGTCTTATTTCGTCAACTGACTTTTGTAATGTGCTGACATTATCACGTAATTCCATAACTAAAGCCATCCATTCCGGTGTCGACTCCCTAGGGGGTGACATTACCATCATCGGCAATTGCTCTGCCTCCACACCAACATCGTCCTCATACATGTCGACACACACGTACCGACACACAGCAGCCACACAGGGAATGCTCTAATCGAAGACAGGACCCCCTAGCCCTTTGGGGAGACAGAGGGAGAGTTTGCCAGCACACACCAAAAGCGCTATAAATGTATATAAACAACCCTAGAAGGTGTTGTTTACTATATATGCGCTCTTAATATATAAATATCGCCAATTTATGCCCCCCTTCTCTTTGTTACCCTGTTTCTGTAGTGCAGTGCAGGGGAGAGACCTGGGAGCCTTCCTCACCAGCGGAGCTGAGCAGGAAAATGGCGCTGAGTGCTGAGGAGAATAAGCTCCGCCCCTTTTTCGGCGGGCTTTTCCCCGGTTTTTAAGAAACTGGCCTGGGTTAAAATACATACATATAGCCTTAATGGCTATATGTGATGTATTTATTTTGCCACTAAAGGTAATTATATTGCTGCCCAGGGCGCCCCCAGCAGCGCCCTGCACCCTCCGTGACTGAGTCAGTGAGCCGTGTGACAACAATGGCGCACAGCTGCCGTGCTGTGCGCTACCTTCAAGAAGACTGAGGAGTCTTCTGCCGCCTGCTTTCCGGACCTCCGTTCTGCCGTCTCTTCAGCGTCTGTAAGGGGGATCGGCGGCGCGGCTCCGGGACGAACCCCAGGCTGACCTATGTTCCGACTCCCTCTGGAGCCAAGTGTCCAGTAGCCTAAGACTCCAATCCATCCTGCACGCAGGTGAGTTGGAAATCTCTCCCCTAAGTCCCTCGATGCAGTGATCCTGTTGCCAGCAGGAATCACTGAGATTGAAACCTAAAAAAAAAACTTTTCTAAACAGCTCTTTAGGAGAGCCACCTAGATTGCACCCTCTCGGACGGGCACAAAAACCTAACTGAGTCTTGGAGGAGGGTCATAGGGGGAGGAGCCAGTACGCACCATGTGACCTAAAAGCTTTTTTAGATGTGCCCTGTCTCCTGCGGAGCCCGCTATTCCCCATGGTCCTGACGGAGTCCCAGCATCCACTAGGACGTTAGAGAAATACCGTTATCAACGGTAATTTCTTACCATAACGTATATTTCTCCAGCAGGGTCCACAGGTTATCCACAGGATAACATTGGGATTTCCCAAAGCAATTTAGTGGTGGGGATGCTCCTGATTGGACAGGAGAATCCTTCGCCCGAATTCAGCATCATGAGAGGCAAAAGTATCCATGGCATAATGTCTAATGAATGTGTTAATGGAAGACCATATGGCTGCCTTGCATATATGTTCTGCTGAAGCACCACGTTGTGCTGCCCATGAAGGACCTACCTAACGAGTACAGTGAGCAGAGACATTAGCAGGAACAGGGAGATCAGCCTGAGAATATGCTTCTGAAATTGTCATCCGAAGCCATCTTGCCAGTGTCTGCTTATCAGCAGGCCATCCTCTCTTGTGAAATCTGTAGCGAATGAAAAGAGAATCTGTCTTTTTTATGGCACTGGTACGATCTACGTAGATCCCTAATGCACGGACTACGTCCAGCGATGCATCTCCCGCAGAAAGACCCGTACCTGGAAAGCTGGGACTACAATTTCTTCATTAAGGTGGAATTTAGACACCACCTTCGGAAGATACCCACATCTAGTTCTGAGAACTGCTTTATTTGGATAAAAAAAATAAGAATTTACTCACCGGTAATTCTATTTCTCGTAGTCCGTAGTGGATGCTGGGACTCCGTAAGGACCATGGGGAATAGCGGCTCCGCAGGAGACTGGGCACAACTATAAAGAAAGCTTTCGGTCTAACTGGTGTGCACTGGCTCCTCCCACTATGACCCTCCTCCAGACTTCAGTTAGGATACTGTGCCCGGAAGAGCTGACACAATAAGGAAGGATTTTGAATCCCGGGTAAGACTTATACCAGCCACACCAATCACACCGTATAACTCGTGATACAATACCCAGTTAACAGTATGATAACAACTGAGCCTCTCAACAGATGGCTCAACAATAACCCTTTAGTTACGCAATAACTATGTACAAGTATTGCAGACAATCCGCACTTGGGATGGGCGCCCAGCATCCACTACGGACTACGAGAAATAGAATTACTGGTGAGTAAATTCGTATTTTCTCTGACGTCCTAAGTGGATGCTGGGACTCCGTAAGGACCATGGGGATTATACCAAAGCTCCCAAACGGGCGGGAGAGTGCGGATGACTCTGCAGCACCGAATGGGCAAACTCTAGGTCCTCCTCAGCCAGGGTGTCAAACTTGTAGAATTTAGCAAACGTGTTTGACACCGACCAAGTAGCTGCTCGGCAAAGTTGAAGAGCCGAGACCCCTCGGGCAGCCGCCCAAGAAGAGCCCACCTTCCTCGTGGAATGGGCTTTCACCGATTTAGGATGCGGCAGTCCAGAATGTGCAAGCTGAATCGTACTACAGATCCAGCGAGCAATAGTCTGCTTTGAAGCAGGTGCACCCAACTTATTGGGCGCATACAGGATAAAGAGCGAGTCAGTCTTTCTGACTCCAGCTGTCCTGGAAACATAGATTTTCAGGGCCCTGACTACGTCCAACAACTTGGAAGCCTCCAAGTCTTTTGTAGCCGCAGGCACCACGATAGGTTGGTTCAGATGAAAAGCTGATACCACTTTAGGGAGAAACTGGGGACGAGTCCTCAATTCTGCCCTATCCATATGGAAAATCAGATAAGGGCTTTTACATGACAAAGCCGCCAATTCTGATACACGCCTGGCCGAAGCCAAGGCCAACAACATGACCACTTTCCACGTGAGATATTTCAAATCCACGGTTTTCAGTGGCTCAAACCAATGTGACTTTAGGAAATCCAACACCACGTTGAGATCCCAAGGTGCCACTGGAGGCACAAAAGGGGGCTGAATATGCAGCACTCCCTTAACAAAAGTTTGAACTTCAGGTAGTGAAGCCAGTTCTCTCTGGAAAAATATCGACAGAGACGAAATCTGGACCTTAATGGAACCCAATTTAAGGCCCATAGTCACCCCTGACTGTAGGAAGTGCAGGAAACGGCCCCGCTGAAATTCCTCCGTTGGGGCCTTCCTGGCCTCACACCACGCAACATATTTTCGCCATATGCGGTGATAATGGTTTGCGGTTACTTCTTTCCTAGCTTTAATCAGCATAGGAATGACTTCCTCCGGAATGCCCTTTTCCTTCAGGATCCGGTGTTCAACCGCCATGCCGTCAAACGCAGCCGCGGTAAGTCTTGGAACAGACAGGGCCCCTGCTGTAGCAGGTCTTGTCTGAGCGGTAGAGGCCATGGGTCCTCTGAGATCATTTCTTGAAGTTCCGGGTACCAAGCTCTTCTTGGCCAATCCGGAACAATGAGTATAGTTCTTACTCCTCTTCTCCGTATTATCCTCAGTACCTTTGGTATTGGAGGAAGAGGAGGGAACACATAAACCGACTGGTACACACACTGTCACTAGAGCGTCCACAGCTATCGCCTGCGGGTCTCTTGACCTGGCGCAATACTTTTCTAGCTTTTTGTTTAGGCGGGACGCCATCATGTCCACCTGTGGCCTTTCCCAACGGTTTACAATCATCTGAAAGACTTCTGGATGAAGTCCCCACTCTCCCGGGTGGAGGTCGTGCCTGCAGAGGAAGTCTGCTTCCCAGTTGTCCACTCCCGGAATGAACACTGCTGACAGTGCTAACACGTGATTTTCCGCCCATCGGAGAATCCTTGTGGCTTCTGCCATCGCCGTCCTGCTTCTCGTGCCGCCCTGTCGGTTTACATGGGCGACCGCCGTGATGTTGTCTGACTGGATCAGTACCGGCTGGTTTTGAAGCAGGGGTTTTGCCTGACTTAGGGCATTGTAAATGGCCCTTAGTTCCAGAATATTTATGTGCAGGGAAGTCTCCTGACTTGACCATAGTCCTTGGAAGTTTCTTCCCTGTGTGACTGCCCCCCAGCCTCGAAGGCTGGCATCCGTGGTCACCAGGACCCAGTCCTGTATGCCGAATCTGCGGCCTTCTTGAAGATGAGCACTCTGCAGCCACCACAGCAGAGACACCCTTGTCCTTGGAGACAGGGTTATCAGCCGATGCATCTGAAGATGCGATCCGGACCACTTGTCCAACAGGTCCCACTGAAAGGTTCTTGCATGAAACCTGCCGAATGGAATCGCTTCGTAGGAAGCTACCATCTTTCCCAGGATCCGCGTGCAGTGATGCACCGACACCTGTTTTGGTTTTAGGAGGCCTCTGACTAGAGATGACAGCTCCTAGGCCTTCTCCTAAGGGAGAAACACTTTTTTCTGTTCTGTGTCCAGAACCATCCCTAGGAACAGAAGACGTGTCGTAGGAACCAGCTGCGACTTTGGAATGTTTAGAATCCAGCCGTGCTGTTGTAGCACCTCCCGAGATAGTGCTACCCCGACCAACAACTGCTCTCTGGACCTCGCCTTTATCAGGAGATCGTCCAAGTACGGGATAATTAAAACTCCCTTCTTTCGAAGGAGTATCATCATTTCGGCCATTACCTTGGTAAAGACCCTCGGAGCCGTGGATAGACCGAACGGCAACGTCTGGAATTGGTAATGACAATCCTGTACCACAAATCTGAGGTACTCCTGGTGAGGATGGTAAATGGGGACATGCAGGTAAGCATCCTTGATGTCCAGTGATACCATGTAATCCCCCTCGTCCAGGCTTGCAATAACCGCCCTGAGCGATTCCATCTTGAACTTGAATTTTTTTTTTTTTATATATGTGTTCAAGGATTTCAAATTTAAAATGGGTCTCACCGAACTGTCCGGTTTCGGTACCACAAACATTGTGGAATAGTAACCCCGTCCTTGTTGAAGTAGGGGTACCTTTACTATCACCTGTTGTGAATACAGCTTGTGAATTGCCTGTAACACTGCCTCCCTGCCTGAGGGAGTGGTTGGCAAGGCAGATTTGATGAAACGGCGGGGGGGAGACGTCTCGAATTCCAGCTTGTACCCCTGAGATACTATCTGAAAAATCCAGGGATCCACCCGTGAGCGAGCCCACCGATTGCTGAAATATTTGAGACGGGCCCCCACCGTACCTGGCTCCGCCTGTGGAGCCCCAGTGTCATGCTGTGGACTTAGAGGAAGCGGGGGAGGACTTTTGCTCCTGGGAACTGGCTGTATGCTGCAGCTTTTTTCCCCTACCTCTGCCTCTGGGCAGAAAGGACGCGCCTTTAACCCGCTTGCCCCTATTGGGCCGAAAGGACTGTACCTGATAATACAGTGCTTTCTTTGGCTGTGAGGGAACATGGGGTAAAAATGTAGACTTCCCAGCTGTTGCTGTGGAAACTAGGTCCGAGAGACCATCCCCGAACAACTCCTCACCCTTATAAGGCAGAACTTCCATGTGTCGCTTGGAATCTGCATCTCCTGTCCACTGCCGAGTCCATAATCCTCTCCTGGCAGAAACGGACATTGAACTAATTTTGGCAAATATCCCTCTGTGCATCCCTCATGTATAAAAGTGCGTCTTTTATATGCTCTACGGTTAGCAATATAGTCTCCCTGTCTAGGGTATCTATATTTTCTGACAGGGAATCTGACCATGCAGCTGCAGCACTGCACATCCATGCTGAAGCAATAGCTGGTCTCAGTATAACACCTGTGTGTGTATATATAGATTTCAGGATAGCCTCCTGCTTTCTATCAGCAGATTCCTTCAGGGCGGCCGTATCCGGAGACGGTAGTGCCACCTTCTTTGACAAGCGTGTGAGCGCTTTATCCACTCTAGGGGATGTTTCCCAACGTGACCTATCCTCTGGCGGGAAAGGGTACGCCATTAGTAACCTCTTAGAAATTACCAGCTTCTTATCAGGGGAAGCCCACGCTTCTTCACACACTTCATTTAACTCCTCAGATGGAGGAAAAGCTACTGGTAGTTTTTTCTCTCCAAACATAATACCCTTTTTTGTGGTACCGGGGGTAACATCAGAAATGTGCAACACATTTTTCATTGCCTCAATCATGTAACGTGTGGCCCTACTGGAAGTTACATTAGTCTCATCATCGTCGACACTGGAGTCAGTATCCGTGTCGACATCTGTGTCTGCCATCTGAGGTAGCGGGCGTTTTAGAGCCCCTGATGGCTTTTGAGACGCCTGGGCAGGCACAGGCTGAGAAGCCGGCTGTCCCACATTAGGTATGTCGTCAAACCTTTTATGCAAGGAGTCGACACTGTCGCGTAATTCCTTCCACAGCACCATCCACTCAGGTGTCGACCCCGCAGGGGGTGACATCACATTTACAGGCATCTGCTCCGCCTCCACATAAGCCTCCTCATCAAACATGTCGACACAGCCGTACCGACACACCGCAAACACACAGGGAATGCTCTGACAGAGGACAGGACCCCACAAAGCCCTTTGGGGAGACAGAGAGAGAGTATGCCAGCACACACCAGAGCGCTATATAACACAGGGATCCCACTATAAATGAGTGTTTTCCCTTATAGCTGCTTTTTATATATCTATATACATATATATATCCTGCGCCTAAATTTAGTGCCCCCCCTCTCTTTTTTACCCTTCTGTAGGTTTCAGACTGCAGGGGAGAGCCAGGGAGCTTCCTTCCAGCGGAGCTGTGAGGGAAAAATGGCGCCAGTGTGCTGAGGGAGATGGCCCCGCCCCTTTTCCGGCGGATTTCTCCCGCTTTTTCTGGAATATGGCAGGGCTATTTTTACATCTATATAGCCTCTAGGACTATATATGATGTAGATTTGCCAGCCAAGGTGTCATATATTGCCCTCAGGGCGCCCCCCCCCCCCCAGCGCCCTGCACCCATCAGTGACCGGAGTGTGAGGTGTACATGAGGAGCAATGGCGCACAGCTGCAGTGCTGTGCGCTACCTTGGTGAAGACCGAAGTCTTCTGCCGCCGATTTTCCGGACCTCTTCATGCTTCTGGCTCTGTAAGGGGGGCGGCGGCGCGGCTCCGGGAACGAACACCAAGGTCGGGTCCTGCGGTCGATCCCTCTGGAGCTAATGGTGTCTAGTAGCCTAAGAAGCCCAAACTACCACCTGTTAGGTAGGTTCGCTTCTTCTCCCCTTAGTCCCTCGCTGCAGTGAGTCTGTTGCCAGCAGATCTCACTGTAAAATAAAAAACCTAAATATACTTTCTTTCTAGGAGCTCAGGAGAGCCCCTAGTGTGCATCCAGCTCAGCCGGGCACAAGATTCTAACTGAAGTCTGGAGGAGGGTCATAGTGGGAGGAGCCAGTGCACACCAGTTAGACCTAAAGCTTTCTTTATAGTTGTGCCCAGTCTCCTGCGGAGCCGCTATTCCCCATGGTCCTTACGGAGTCCCAGCATCCACTTAGGACGTCAGAGAAATCAGAAATGGGGAACAACATGATAATGCCCCTAAATCTGATACTCTTCTAGCTGACGCCATAGCCAGTAGAAAGAGAACTTTAGCTGTCAACCATTTAAGATCCACTTTATTAAGTGGTTTAAATGGGGCAACTTGAAGGGCTTTCAGGACTAGACTTAAGTCCCAAGGCACTGTAAGAGGAACAAAAGGAGGTTGAATGCGCAGCATTCCCTGGAAAAAAAGTAAGCACATCCTGTAAGTTGCCAATTTTCTTTTGGAACCACACAGTCAATGCTGACACTTGCACTCTCAAGGAAGCCACCTTCAAACCTTTATCCATTCCTGCCTGAAGGAATGCTAAGACCCTGGAAACTCTGAAAGACTTGGGGTCCATTTTCCGTTCACTGTACCAATGAATATAGGTTTGTCATATTCTGTGATAAATGCGAGCTGAGGAAGGTTTCCTTGCTCTGAGCATAGTTTGAATTACCTGTTGTGAGAATCCTCGACTTCAGGATAGAGGTTTCAAGAGCCACGCCGTCAAAGACAGTCGATCCAGATGTCTGTGATATACTGAAGATGCTTGCAGTTGCAGGAAATCCGGATAGCTGGAGCTGTAGCTAACAAGGAATCCATGTAAAGAGACTGGAGATGTTTAAACAGGTACAGGAGATGCAGATAGCCCGGAGATGTAGGCAGAAGCAGGGAATCCGGATATGCTGGAAATGTAGCAGATGCAGGGAATCCAAATATGCTGAACTAAAAACAGCACAGTACACACATCAGTACACGCAGTTGATCAGTACACACAGTTGTTGGGAGACAGCGCTGAGGAGGATACCAGAATTAGCTAATGGCAACGCTGAGCAGGGCACATGGAAGTGCTGTACAGGACACACGGGTGAGCTGAAGGCAGGAACACGCTGACCCTGGAGAGGGTCAGCGATATAGCCCTAGCAGCATTCAGGTAAAAAAAACCTTTGATCAAGAACAATCCCAGAGGGAAGGCGTTGCTCTGACCAGGACGGTTGCCTGTCTCAGGATTAAATAGAAACAGAATGAAGTCCGTTGGAGAATGAAGTCAGATGACCGCTGCAGCACAGAGGTTGGCTAAATGAATCACATGACAGAGTCAAAGATGGCTACAGAGAACATGTAGAATATTTAGAGGTTAATAACAGATCAGGATTGCAGGATCACTGCTGTAAACATAGGAGTGTATTAACCAGCAACTAATAACATTAGAAATTAGTAAAAGCAGTCTGGGAATCACAGGTGCATAGAGTATTACTGAAACAGAGTCTGAACAGGACAATGATGAGATTGGAGACATGTCGAATATGCTGATATGACAGTATTGGGTTTGTAATTAATGCGAAGACCCTGATTTGTGACACAATGTTTTGTCTACACTAAGTATGCTTTGTTTTTCAGCATCATGTACTGTATACACATCTCTAGGATAAAAAGAGTAAAGGGGAGGGGGGTTTGTAATTAGCAGTGGTAATTTACAGCTGCTAACAGGGCTCGCAAGGGGCTATCCAATTAGCCGCAATGCGGCGCGCTCCTCCCCCCGAAGCCGGTACTTATCGGGAACTATGCTTCGAATCCCTCAGGCATCTGAAGCATAATCCGTGATATGTGAACGCTGGAGCCGCGATAACACATTGGATCCGGAGTTTATCCCAGGTCTCATGTATTATCATACGATCGAGGGTCTGTTTTCGGACGATAAAACCGGCCTCTAATTTGATACAGCGATAATGACCATCGGTCATAAATAGCGATAACAGGCTATTTTTTTATCATCCGAAAACAGATAGCTTCTAATTGGATACCCACCTATGTTTATTGATAACTATATTACTAGTAAAAGGAATGTTTTAAGAAATGGAAACTAAATAAAGTACAAACATCTCACTACAAAAGCAAGCTGTAACTAGCACTTGTAATTTGCAGGTCAAGTGTTTGCTGTGTATTAACAGGAAACACAAAGAGTTCTTAGGAATGCTCAGCAGAGTGGAAAGCTGTGCGTCTAAAATAATAGATCAATTTATAGTATACAGTAATACACAATAAATCAAGTAATGGGACAACACAGAGGTCAACAAAAGAAATAGAAAGAGAAGTAGTAAGACAAAGAAAGGTTTCCCAAACAGTTCTGTTTAAAATTATGTAGGGCAGACATCCAGAGAAGAATCCAGGCAGGAGTGCACACTTATATCACAGATGCATCAATTGCTCCCATTGGCCTCACAATAAATAGACCTGTGCAAACATTGGTAGCTCTAAAAATGCTGATTACACACATACATACATACATATATATATATATACTTGCAATGCAGTCGGCACTCTATTGGTTAAATGACCACAGCTAGCCTCCGTGCAGCGTTAACCATATCAAATGCAGTACTCCAAAAGAAACGGCACTGGAGGCAATAGATACAAAATGAAGGTGTATTGTAAAGCAGCAACAGCTGTTTCAGGGCAGCAGCCCTTTCCTCAAGCAAAGATACAACACCACCAAATGTCTTGTCCAACATTTGGTGGTGTTGTATCTTTGCTTGAGGAAAGGGCTGCTGCCCTGAAACAGCTGTTGCTGCTTTACAATACACCTTCATTTTGTATCTATTGCCTCCAGTGCCGTTTCTTTTGGAGTACTATATATATATATATATATATATATATATAGCAGCAATGGTGCCCGGCACTCTTGGTCCCTGTACTATAAAATTGCCTGGGTGCCCTCCAGTGTAAGTATAGAAAAAAAGGCGTCACTCCAGGTCTTTGAGGTGTAAAATCTTCAATAAGTGAAATCAAAGAATCATCACAAAACCATAAAACCATTGTGATGATTCTTTGATTTCACTTATTGAAGATTTTACACCTCAAGGACCTGGAGTGACGCCTTTTATTCGACCACATACATATTATATATATATATATATATATATATATATATATATATATATACAAATAGAAAATAAGAGGCGGCACTCAGCAGACTTGTGATGCAAAATCAAAAAAGTGTAATAGGTACAGTCAACGTTTCGGGGACCACCTCCCCGTCCTGAAGACGGGGAGGTGGTCCCCGAAACGTTGACTGTACCTATTACACTTTTTTGGTTTTGCATCACAAGTCTGCTGAGTGCCGCCTCTTATTTTCTATTTGTACATTTACAAGGGTCGTTTACCCTGAGGAGGGCACCGGAGCAAGGTACACCCCATGGGGGAGGCCGAGAGTGCCGGAGCACAGAGTATTTATATATATATATATATATATATATATATATATATATATATATATATATATATATATACACACACAAAAAGGGTACCCTTAGGCGCTAGGTGGAAAGGAATTAAGCTGCGACTTTGACGAACCCCCTGTTAGATGAGGCTCAATGATACACAACAAACAATACAGGCCTAAGTGCGCTAATGGAAAGTACGGTGTACCACATCAAAACAAAAAGATTCAACTTTAGTATTTAACACATAAAAGTCATGATAACATAAAATAACTGTGAGCATGTCAACATCTTTTTACAGAATGTATAGGTGATGTATACAAACAATTTCTGTTAGATGGAGAGGCCAGATGAAACTTAAGGTTCGTGACGAATCTTCCTTAATAACATAGGATACAGATGGAGTACAGTACTTGAACACAACCCAACGCGTTTCGTCCCTAACTGGGACTTCCTCAGGGGTAAAATCAAGTGCCAGATGTTTTTTAAAGATAATCCAACAGTATATGAAAAGCTCACTGTATATATCAATAAAAGCAGGTATAAAACCAATATGACTAGGGAAAGGATTCAATACTATGAAGCCCCCAGTCACAAGGGATCCGGAAAGTAATTAATGGTCAACCAGGTGACCCCAATAAAATGTGGTTTAAAGTCTATTACTGACTCTATTAACCAATCCGCAACAACAGACCGCTCAGCAGTAGGTCAACAGCTAACTGGTGCAGTGGTCATATCAGAGTATTTGGACCAGAGTACTTTTTGACTCTGATATGACCACTGCACCAGTTAGCTGTTATTTTAAATAAAAAATTGTATATACTTTAAATAAATGTTGTTAACCTAATTAAAAAAAAAAAAAAGATTTTAAATCTACCGGTAAATCTGTTTCTCCTAGTCCGTAGAGGATGCTGGGGACTCCGTAAGGACCATGGGGTATAGACGGGCTCCGCAGGAGACATGGGTACTCTAAAGACTTTAGATGGGTGTGCATTGGCTCCTCCCTCTATGCCCCTCCTCCAGACCTCAGGTAAAGAACTGTGCCCAGAGGAGACGGACAGTACGAGGAAAGGATTTTTGTTAATCTAAGGGCAAGATACATACCAGCCCACACCATCCACACCGTACAACATGGAATATACGAACCAGTTAACAGTATGAAACAAAACAGCATCAGCCAGAGACTGATCAAAACTGTAACATAACCCTTATGTAAGCAATAACTATATACAAGCCTTGCAGAATTTACGGGCGCCCAGCATCCTCTACGGACTAGGAGAAAAATATTTACCGGTAGGTTTAAAATCTTATTTTCTCTTGCATCCTAGAGGATGCTGGGGACTCCGTAAGTACCATGGGGATTATACCAAATCTCCAGACCGGGCGGGAGAGTGCGGATGACTCTGCAGCACCGAATGAGAAAACATGAGGTCCTCATCAGCCAAGGTATCAAACTTATAGAATTTAGCAAAAGTGTTTGAACCCGACCAAGTAGCTGCTCGGCAAAGTTGTAATGCCGAGACACCTCGGGCAGCCGTCCAAGAAGAGCCCACCTTCCTAGTGGAATGGGCCTTTACCGAATTTGGTAACGGCAACCCAGCCGTAGAATGAGCCTGCTGAATCGTGTTACAGATCCAGCGGGCAAAAGTCTGCTTAGAAGCAGGAGTGCCAACTTTGTTGGCTGCATACAGG
Source organism: Pseudophryne corroboree (assembly GCF_028390025.1). Classification (NCBI taxonomy): domain Eukaryota; kingdom Metazoa; phylum Chordata; class Amphibia; order Anura; family Myobatrachidae; genus Pseudophryne; species Pseudophryne corroboree. The sequence goes on from NC_086449.1 coordinate 259,992,819, forward strand.
AGAAACAGTGCCTCTGTTTTCCTAACCTGAGCCGTCCTGGCTACATAAACTTTTAAGGCCCTGACTACATCAAGAGACTTGGAATCATCCAAGTCACCCGTAGCCACAGGCACCACAAATGTTGGTTCATATGAAACGATGAAACTACCTTAGGCAGAAATTGAGGACGAGTCCTCAACTCTGCTCTATCCACATGGAAAATCAGATAGGGGCTTTTGTGAGACAAAGCTGCCAATTCAGACACCCGCCTCGCAGATGCCAAGGCTAACAACATGACCACTTTCCAAGTGAGAAATTTTAACTCAACTGTTTGATAAGGTTCAAACCAGTGTGACTTAAGGAACTGTAACACCACGTTAAGGTCCCATGGCGCCACTGGGGGCACAAAAGGAGGCTGGATGTGCAGCACTCCCTTTACAAAAGTCTGGACTTCTGGGAGAGAAGCCAATTCCTTCTGAAAGAATATTGACAGGGCCGAAATCTGCACCTTAATGGAGCCTAACTTTAGGCCCATATCCACTCCTGTCTGCAGAAAGTGGAGAAAACGGCCCAGGTGGAAATCTTCCGTAGGAGCATTCTTGGCTTCACACCAAGATACATATTTCCTCCAGATACGGTGATAATGTTTCGCCGTCACCTCCTTCCTAGCTTTTATCAAAGTAGGGATGACTTCCCCTGGAATACCTTTCCTAGCTAGGATTTGGCATTCAACCGCCATGCCGTCAAATGTAACCGCGGTAAGTCTTGGAACACGCAGGGCCCCTGCTGCAACAGGTCCTCCCTGGGAGGAAGAGGCCACGGATCTTCTGTGAGCATTTCCTGAAGATCTGAATACCAGGCCCTTCGAGGCCAATCCGGAACAATGAGTATTGTCTGGACTCTTTTTCGTCTTATGATTCTCAGTATTTTTGAGATGAGTGGAAGAGGAGGGAAGACATAGACCGACGGAAACACCCACGGTGTCACCAGGGCGTCTACCGCTACAGCCTGAGGGTCCCTTGACCTGGAACAATACGTCCGAAGTTTCTTGTTGAGGTGTGACGCCATCATGTGTATTTGAGGAAGCCCCCAACGACTTGTTATCTCTGCAAAAACTTCTTGATGAAGACCCCACTCTCCTGGATGGAGATCATGTCTGCTCAGGAAGTCTGCTTCCCAGTTGTCCACTCCCGGAATGAAGACTGCTGACAGCACGCTTACGTGATTTTCCGCCCAGCGAAGAATCCTGGTGGCTTCCGCCATTGCCACTCTGCTCCTTGTCCCGCCTTGGCGGTTTACATGAGCCACTGCTGTGACGTTGTCCGATTGAATCAGAACCGGTAGGTCGCAAAGAAGAGTCTCCGCTTGTCGTAGGCCGTTGTATATGGCCCTTAATTCCAGCACGTTGATGTGTAGACAAGCCTCCTGGCTAGACCACAGTCCCTGAAAATTTCTTCCTTGTGTGACTGCTCCCCATCCTCGGAAGCTCGCGTCCGTGGTTACCAGAACCCAGCCTTGAATGCCGAACCTGCGACCCTCTAGAAGGTGAGCACTCTGCAGCCACCACAGGAGAGAAACCCTGGCCCTGGGGGACAGGCTTATTTTCTGATGTATTTGTAGATGGGACCCTGACCACTTGTCCAGAAGGTCCCACTGAAATGTCCTCACATGGAACCTGCCGAAGGGAATGGCCTCGTAGGCCGCCACCATCTTTCCCAGTACTCGAGTGCATTGATTAACTGACACTCTTTTTGGCTTTAACAGGTCTCTGACCATGCTCTGGAGTTCCTGCGCTTTTTCCGTTGGGAGAAAAACCCTCTTCTTTTCCGTGTCCAGAATCATGCCTAAAAATGATAGCCGAGTCGTTGGAATCAACTGCGACTTTGGCAGATTTAGGATCCAGCCGTGTTGCTGCAGCACTCTCAGGTAGAGTGACACACTTTTCAGCAATTGATCTCTCGATCTCGCTTTTATCAGGAGATCGTCCAAGTATGGGATAATTGTGACTCCTTGCCTGCGTAGGAGCACCATCATTTCTGCCATTACCTTGGTGAAAATCCTTGGGGCCGTGGACAGCCCAAACGGCAACGTCTGAAACTGGTAATGACAGTCCTGCACAGCGAATCTCAGATACGCCTGATGAGGATAAATGGGGACATGAAGGTATGCATCCTTTATGTCTAGTGATACCATAAAATCCCCCCCTTCAAGGCTGGAGATCACTGCCCGGAGAGATTCCATCTTGAATTTGAACCTCTTTAGATACAGATTTAGGGATTTTAGATTCAGAATGGGTGTGACCGAGCCATCCGGTTTCGGGCCACAAATAGGGTTGAATAGTACCCTTTCCCCTGTTGTATTAGGGGAACCTTGATAATCACCTGCTGTCGACACAGCTTTTGTATTGCAGCTAAAACTATTTCCCTATCTGGGGGAGAAGCTGGCAAAGCCGACTTGAAAAATCGGCGAGGAGTCACTTCTTCGAATTCCAGTTTGTAGCCTTGGGATACAATTTCTATCGCCCAAGGATCCAAATCTGACAGAACCCAGACCTGGCAGAAGAGTCGAAGACGTGCCCCCACCGGCGCGGACTCCCGCAGTGGAGCCCCAGCATCATGCGGTGGATTTTGTAGAAGCCGGGGAGGACTTCTGTTCCTAGCCGTAGCAGGCATTCTTTTCCCTCTACCCTTACCTCTGGCGAGGAAGGACGAGCCCCGACCTCTTCTGGACTTATGCGACCGAAAGGACTGCATCTGATATTGAGGTGGTTTCTTTTGCTGTGGGGGAACATAAGGCAAAAAAGATTTACCCGCGGTAGCTGTGGAAACCAGGTCCGCGAGGCCCTCCCCAAATAAAACCTCACCCTTGTAAGGCAAAGTTTCCATATGACTCTTTGAATCGGCATCACCCGTCCATTGGCGGGTCCACAGGGCTCGCCTAGCAGAAATTGCCATGGCATTGGCTCTTGAACCCAACAGCCCAACGTCTCTCGCAGCGTCTCTCATATATAACGCTGCATCTTTAATATGACCCAAGGTCAATAAAATGCTATCCTTATCTAGGGTGTCAATGTCAGATGACAAGTTATCTGCCCATGCTGCTATTGCGCTACATACCCATGCCGACGCTACTGCCGGTCTGAGCAAGGCACCCGTATGTGTATAAATTGATTTTAAAGTAGTCTCCTGTCTGCGATCAGCAGGATCCTTGAGTGCTGCCGTGTCTGGAGACGGTAGCGCCACCTTTTTGGACAAGCGTGTCAAAGCCTTGTCCACCCTGGGCGAGGATTCCCACCGTAACCTGTCCTGTGCGGGGAAAGGATACGCCATAAGAATTCTCTTGGGAATCTGCAGTTTCTTGTCCGGAGTTTCCCAAGCTTTTTCAAATAAAGCGTTCAGCTCATGAGATGGGGGAAAGGTTACCTCAGGTTTCTTCTCCTTAAACATGCATACCCTTGTGTCAGGCACCGAGGGGTCCTCTGTGATATGCAAAACATCTTTTATTGCAATAATCATATAATGAATACTTTTGGCCACCCTTGGGTGTAACTTCGCATCATCGTAGTCGACACTGGAGTCAGAATCCGTGTCGGTATCAGTGTCTGCTACCTGGCACAGGGGACGTTTATGAGAGCCTGAGGGGCCTTGTGACACAGTCAAAGCCATGGACTGACTCCCTGCTTTTTCTCTGGACTCTGCTTTGTTCAATCTGTTATATAATAAAGACACATTTGCATTTAAAACATTCCACATATCCAACCAATCAGGTGTCGGCGTCACCGACGGAGACACCACAATCATCTGCTCTACCTCCTCCTTAGACGAGCCTTCCGCTTCAGGCATGTCGACAAACACGTACTGACACTCCCACACACACTGGGATATACAATTATGGGGACAGCCCCCCAATAAGGCCCTTTGGAGAGACAGAGAGTATGCCAGCACACACCCAGCGCCACTGGACACTGGAATTAAATCCCAGACTGTACAGCGCTCTTTTATAGAATAAAAAATACACTCACTGCGCCAATTAAATGTGCCCCCCCCCCCTCTTTTTTGCCCTCTGTACTTGCTCAGCAGGGGAGAGTCCGGGGAGCAGCTTCTCTGCAGCTTGCTGTGGAGAAAAATGGCGCTGGTTAGTGCTGGAGGATCAAGCTCCACCCCCTCAACGGTGGGCTTCGGTCCCGCTCAAATTCTTTATACTGGCGGTTTTTTTTTCAATATACTGCCTCCGCAGTATCTAATATATTAGCCAGTGTCCCTTGAGGTGAATATTGCTGCCCAGGGCACCCCCCCTGCGCCCTGCACCCGTACAGTGCCTTCTGTGTGTGTTTGTGTGGGAGCAATGGCACGCAGCGTTACCGCTGCGCGGTACCTCAGTGAAGATCTGAAGTCTTCTGCCACCTGTGAAATCTTCTTTCTTCTTATACTCACCCGGCTTCTATCTTCCGGCTCTGTGAGGAGGACGGCGGCGCGGCTCCGGGACGAACAGCGAGGATGAGACCTGTGTTCCGACCCTCTGGAGCTAATGGTGTCCAGTAGCCTAAGAAGCAGAGCCTATCAGTTAAGTAGGTCTGCTTCTCTCCCCTCAGTCCCACGATGCAGGGAGCCTGTTGCCAGCAGTGCTCCCTGAAAATAAAAAACCTAACAAAAAGTATTTTCAGAGAAACTCAGTAGAGCTCCCCTGCAGTGCATCCAGTCTCCTCTGGGCACATGATCTAACTGAGGTCTGGAGGAGGGGCATAGAGGGAGGAGCCAGTGCTCACCCATCTAAAGTCTTTAGAGTGCCCATGTCTCCTGCGGAGCCCGTCTATACCCCATGGTCTTTACGGAGTCCCCAGCATCCTCTAGGACGCAAGAGAAATATATAAATTCCTGACCGGTTTTTGGGAAAAATAGTCGGTTAAGTTGCTAAATACAAACTTTTTTTTATTCGTACATTACTGCTTATTTATGGATTAATCACATTGATCTCAGATTTCAGAACACGTTATACGAGTAGAGGGACTTGAGAGTAACATTTTTAATCAAATAGTACAGTGAGTGGTCTGGTTGCTTTTTTTTTTTAAATCCTTAACTTTCTAGATTATGGATGCCTGATGCATCACTGGTTTATAAGAGAAACAAGAGTAATCATAATAACATTTAGTATGCAAATTTGCTAGTGCCTTTACATTGATTAATTCCTTGTGAAATGCATCTTTTGTTTGTTATTAAATAGATATCACAGCAGCTGTAACACTAGGATATGAGCTAAGAAAGTCTGACATTACACTACACATAAGGCCTAATTCAGATGTGGTTGTTCATGCTGTTGCTATCTTTTGCTATACGCAATTGCGGTTATATGTTAATATGAGCAGAAGCTAACCAGAGCATAGGGAGGCCCACGGCTGTCACATAATTTCTATCCGATGGCGTATAATTGCCGATACAACGGTAACATCATTGCAAATTGGAACACATCGCAGAATCTAAGTGCCTCTGTAGATGCGGAGCCTGAGCTGCTCTACAGTAGCAAGTAAGATCGCAACTAATTTATGCACACCCAGAAACCGCAGTCCCAGCGGCCATGACACACCTACGTTTACCGGACCACTCTCCATTCCCAACCCCAAAGACTGTCTGTCACTCACTTTGCGAGTAATTCCTCAGTGCGGTCGCAATTCACTTGCTGTGGAGCGCACTGCGGCTCAGGCGCAGTAAGAAAACAACGGCCAATGCGTGTACAGTAGCCGCTTTGCAACCGCATCTGAATCAGGTCCATGGAGACGGCAAGCAACAGAGTAATATTCTGAGGATAACCAAAAAAGTTTGCTAGGGTAGGCATTAAACCTTGCTGCTAATTGAATCTACCCCATTTAATATGATCAATTTGGAAACATTTATTTTAAATCAGTTTTTTGGGGTTGAGTTCATTTTCACAGAATTCACACCAAGTTCAGAATTCCTTTTTTTCAAATAGCTATTTATATAGAATACAAATGTAAATGACTGGGATCAAATTTGCTTTTCTGTTGAATTGTTGTAAGTACATTTCTTTTAGAATGTGAATAACATGATCAGAATAAAAACAGGATCTCCGTTGTTAAAAATTATTCCGATTACATCTCATATACTTTTACTGTGCAGCCTCTTTTATTCATTAATCTGTACTGAAGAATAATTTGTGATAAATTAAGTAAAGATAACGTAGACATCCTTTAATAGCGTTTAACTGTGACTATTTTGTGACTCATCTCCATTAAGCTCTTGTAATGATTTTGATTAAACACATTTAATGGGTTTAATGGTATTTTAACTTAGGTATGGCAAAGGTTACTACCTTTATAATTAGCAAATATAATTGAGTCTCTTAGAATATATTTTGCTGTTCAAAAACTCATCAGCAATTAAATAGCCAAAGAAAACATTTGTGGAAGGAAATGCCACAATTAGTATGAATAAATAAAAAAAAAAAAAAAAAAAGTGTGTCATCACCATTCCCAAACTGGGAAAAAGCCCTACCTCAGTCCAAAATTTTAGACCAATTGCTTTATTAAACACGGATCTAAAAATCTATGCCAAATTAATTGCTAACCGTATCAGTCCCCTTCTCCCATCCCTTATCAACCCTGATCAAGTGGGCTTCGTTTTAAACAGACAAGCCCCGGATAATACGCGTAGGGTGATTAATGTTATTGAACACTCTGCCTGTAGAGGAGAGCCCCTCCTAGTTTTGTCTCTGGACGCCGAAAAGGCGTTCGATAGATTGAACTGGGACTTTATGAGATTAACGCTGGACAAATTTGGCTTCTCGGGAAGGATCTTAGACTCTATCCTGGCTCTCTACTCCACACCCAGTGCGCGGGTCTTTGTTAACGGATGCCTTTCTTCACCCTTCAATATTTCTAATGGCACGCGGCAGGGTTGTCCGCTATCTCCTCTTATTTTTGCATTGGCGATAGAACCCTTGGCTACCTGCATTAGATCCCGGGACTCGATTAGAGGCCCGGTCATAGGGGGCATTTCCCATAAAATTAGCTTGTTTGCGGATGATATTCTGCTATGTCTTTCTGACCCCGAGGCTTCCTTGCCAGTTCTTCATGACGTCCTACAAAGTTATTCAGATGTTTCCTTTTATAAATTAAATACAAATAAGACTGAAGCCCTTCCACTCAATATAACTCCGGCCGTGGTCTCTAGGTTGAAGGATTCGTACAAATATGCCTGGAAGTCCTACTCTTTGAGATATTTAGGAATTAATTTAACCAGAGAAGATAATTTGATTGAGTGTAACTACGCCCCTTTATTAAAAGCGTTTACGGAGCTGACTGAGGAGTGGATGCTACAAGAGGTGTCTTGGTTGGGTAGGATTGCTGCTGCCAAAATGGTCCTATTGCCGAAATTAATGTACCTGTTTCGCGCCATACCTAGGCCCCTCCCCAGACTCTTTTATAATAAATTTAACCAGGTCCTGATCAGATATGTGTGGGGAGGCTCTAGACCAAAAATTGCAAAAAAAACTCTCATTTTGCCCAAATTATCTGGAGGGGTAGCTTTCCTAGATGTAGAAAAATACCATGCTGCATGCCTGATGAGTCAATCTAGTGACTGGTTCGACACCACGAATCCGAAACCTTGGGTTATCCTGGAAGCTTCACGCTTAGACGCTGTTTCTCTTCCTGACCTACTTTGGTTACCACCGCCTGCTGCTCGGAGTAGGGCCGGAGCCTGCAAGTCTATTAAAACGACCCTAGATTCATGGCATAAACTAGTGCTCTCTTCGGAAGAGATTAATTTACCTGCCCCCTGCCTGTCGTTATCTGCTCTTATGTCAACGATTCCTAATGTCTCCCTAGAGGAGTGGATTCGTAGGGGGCTCTCCACTGTGGGCGATTTATTTGTAGGCGACGTCTTGATGTCCTTTTCTCAACTGCAAGAGAGATTTGGGATTCGGACTCAAGACTTCTTCAAATACCTGCAGGTGAGAAGTTGGTTACACTCATTTACTCCCCCACATCTCCACAAACCTTCTCTTCCGGCTTATATTATAAGCCGATTGAAATCGTCCTCGCATAAATATGGGATTACATGGTGGTACCAATTTCAATTGACTAATGGCCCACAGACAAAATTAAAAGCTCAGACTTTATGGGAAAGAGATTTGAATAGGTCCTTAGTCGATGCGGATTGGGACAGTATTTTTAGATCTTGTTTTAAAGTCTCCAAATGTGTTAACCACTCTGAAATGTTCTACAAGCTTATACAGAGGGCCTACTTTACCCCTGCAAAACAACACAGGATCTGGCCTTCACAATCCAAATTATGTTGGAGAAAATGCGGATCTACGGGGGATATCTATCACCTCTTCTGGGCATGCCCTCATATACAACCACTTTGGAGAGAAGTTTTACACATGGCTAGCATAGTGTTAGGGCTCAACATCCCCATGGACCCAGCTCTGGCGCTATTCCATTTATACGTTGACCACCTCTCTGTAGGTGATCGCTACGTCTTGGGACATATCTTGATAGCCACTAAAGCCGCTATAGCACAATTGTGGAAGTCTGAGAATATTCCTACCCTAGCGTTTATTCAAAATAAAATCCAAACACATTTCATTTTCGAAACAGCAGAGGCTAAATACTCTTCCTCGGCTAACTCTATCCACCTGAAATGGATAGGATGGTCCGACTATAGGAGTAGAGAGGGTAGACTGACAGTTTATAGCTCTCCAATTGATGTGTCTGTGCTTCACCCATCCTAGATTGACTTCTACTAGAAGGTTGTACTAGCAGGTATTTTCTAAGTTTAATATATTTTAGTCCTTGTTTTCTCTCAATGTTGTCTCCTCCTCATGTATTTGAAAGCCTAATGTAGCCAATTGTATATTCATCCGACTGTGAACTGTTTATAATCTGTATATGGTAACCATTCTGGACTTCCCCTGTGTTCCCCCTACCTCTCTTTTTTCTGTTCCCCATTTTTGTGTGTAAACCCTTTAATAAAAATTTAATGTTTAAAAAAAAAAAAAAAAAGAGTGGAAGTCTAGAAAAAAACAAAAACCCACATTCAGATAAAGGAATTACAAATCACCACTATTGTAGCAAAGTTTTGGATTAGGGTTAGGTGTATATAATCTATAAGACACTAGCTATCATTTATCTTGTAAAGTCTAGAAAATTAAAACAAACATCTGATTTGATAAATGCTGGAGTGCTGTACCTCACATCTACTGGTGGGTACACACTAGGCGACATGCTCTATGAGCGGCGTCGCCTAGCGTTTCCCCTCCCGGGCCGGGGTAGTCGGCAGCCGGGCATACACACTGAGCGATAGGACGTTCATGTCGCTCAGTGACGTCACGCATCGGCTGGGCCATGCAGGCAGCTCTTGGGAGACAGTCCAAATTCAGCTGCCCGTACAGCCAACAGTGAGGGTCATTAAGGACCCACGCATCACTGGTTGGAGGTTGCATACACACTTGCAGAGAAAGTGAGCAACGTCGCTCAGGAAAGGTTAAAATGAGCAATGCCGCTCATTTTCTAGGCAACTGTATATGCACCTTAACACCTCTGTTCAGAAAAAAAAAAAAAAAAATGTATTCAGGGTTTCCAGAGAAAAATCTATTAACTGTTCAAAACTAAATACTGCACCTAATAGAGAAAATTGACATTTTCAAAAATTGCTGAACTGCATCCTATAAAATGTGTCCCAGCAGGTGGAATTAATGCAAACTTAAAAGTGATGGTATTGGATGAAAGATCACAAGTGATTATAAAGTATGCCTACCAAACCTAATGTTTACGCATTGTTACTCCAGAGTGCCATTCAGCTGAATATAACAAGTGTCCAGGTACTGATTAAAAGGAATAAACTGAAAGAGAGATTATAGAAAGTGTTAAGCAGAATTAGCAGCTGTCTGTGTCAGGTGCAGTTTTGAAATATTAACTACAGTAAAAGTGCTGAAAATACTGTTGACACTCGCTGTGCAAAACTCCCATCATTGAAAACACTTTTATAGCTCAACAGCAGTCTGCATCCACTTATATTAAAGAAAATATTAAAGTAAATGATGCTGTCATCAGCGTAGTGTAGGATAAAGCTCAGTCCTTTCATTGTAAATGTGACTGGGGGATATCCCATTGCAGTCTATTACAGGAATCGAGTTGTAATGAAATACAAAAGTTTAGCATTAATATCGGAGTGTGTGACACAATAGCTGTACACTTGTTTCAAGGAAAACGGATTTCATTCCTCAAGAGCAATGTGATGGCACCATTGCAAAAGGTTTCCTACTTTTCTAATGGGTCAGATGCACAGTACAAGAGCAGGCTAAAATGTCTCCAACCAGCCCAAAGCAACTAATCAGCTCTTTTCTTTTAATTTGCTAGACTAGATGATAGCTGGATTCGTCTAGTGTGTTTATTGTCATCACCTACACTTTTCCTAATCACTGTACTGTCAAAGATTGCAAGGTAAAATCCATCCAAACCACACAAGCTTTGCATCTTTCTGCTTTACATCTGTTAAAACAATTTACTCAGATGATTTGAAAAAATGACAAAAAACATTTATCAAGTTTTTACAGATTTTTGTTTAATTTCAGAGAAGCCCACCTTATATTGTAATATAATGCACCCCTCAAGTGACTCCAAGGCATAAGACAGTTAATGAAACCAATTTATGAGGGAGGGCATTTCCAAAATTTAAAAAAAAAAAAAAAGTTTATTAAGCACTCAAAAATGATTAACACAAACATACATACATATATAAATAAATATATAAGTATATATATCCAAACATAGTGCAATATAATACATTTTCATGTATGATATAAACAAAACTTAATCAAAATAAAAGAACCAATCTGAGATCCCATCTTGAAATTTAGTATTGACAAGCTAAACTATCAAGTAGTAACCAATAAACCTGTTATGTTATGAACAAAACCTTTTTTTTCTTTTATATATATATATATTGCACATCTGGTCTGGTTTTTGTATCTTAACTTATGCCAAAATGTGTGGATCTTTGACAATTTCAAACCAATATTAAAAAAAAAACTATGTGAGATAAAATTTCATATGTGCCATTTCGTGCAATTAAAAGTACAATTAAAATTAGTAAACCTAAGGTAAAATATTAAAATTGGACTAGTTCATGAGGAACGACAGGTCTGTAAATTGTGAAAATCAATTTGACTAGAAAGAACCAATAGAATTTTTTTTTAAATCTAAATCAGGTTTCTTCTGAATATTATACATGAAAGTTAATAGCTGAAACAGTGGCAAAACTCTAAAAGTTTTAAATGCCCCAAACAATGGCCATTTTAAATGCAGATTGGTCACTGGCTAATGGTTTCTTCCATTGATTCAACAATACAGAAGATCAAATATACTGTAAATTGCTACCTACTGTAGGTGGGACAAAGCTTCCAAGGTGATAATGCCCGATAATCAATGAAAGCCCAAAACACATTTTTACGTTTAATTAAGAGCTTTTTCATAGTTAAGAAATGTAGGGCCCAATCATACCTATATAGATTGGGGTGGAAATTACTGCATTGCTTGATAAATAATGTATTTATCAAATAGAATGGCAGTAATTTCACTGCTGCACAGAAAAGTGACCACTAGTGTTGCCATAACCTTTACAGTAGTACAACCCTGTCTGGTCTGTGCAGTACAATCCCCTGGCCAGCACTAAATACATCCACAGATAAAATCTAGACGAGCCCCACAAGTAAGGCTGGATTAAGCCTTGGAGTGGGGGCGCCCAGGGCACTTAAAACAGGGGGACCAGAGGGGGGGGGGGGGGTTATATTACATTGTGCATACCTCCCAACATGCCCCATTACAGTAGTGAGAAAATGCTCTGCTCCTGGACATTGCTCAATTTATGATTAGCACCACCTGTGTAGTTTTTAAAAGTGAGCATGTATGTTAACAGATGGTTCTATGCAGTATTAAATAGAAACAAAATGACATGAAAACATGGTTTGTGTATACCATGTAGCATGAATCTGGTCAGAGTAGACTATTATATAAGGAGACCACTTGATACATTGCACATTGGGGGTAATTCTGAGTTGATCGCAGCAGGAACTTTGTTAGCAGTTGGGCAAAACCATGTGCACTGCAGCGGAGGCAGATATAACATGTGCAGAGAGAGTTAGATTTGGGTGGGTCATTTTGTTTCTGTGCAGGGTAAATACTGGCTGCTTTATTTTACACTGCAATTTAGATTGCAGATTGAACACACCACACCCAAATCTAACTCTCTCTGCACATGTTATATCTGGTCCCCCCTGCAGTGCACATGGTTTGCCCAACTACTAACAAAATTCCTGCTGCGATCAACTCAGAATTACCCCCATTGTGCAGCAAATGGCTGATAACACTGCCCATAGGCAATCATGTGAAAGACTCTCATTTTAACTTTTCAGTTACATTACAAGATAACCCTTTGGGTCTGATCAATAATGGACACTTCTGTAACCTGTGAGAAACTTGTCAATCTACGACAGTGGCCCTCATTCCGAGTTGTTCGCTCGCAAGGCGATTTTAGCAGAGTTACACACGCTAAGCTGCCGCCTACTGGGAGTGAATCTTAGCTTCTTAAAATTGCGAACGATGTATTCGCAATATTGCGATTACAAACTACTTAGCAGTTTCAGAGTAGCTTCAGACTTACTCGGCATCTGCGATCAGTTCAGTGCTTGTCGTTCCTGGTTTGACGTCACAAACACACCCAGGGTTCGCACAGACACTCCCCCGTTTCTCCAGCCACTCCCGCGTTTTTTCCGGAAACTGTAGCGTTTTTATCCACACGCCTATAAAACGCCGTGTTTCCGCCCAGTAACACCCATTTCCTGTCAATCACACTACGATCGCCGGAGCGAAGAAAAAGCCGTGAGTAAAAATACTATCTTCATAGCAAAATTACTTGGCGCAGTCGCAGTGCGAACATTGCGCATGCGTACTAAGCAGAAAAACGCTGCGATGCGAAGATTATTTCCGAGCGAACGACTCGGAATGAGGGCCAGTGTTCCTTCTGTCAACATTCCTCCCAACGCCTATACCAGAATGACAGAAGACAGATGTTCTCCAACCAGTATTAAACAAAACAGATTTCATTAAAAAAAAAGAAAAAAATACAAGGGGCATATTTAGATAAGCATTAACATTTCAGTTATATTAGTTTCCTCAGTAACACATAGTTTATCATGCAGTTTATCATACTCCCTAAAGTGAGTCTGTCATCAGATTGGGGACGGACATTTTGTTCTGAAGTTCATTATACACTTTGGTAGGGAGAGAGTATAGCACAGGAAAGAAATCAACATACAAAGCGCCATAAATTGCCGTCGCTCACCTGTAACAATGGGTAGATGCCATTTTTTTGCTTTAATTAAATCCACAGTGAAGGCACAATGCAATATAGTAACACTTCATTTTAAGGGGCACATTCAATGGCGGATCTATAATGGGTGCAGTGTGTGCACTGCACACGGGTCCTTGAGTCCAGGGGTAGCCCACACTGCACCCATTTCTTGAATACTTACCTCTGCGAAGACCTGCGCAGATGGCAGCAGTGCTGTTGCAATCACCGTTAAAATGGCACAGCAACCATTTTCACAGCATTTTGCACATGCTCAGACTCTACAGCACTGCCAGCAGAGAGGAGGGAGCCTGAACGGAGGAGGCTGCAGACGGGCCTCCTCCGCTTTTAAAGCGCCCCTGGCCCCATACATTGCAATGTGATCTGGGCACGATATCAGCACCCAAACTCACATTGCAAGATGTGATTACACTGTCCAGATGTATTAAGGAGCACACTCAATAACAGGGGATCTGAAAGGAGCCTGTCCCTGTTATGTGTTCACTCAGTGCCGGGACGTCTGAGCATGCTCCTTTTTTTTGTGTGGCCCATAGGCTACAATGGGCTGACACAATCTTCAGATAGCGTTCGCTGCGGGGGCCAAGCTATGGAATCTTTGCATTCAGAAGCTTGGTAAATCTGTAAAAATCCCACATCCCACATAGAAACCTATGGCGGTTGTCAAAGTCGAAAAATATTGCAGTACACACATCACGTACAAACTACACTTTACTTGTTCTGTCGTGCGTGCACATATTCACAATTTGCGTATGGTCGCTCCCGCGGTCCTGCGCATTAGCGCGTGGTATGGGTATTTACGGTAGAGTTTGTGAACGCATGGAAAGCTATCAAAACACATTAAATATTTAATCCAAATAGTGCACAATGTACACATAGCCTCCCTGCACCACATCAGAAAGTAACAGCAGTTTAAATGGTTTCAGAACAAAGGGATTCACCTTTACAGAATAGGAGGGGACAGAACAAGGTTATAAGGTGGTGTTTGGTATCCAGCTGAAGGGTATTTTAAGGGTAACATTCCGGTGTTGGTTTGAGAAAGATCGCATGTTCCTGCGGATAGTTATGTGCAAGAGCAGAATATAGATATAAACTGTATTTACTGTACATTATGTATGCGGCGGGAATCCAGAGGAGACCACCCACAAGAGCAGTTGGGAAAGACATCGCCTACCTATTCAAACCGACCTATGACCTCTCCTGTACTGTAAATGTGCATCCCTGTGTCCAATGGGCAAAGATTACAGTATCTATTGTATTGCTTTTTGGAAGAATTGTATAAAGAGAGCCTGCTGCAGGCCTGGTCAGACACAAGACTCACAACGTTATCTATCAGATGACGGAGGACCGGACCGGGTAGCGCAAGCGAATCCACTCACGTATGTACCATTGAATGTAGCCATTTACTCTGTTATATTGTATTGTATTATTTGTATTGTAACCCCCTTTCAGCAATAATACGCTGTGGTTTCGGAACCCAGCGGTTTAATTACAATCTGGTGTCGTGTCTTCATTGCCCTGCTAAGGTTTAAAGTGTATTATCATTGCATTGCATTGCTGTAAAAGGTTTAAAGTGTATCTCTGGGTGTGTACGCGCTGTGAGTACTTTGTACCGTCAGCGCGACGTTTGTACGCTAAATCCGTACACAGCACGGGACTAAGTACGCTAATAGCGTACAAAGTACGTAGAGTGTGTATTAAGTACAGCGGCCGCAGCGGCTCCATGGTAAAGTGCAGGGCCGTAACTACGTGTGTGCCAAGTGGGCTTGGCACACAGCGCAGTTGCCCTGAGGGCGCACGGCCAGCGGCATGTAATGAGTCAAATTGACTCATTACATGCCGCCTCTGAAGTCCGCGCCGTGCGCCGCAGCCGCGCTGGAGGAGAGAGAAGCGCCGGAGGCAGCTGAGAAGGAGGAGGAGGGAGGGGGACTGGAGCCGCAGCAGCGCTATTTCATTGGTAGTAAGCGCCGCTGCAGCATCCCCCTCTCCTTCCGTATAGGCTGCCCGGCGCTGCTGTGGATGCTGGGATGCGCTTCCTCCATCCCAGCATCCACAGCAGCGCCAGGCAGCCTATACGGAAGGAGAGGGGGATGCTGCAGCGGCGCTTACTACCAATGACATAGCGCTGCTGCGGCTCCAGTCCCCCTCCCTCCTCCTCCTTGTCCGATGCCTGCACACTGCACAGAGGGAGATGCCAGCACGAGGAGCCTGTCAGCGGGGAGAAGGTAAGTATATCCCTCTCTCTCTCTCTTTTCTCTCTCTCTCTCTCTCTCTCTCTCTGGGGGACACCGTCTGCCATAATGTGTAAAAAGGGGTCCTGGCTGCCGCAATGTGTAAAAAGGGGGCCTGGCTGCCGCAATGTGTAAAAAGGGGTACTGGCTGCCGCAATGTGTAAAAAGGGGGACTGGCTGCCGCAATGTGTAAAAAGGGGGACTGGCTGCCGCAATGTGTAAAAAGGGGTACTGGCTGCCGCAATGTGTAAAAAGGGGGACTGGCTGCCGCAATGTGTAAAAAGGGGGACTGGCTGCCGCAATGTGTAAAAAGGGGGACTGTCTGCTGTAATGTGTAAAAGGGGGACGCTGTCTGCTGTAATGTATAAAAGGGGCTCTACCTGGTGTAGTGGCGCTACTGTGCAGCGTAATTTGAATAATGGAGACTACTGTGCACCGTAGTATGAATTGCTATTATTTTGTGGCCACGCCCCTTCCCCGTGAAGCCACACCCCTATATATTTTTCGCACGCCTACGGCGCACTGCCCCTATCTTGCATGGGGGGGGGGGGGGGGGCGCGCCAATGTCGTTTCTTGCACACAGCGCTAAAATGCCTAGTTACGGCACTGGTAAAGTGTATTTAAGGTGTGTTTAAGGTATAGCTTTCATTCCTAAGGATAAATCAGCTTTATCACGGTTGTGGCTGTTGGAGGGACCACAATAGATATCGGAGATGCTGTATTTGCTGCGATCACTCCTTCATACATGGGGGTGATAATCAAAATTTTTGTCTATCTCCAAAAAACATCTGTTTTCAAGGAATATGCCACAGATATTTAATGATAAATAGGCCCTTTAATAGCAAAACAGATAAGTGGACAAGTATACTGTATATAAATAAAAAATAACTCATCGCTAATTCAAACCACATTCAATAAGAAGTACTTCTATCCCTGTCACATAGGAGTTTCTCAATTTCCTCTTAAACACCAAAATAAAGATGCCAGCTAAGTTTTCTTTGCACTGCTTCCAAACTCTCTGTAAAAATATCTCACCTTATTTTATAAATTACTTTACCAAATCTCCAAGACACTTTACTAGAACTGGAAATATAAAACCGTAAGCATAGATACTTGTAAAGATGTTTGCATGACTTTCATGAATATAAATTATGTGTATCCCACTTGAAGAGTTATGATAGAGACCCCAATAGCAATCTGAAATGTGCAATGGGCTCTCCATATTACATACAATCAATGCTATTTTTTTCCTTGACAAAACAGTACAGAGTAACAGCAATTATTGAATTCCTATAATTTGTTCCAGAAAAAAAATAAAAAATAAAAATCAGTGAAAATTACAGAAATTAATAAAATAAGACTTGTCTCGAGCAGGGAATCTGCTAAAAATCTAGCATCAAGCTGTAGCTTTAGAAAGAAAAAGCAGTGCATAAAACTATGCAGTTTTGATATTACATAACACATGGCAAATGTATGACAAACAATGTAGCAACACACCTGGGGGTTAACACAAACCAACAGAATTAAGTACATGTCCTAACCAATGATTGCAATAAACAGGATATTTACATGGCAATGTACTGTAAATATCCACCATTTGGTCTAGATACAGAGTGTCCAACTAATAGGCAGATCACGGACGTGGCTCTTTTATGCATTTGTGGCCCCCAGTTTCTTTTGAAAGTTCCATAGTTTTTATTTTAGGACTTTTTGCCATAATCACAAAATATAAAAACACACCAGCACATAGACACACATTTGGTTTGCAATGTTTTAAATCAGTTCTCATATGATCTCTGTCTCGCCACAGAATACTGCATTGTATTTCAATGAACAAGGAGTGCTTGTATCTAGAATCACCAGGGGTATAAGCCGATGATTCTCCTGTTCCTGCATTCTCCTTTGACCTTGCACAAGTTGCTTGACCTGTTTGTGCTCCAGTCCTCCCATCTGTTGACAATTTGTAAACATTGGATCCATTGAAAAACAGATGTTGCTTTTTAAAATGACAGTTATAATCACAGGACAATCAGGGTCTAGAAAAACAAGCTGTCACCTCATTCAGCGCAGTAATGTAAAGCACTCTATACTCTGTAAGGCAAAAATGGAAAGGAAATTAACAATATTATTAAAAGCCTGCAAATAAATATTGCTGGCTTCCATTTCCTGCCTTTATTTATTTTTTAAAGACATTTTACTGCCAATTATGGAGAAAAAAAACCCCAACTAGCTCCTCACACTTCAGTCATGTCACCAACTCCTAGAGAACAGGTCTAGGTTACAAAATGGCTGCCTCCCCTACCTATTAAAAAAAAAAAAACAACCAAATGAAGCCCTAGTCAATAAATCACTTGAAATAATGCACTGGGAACTGAACAAGTTTCTTTACAGTTTCTAACAATTAAAACTCGAGATAAACAGAAAATACAGAGAAAGAGGATTATATCTGCGCACAAATAATGATGTCCAAGTACAGTTATGGAAAGAAAGTAAAGATCGTTTATATAAATACACAAACATATACAGGTTGAGTCTCCCTTATCCAAAATGCTTGGGACCAGAGGTATTTTGGATATCGGATTTTTCCGTATTTTGGAATAATTGCATACCATAATGAGATATCATGGTGATGGGACCTAAATCTAAGCACAGAATGCATTTATGTTTCATATACACCTTATACACACAGCCTGAAGGTCATTTTAGCCAATATTTTTTATAACTTTGTACATTAAACAAAGTGTGTCTACATTCACACAATTCATTTATGTTTCATATACACCTTATAAACACAGCCTGAAGGTCATTTAATACAATATTTTTAATAACTTTGTGTATTAAACAAAGTTTGTGTACATTGAGTCATCAAAAAACAATGGTTTCACTATCTCACTCTCACTCAAAAAAGTCCGTATTTCGGAATATTCCGTATTTCGGAATATTTGGATATGGGATACTCAACCTGTACTAACTGTACTGTATATGTGCATATGTAACACATTACAGGTGGTAATATTTACAGACACATATACAATTGTTGTGGGTTGAACATCATGCAGAATGGTGTCCCAGGTAGCCCAAGAAGTGGTGAGTTGATATGTTGATAACATAATTTTATAATAATTAGCAGCACAGCTCGACAGCATATTTGAAATGTATGGTTACAAATGCATTGCTGACACAGTATACAGTACATGAGAAGTTTGTCTATAGAGAAATGACTTTATGGGCTTATACAACAGTTACATAAGACGTTCAAGCAGGTACATAGATATTCATAAGCGGTTTGATTAGGATCATTTTCTAGAGTAAAGAGGTTTTTTTAGGGCAATCCAACCAATAGTGTAGGTAAGTACTAGTGGCTGTACAGTCTCGCCAGCAGAGAGGAATCATGCTATGGAGTGTGGATGGGTCTAGATACAGACATACCTCCACTAATTGTTCTGATTTAGGTGAAAAAGTTCCAATTTGGGGGCTCTGTTCGCCTGTCCCGATTGTGCCGAAAGGATGGGAGTTAAATCCCATTCTATAAAGTAAGTAGTGGTGAATGGGTGCTGCAAGTGCTCATGGCTTCATAAAGTGGTTTTAGGATAGGGAAAAGGGACAGTGAAGTGTGTTTGCAATGCTAGTCACATTAATGTTATTCATGCCCATGCCAGCTTTACCAAATTCAAAAAGTTTGACATATGCATCCAGTACATTGTCTCTGATTACAACACTTGCAGAAGATTTTCCTGTCCTTTGCCATCACCTAATATATTCTTCTTCTTTTACCAATGGGTTTCTAGTGCTTTTGCACAAGAGAAGTATATAAGAATGAACACTTCTTTCCTGTACACCGAGGTAACTACAGAAACCTAAAACTGTAATAGGCTCCTCAATTTGGATCATTTCAAGTTAAATTATTACTTGAATTATTGGAAACACAAATATTGAGGGATTTGAAATCTTTCTTGCAGTTCTGCAAATGAAGTCATCAGTTATGTGCAGGAAGCGCCCTAATACCTTATCAGACCTCCCAACATTTGTGAGCATGGAATGGGGGATGGTATCTTCATAATTCCAAGTTCAAGCCCATGTCTGCATTTTTAGAGACAAATAAGAAAAAAATGGCAATGGTGGCACCCGCAAATGGTTACAGTCATCACGTCAACATATTATTTTAGTTTTGGCCTTCAAATTAGGTTTACATATAAAATTGCACTGTCAAAATTCTACCTGTTGTCATTCTGAATGTCAATACAAAGTACTACGCTCCTTGAAATAAGTCAAACTGTACATATCACAGGAGAGTCCATTCAAATCAGGCTGTACTGTACTTTGGAATTAGTACACTGGGAGGTATACTTATCCTAGACCAATTAACTAAGAACGTTATATAGTTGTCTGGATGTAGCAGGATATCCCCAAAGGGTGTAAAATGGATGTACTGTATACTCTGAAGTTTATGTTTACCAGATTCCGTACTGGAAGAGACAACTTTTTTGTGGCTGTAGTGCAAACAGAGTCTGTGTTTCCTGGGAAACTATGGCAAAATCACAATGATCATTCGCTAGGAAGGAATTTTCTATATTCACCACACATTTCTTCATCCAGGCCTTTGCATACCATGACATGTAATGTGTGTGACATGTATGTATAACCACCGCTACTGGTTTATAGAAAAGTCAATCTCTACAAGGTCTCTTTCCCTTCCATATAAATCTACTGCTGAATACTGAGAGTATGCTTAGCGAGACAAACTCTAATAGGGCAAAATGTCAATACTAACAATGATAACCCTACCGTTATATGGTGGCTTCCATGCAGTTAGTCTCTAATTTACAACAAATAGCTAACACTCCCTGCCATTGGTGACCGTCCAAAATCTTTACAAAGTCAGATATATAGCTATGGAGGGGAATGTCAGAACAAATGAATGGCTAAAAAAAACTATTTCTAGAGCAATACAATGCAATGATGAATAATATTTAACTAGAGATAACATTTCTATATTTGTAATTTTAATACTTATTTTCTTTAATACAGGATGATTAAAAATAACACATATTTAGATGGTGCCGTTGATCAGCATAGTGAAAACAGTGATAGTACTGTAAGGTACTGGAATACTAGGTTTTCTATCAGTAGACCCCATGCAGAGTGCAATGACATGGATGTCAGGGACACCTAAACCCATTTAAATTGCTGAATTAAGATGTATTCATAAATTCAGCAGTGCTCAACAACCTCATAAAATATACACATAAATAAATAGAAATAGGGCAAAAAGACCCAGATATATTTATGCCTCAGATTTTTTTTTTGCCTGTGAAGCAGAGATATTTCCTGAAAAACACAGCTGATCTGAATGCCAGGCTTAAAAAAATATTTCTTTCACTGTCCAAGTTTTGGCAGCTGTGGGTCTTCGCTCGCAAGTCCTAGTTAATGTTTCTTCTATGTTCCAGTGAAAAGATAAAATTGTACATGGGGCATATTATTTATTAACTGCTATTTATATATCGCCTATATAATACGTAGAGCTTTACACAGAATATTTACTATGCCAGAGACTGCATGAATGAATAGGAAAACCACCTCAATCTAAACAGGGTTCACTGAACATTAGTATATGAAAAAGCACAAAATAAAATGGCAGCAAGTGGACCGTTCAGTTACGCATTGTATGCTGGTCACCCCACTGATGGCGGCATTCCTTTTCCTGTAATATCCTTGTCATGCTCTATACTCAACACAATTATTTTTTTTGTAGCAACCATGAGGTAACTGGAAACAGACCTAACATAAGCAAAACCTGCTGTATTTTATATTGTCCAAGCTTAATTTGGATTTTACTCATATCTATGGCACAGCGGTTAACATTATGGTCTCACAGCACTGATCCCATTCATGAGCTGTGTGGAGTTTGTATGTATCTCACTGTGATTGCATGAACTTTACCCTAGTGCGCCAGTTTGCTTCCACACTCTAAAAACATACATACTAGTAGATTATCTGGCTTCTGACAAATTTAACCCTATTGTGTATGTGTGTGTCCATGTGATAGGGATACAGATAGTAATCTCCACTCGGGCAGGGACTGATGTGAATGACTGAAATACTCACTGAAAAGCAAGACAGCATGTGTGTGTATTATATAAAAAATAGATATTAATAAATACAATACACGGCTCCCATTTGTTCTGATTTGGAAATGCACAGTTTTGTCTGGCAGGATACAAATTTTGGAGGCAGGACCTGTTAATGGCTGGGCATGCCAATGAATGGGAGTTTGGATGGGAGTGCAGCCCCCCAATGTGACCACAACATCGTCTATGTATCCCCGCATTAAATGCTGAAGGTGATTTATATAGAAGACAGGTATGAGAAATGTCAATATACACATACTGTATATAAAAAGAATACTTAAAAACCCCTACAAAATCATAGAGCAGCAAACAGTAATACAGCCTTAAGGTCTTAGATCTACAAGGACATCATATAGGGACTAGAGGTGAGAAATAATCGCAACCCCCCCCAAAAAAAAAGTCAAATGAAGAGGCAAAATACCTTTAAAATCGCAACGCAATGTAATTTTCAGATCTTCAATTTATGTTATGAGATTTACAGTTACCCATAAATTCCTGATGAAAATTCTAGTTGTGGCAGATAAATGTGCGCACTTATAGCTCCCAACACGGTCATGCGTGAGCATGAAACAGTCAGAATCATCAAAGGCGGTGGACTAGATTCATGAAAAAAATATTCTGAAGGTGGGAAAGTTTCAATCAAAAACAAGAAAAAACAATGATAAAATCTTTATCAAGATCTAAAAAACCTTGAAAATGCTAAATGGCCTTTAAAAATAATAATTACACTAATTACATATACAAACTAGATGATTTCGGCAGACTTTAAATAATGCTTGAGACAACCATCAATACAGATGTTCCAGTTTTATCACATAACCACAAATGAAAAGAACATTTAAAAAAAAAAAAAAAAAAAAAGAGAAAGAAATGAGCATTTCTCAGGGGAACTTGTGGATTTACTGACATTGCATTACATGCTATTAGGCTAGAGACCAGACTGGAGATGAAAAGTGAGTAGTAGCCGAATAAATGGTTTGTCTTTTTCTCCATCTTCAACACAGCCCGATGCCCCAACATGAACTGCATATTCCAAGATACTGTCTTTGTAATCTGTACACTACGGTGGAAGAGGTAGCATCTGTTCTATGCCAGCTGTCGATTAGAAATGGTGTTAAAATTAATAAAGCCTTTAGGCAGCAAGCTTACATGGATTTCTATCCAGTATTGGATGACGTCTTGGACTGTTTATTTAAAGAGAGATAGAAGATGTGTATTGCCAAAAACTGTCCTTTAAAATAAAGTGCAGACCTCTTACTTCGATTAAGTCAGAACAGTTATTTTTAGCACCAGAACAGAAGCACGTAAATGTAGGGATCAGCACCTTTCTGGTTCTGTGGAAATCAATCCTATTGACTTCACCTTAGTCATCCACCTCTTAATGCCAGCTCTGTAAAGATAAACTTTACATATATTGCCCCTTGATGAGATTACTGTAATTATATTCAGCCACAAATACTGTATCTCTGAACCTTGTTTTTACTATACAAACCTAAGATGCCTTTGTCAAAGTATCATTTTATATTTCTTGCACATTTTGTTTCTGAACAGCTTAGTTGTGAAGAGGAAACTAGCTAAAACATTCATCTGTAGGGAGAATCATTTCCAACACCAGTATATTATTATGCAAAGAGCCACAGTCCCACTTTCCAATAAGAACATTTCTAGCAATAGTAATAGCAGAGTTCTCTGAAATGCTCTGTCTGGGATCTCTAGAGGGGAAGGAAGCACTATAAATGTTCCAGGCCAATGCACCGTAATAGGGGTCTCTCACTGTCAGACATGTTCTGGTTCCAGTGGAGGTATACATAACTAATGTTGAAGTCACTGGTTGACATGGGAATTTAAAAAAAAAAAAGTTTGGGAACGTTACGGTAGGATTATCATACTGTACATTTATACATACTGTAAATATCTTTGTAAGAAATTTTATTGGGAAACTTTAATTGTGAACCTTGTATTATTTCTGCTACGTATTCTGGAAGATGTGGAAGTTAACGCTATTTATAGGAGGGTACTCAATTGAGGTTGTAAACTGCCGTCTTGTCGGAAAGATGGCAGTTTCCGACTATTTTAGGTCAGAAGGGGTTCCAACCTATTCAATGGGGCTTCATTTTTTCGGAACAAGTCGTAAAACACGTGGATCGGCGGATTAGCCGCGGATCCTCGTGCTTTTTTCGGAAACGTGGTCAAATCCGTCCGCTTTTGGCCCCGTTTCAGACAATGGGCCTAATTGAGTTGATCGCAGCAGCAAATTTGTTAGCAGTTAGGCAAAACCATGTGTACTGCAGGGGGGGGGCAGATATAACATGTGCAGAGAGAGTTAGATTTGGGTGGGGTGTGTTCAAAATGAAATTTCAATAGCAGTGTAAAAATAAAGCAGGCAGTATTTACCCTGCATAGAAACAAAATAACCCACCCAAATCTAACTCTCTGCAAATGTTATATCTGCCACACCTGCAGTGCACATGGTTTTGCCCAACTGGTAACAAATTTGCTGCTGCAATCAACTCTGAATTGTCCCCAATGTCAATCCGACTTTAAAAAAAGTCGGATTGAGGAGATGAGAAAGGGAGCGGGGACATGTTTTGAGGGGTGTGGGGGACGTGGGAGAATTAGGAAGAAGAGACGGCAGGCGGGTGAGGAGGACGGGAGAGGATATGGAGCGGGGACGGGTGAGGATGAGCTGAGAGGAGGAGACAGGTTGTGACCTACATTCAGTGCTGAAGCCGGGACCTCGCTTGCTGGAGCCGGCTGGACGTCAAATGCCGTGAGGTTTGGCGGCGGCTCCCCATCCTCCTGCTAAGCTGCTGCAGCCGCGGTGTTCCCTGCTCTCCCTACTGCGATGACCTGCTAGCGGAACGGAGCAGCGTCTTTACCGGGAGAGGGCCTGTTCATGTCTGTGTCCATTCCAACAATGTCAATCCGACTTTACAAAAAAGTTGGATTGGTATTGTCGGGAACGTCATTGAATACTGCTTTGACCGATCCTTTCCGACAATGCTTGTCGTAAAGGATACAAAAAACATTGAATATACCCCAAAGTATACATTGTGATTGTCTGGATGCCACCTTTACAAAACCTTAACACATTTCTGAAAGGGAAGTAAAAATGATTATCTAAATAGCAAGTTAACATGTGAACACATCCTTACATAGTAGTGCCTTTCCATTAGTGATATTTAACATGTAAAGACTTTAAAAGTCTGATGTAGGCTTTCAGTACTAGTTCAAATACTATAAAACTATTAATGGGAACTGAATTTTATTTTGTAAAAGCAGCGGCTTGATACGCACTTAACAATGGCAACATAATATACCAGAATAGGAGTGGCTATTAGGGGGTTATTCAGAGACGAACGCAAATCGCTGCATACGCAGCCAGATCTGTGTTCATCTCCGCACATGCAGGGGGCCACCAAGCACAAGGCAAGGCCACCCAGCATATGTATGAGCAGCCCGATACATCTGCTATTAGATTGCAGAGGCATCAGATCTAAGGTTGCGCAGTCAGGCGGTCAATAGCCATTTTTTTCAGAGCGGCTGCGTGTGACATCATGTAACCGCCCCGAACAGTCGCACCTGCCCCAGTTCTCCCGACACTGTCCCCGCGATGACGTAATTCCGCCCCAACAACACCGACACCTGTCAATCACATTGCGGCCGCTGTGTGCAAGGTCGCGCACAATGGCCGACGCATGCAGACCACCTGTTTGCGGTCGCAACAGCTGCGTCCAGGTCTGAATCGGGCCCTTAAAGTAGTGTGCAATAAAAAACAGATGTTCAGCGGAAAATTATATAAAATTAGATTTTAAACCTACCGGTAAATCTTTTTCTCCTAGTCTGTAGAGGATGCTGGGGACTCCATAAGGACCATGGGGTATAGACGGGCTCCGCAGGAGACATGGGCACTCTAAAGACTTTAGATGGGTGTGCACTGGCTCCTCCCTCTATGCCCCTCCTCCAGACCTCAGTTAAAGAACTGTGCCCAGAGGAGACGGACAGTACGAGGAAAGGATTTTTGTTAATCTAAGGGCAAGATACATACCAACCCACACCATCCACACCGTACAACATTGAATAAACGAACCAGTTAACAGTATGAAACAAAACAGCATCAGCCAGAGACTGATCAAAACTGTAACATAACCCTTATGTAAGCAATAACTATGGGGGTCATTCCGAGTTGTTCGCTCGTTATTTTTTTGTCGCAACGGAGCGATTAGTCACTAATGCGCATGCGCAATGTCCGCAGTGCGACTGCGCCAAGTAAATTTGCTATGCAGTTAGGTATTTTACTCACGGCATTACAAGGTTTTTTCTTCGTTCTGGTGATCGTAATGTGATTGACAGGAAGTGGGTGTTTCTGGGCGGAAACTGGCCGTTTTATGGGTGTGCGCGAAAAAACGCTACCGTTTCTGGGAAAAACGCGGGAGTGGCTGGAGAAACGGAGGAGTGTCTGGCCGAACGCTGGGTGTGTTTGTGACGTCAAACCAGGAACGAAACTGACTGAACTGATCGCAGATGCCGAGTAAGTGTGGAGCTACTCAGAAACTGCTAAGAAGTGTCTATTCGCAATTTTGCTAATCTTTCGTTCGCAATTTTGATAAGCTAAGATTCACTCCCAGTAGGCGGCGGCTTAGCGTGTGCAAAGCTGCTAAAAACAGCTTGCGAGCGAACAACTCGGAATGAGGGCCTATATACAAGCCTTGCAGAATTTAGTTCGCACTGGAACGGGTGCCCAGCATCCTCTACGGACTAGGAGAAAAAGATTTACCGGTAGGTTTAAAATCTTATTTTCTCTTACGTCCTAGAGGATGCTGGGGACTCCATAAAGACCATGGGGATTATATCAAAGCTCCAGACCGGGCGGGAGAGTGCGGATGACTCTGCAGCACCGATTGAGCAAACATGAGGTCCTCATCAGCCAAGGTATCAAACTTATAGAATTTAGCAAAAGTGTTTGAACCTGACC
Source organism: Pseudophryne corroboree (assembly GCF_028390025.1). Lineage (NCBI taxonomy): Eukaryota > Metazoa > Chordata > Amphibia > Anura > Myobatrachidae > Pseudophryne > Pseudophryne corroboree. The sequence continues at coordinate 260,019,514 of NC_086449.1, forward strand.
AAGTAGCTGCTCGGCAAAGTTGTAATGCTGAGACACCTCGGGCAGCCACCCAAGAAGAGCCCACCTTCCTAGTGGAATGGGCCTTTACCGAATTAGGTAACGGCAATCCAGCCGTAGAATGAGTCTGCTGAATCGTATTACAGATCCAGCGAGCAATAGTCTGCTTAGAAGCAGGAGCACCATCTTTGTTGGCTGCATACAGGACAAACAGCGCCTCTGTTTTCCTAACTCGAGCCGTCCTGGCTACATAAACTTTTAAGGCCCTGACTACATCAAGAGACTTGGAATCCTCCAAGCTACCCGTAGCCACAGGCACCACAATAGGTTGGTTCATATGAAACGATGAAACCACCTTAGGCAGAAATTGAGGACGAGTCCTCAACTCTGCTCTATCCACATGGAAAATAAGATAGGGGCTTTTGTGAGACAAAGCCGCCAATTCAGACACCCGCCTCGCAGATGCCAAGGCTAACAACATGACCACTTTCCAAGTGAGAAATTTTTTACTCAACTGTTTGAAGAGGTTCAAACCAGTGTGACTTAAGGAACTGTAACACCATGTTAAGGTCCCATGGCACCACTGGGGGCACAAAAGGAGGCTGGATGTGCAGCACTCCCTTTACAAAAGTCTGGACTTCTGGGAGAGAGACCAATTCCTTCTGAAAGAATATTTACAGGGCCGAAATCTGCACCTTAATGGAGCCTAACTTTAGGCCCATATCCACTCCTGTCTGCAGAAAGTGGAGAAAACGGCCCAGGTGGAAATCTTCCGTAGGAGCATTCTTGGCTTCACACCAAGATACATATTTCCTCCGGATACGGTGATAATGTTTCGCCGTCACCTCCTTCCTAACTTTTATTAGAGTAGGGATGACTTCCCCCGGAATACCTTTCCTAGCTAGGATCTGGCGTTCAACCGCCATGCCGTCAAACGTAACCGCGGTAATTCTTGGAACACGCAGGGCCCCTGCTGCAACAGGTCCTCCCTGGGAGGTAGAGGCCACGGATCTTCTGTGAGCATTTCCTGAAGATCTGAATACCAGGCCCTTCGAGGCCAATCCGGAACAATGAGTATTGTCTGGACTCTCTTTCGTCTTATGATTCTCAGTATTTTTGAGATGAGTGGAAGAGGAGGGAAGACATAGACCGACGGAAACACCCAAGGTGTCACCAGGGCGTCCACCGCTACAGCCTGAGGGTCCCTTGACCTGGAACAATACCTCCGAAGTTTCTTGTTGAGGCGTGACGCCATCATGTCTATTTGCGGAAGCCTCCAACGACTTGTCATCTCTGCAAAAACTTCTTGATGAAGACCCCACTCTCCTGGATGGAGATCGTGTCTGCTGAGGAAGTCTGCTTCCCAGCTGTCCACTCCCGGGATGAAGACAGCTGACAGCGCGCTTACGTGATTTTCCGCCCAGCGAAGAATCCTGGTGGCTTCCGCCATTGCCACTCTGCTCCTTGTCCCGCCTTGGCGGTTTACATGAGCCACTGCTGTGACGTTGTCTGATTGAATCAGAACAGGTAGGTCGCGAAGAAGAGTCTCCGCTTGTCGTTGGCCATTGTATATGGCCCTTAATTCCAGCACGTTGATGTGTAGACAAGTCTCCTGGCTTGACCACAGTCCCTGAAAATTTCTTCCTTGTGTGACTGCTCCCCATCCTCGGAGGCTCGCGTCCGTGGTTACCAGAACCCAGTCTTGAATGCCGAACCTGCGACCCTCTAGAACAGACATTTTCAACCTTTTACAACTCGCGGCACACTGAACAAGATTTAAATATTGTCAAGGCACACTCAAATATAATGGTGATGCATGGTTCAGTTGCGTGTCCTAGGATGTTATGTTGCAGCTTCTCCACAGATAACGTCTGAGCCACATCTGAGAAAGCCAGAAGAGCCCAACACTGCCCAGGCCGAAAATTAGAACTGGCTCTGCAACCACTAAACCCACCAGTATTGATCGTTACAGAGCCTTAGTAGCGCCAAAACACTGACAGGCCTGGTTCTGCTTCTGTGGCGGCACACCTGGAGACTGCTCAGGGCACACTAGTGTGCCACAGCACAGTGGTTGAAAAACACTGCTCTAGAAGGTGAGCACTCTGCAGCCACCACAGGAGAGACACCCTGGCCCTGCGGGACAGGCTTATTCTCTGATGTATTTGTAGATGGGACCCCGACCGCTTGTCCAGAAGGTCCCACTGAAAAGTCCTCGCATAGAACCTGCCGAAGGGGATGGCCTCGTAGGCCGCCACCATCTTTCCCAGTACTCGAGTGCATTGATGAACTGACACTCTTTTTGGCTTTAACAGGTCTCTGACCATGCTCTGGAGTTCCTGGGCTTTTTCCGTTGGGAGAAAAACCCTCTTCTTTTCCGTGTCCAGAATCAGGCCTAAAAATGATAGCCGAGTCGTTGGAATCAACTGCGACTTTGGCAGATTTAGGATCCAGCCGTGTTGCTGCAGCACTCTCAGGGAGAGTGACACGCTTTTCAGCAACTGATCTCTCGATCTCGCTTTTATCAGGAGATCGTTCAAGTATGGGATAATTGTGACTACTTGCCTGCGTAGGAGCACCATCATTTCCGCCATTACCTTGGTGAAAATACTCGGGGTCGTGGACAGCCCAAACGGGAACTTCTGAAACTGGTAATGACAGTCCTGTACAGCGAATCTCAGGTACGCCTGATGAGGAGGATAAATGGGGACATGAAGGTATGCATCCTTTATGTCTAGTGATACCATAAAACCCCCCCCTTCCAGGCTGGAGATCACTGCTCGGAGAGATTCCATATTGAATTTGAAATTTTTTAGATACAAGTTTAGGGATTTTAGATTCAGAATGGGTGTGACCGAGCTATCCGGTTTCGGGACCACAAATAGGGTTGAATAGTACCCTTTTCCCTGTTGCATTAGGGGAACCTTGATAATCACTTGCTGTTGACACAGCTTTTGTATTGCAGCTGAAACTATTTCCCTCTCTGGGGGAGAAGCTGGCAAAGCCGACTTGAAAAATCGACGAGGAGGCACTTCTTCGAATTCCAGTTTGTAGCCTTGGGATACAATTTCTATCGCTCAAGGATCCAGATCTGACAGAACCCAGACCTGGCTGAAGAGTCGACGACGTGCCCCCACCGGCGCGGACTCCCGCAGTGGAGCCCCAGCGTCATGCGGTGGATTTTGTAGAAGCCAGGGAGGACTTCTGTTCCTGGGAACTAGCCGTAGCAGGCATTCTTTTCCATCTACCCTTACCTCTGGCGAGGAAGGAAGAGCCCCGACCCCTTCTGGACTTATGCGACCGAAAGGACTGCATCTGATATTGAGGTGTTTTCTTTTGCTGTGGAGGAACATAAGGCAAAAAAGAAGATTTACCCGTGGTAGCTGTGGAAATCAGGTCCACGAGGCCCTCCCCAAGTAAAACCTCACCCCTGTAAGGCAAAGTTTCCATATGTCTCTTTGAATTGGCATCACCCATCCATTGGCGGGTCCACAGGGCTCGCCTAGCAGAAATTGCCATGGCATTGGCTCTTGAACCAAACAGCCCCACGTCTCTCGCAGCCTCTCTCATATATAACGCTGCATCTTTAATATGACCCAAGGTCAATAAAATGCTATCCTTATCTAGGGTGTCAATGTCAGATGACAAGTTATCTGCCCATGCTGCAATTGCGCTACATACCCATGCCGACGCTACTGCCGGTCTGAGCGAGGCACCCGTATGTGTATAAATTAATTTAAGGTAGTCTCCTGTCTGCGATCAGCAGGATCCTTGAGGGCTGCCGTGTCTGGAGACGGTAGCGCCACCTTTTTGGACAAGCGCGTCAAAGCCTTGTCCACCTTGGGCGAGGATTCCCACCGTAACCTGTCCTGTGCGGGTAAAGGATACGCCATAAGAATTTTCTTGGGAATCTGCAGTTTCTTGTCTGGAGTTTCCCAAGCTTTTTCAAATAAAGCGTTTAAGCTCATGAGATGGGGGAAAGGTTACCTCAGGTTTCTTCTGCTTAAACATGCATACCCTCGTGTCAGGCACCGAGGGGTCCTCTGTGATATGCAAAACATCTTTTATTGCAATAATCATATAATGAATACTTTTGGCTACCCTTGGGTGTAACCTCGCATCATCGTAGTCGACACTGGAGTCAGAATCCATGTCGGTAACAGTGTCTGCTACCTGGGACAGGGGACGTTTATTAGAGCCCGAAGGGCCTTGTGACACAGTCAAAGCCATGGATTGACTCCCTGCGTTTTCTCTGGACTCTGCTTTGTCCAATCTTTTATGTAATAAAGACACATTTGCATTTAAAACATTCCACATATCCAACCAATCAGGTGTCGGCGGCGCCGACGGAGACACCACAATCATCTGCTCTACCTCCTCATTAGACGAGCCTTTCGCTTCAGACATGTCGACACACACGTACTGACACCCCACACACACTGGGATATACAATTATGTGGACAGCCCCCCAATAAGGCCCTTTGGAGAGACAGAGAGAGAGTATGCCAGCACACACCCAGCGCCACTGGACACTGGAATAAAATCCCAGACTGTACAGCGCTCTTTTATAGAATAAATAATACACTCACTGCGCCAATTACATGTGCCCCCCCCCTCTTTTTTGCCCTCTGTACTTGCTCAGCAGGGGAGAGTCCGGGGAGCAGCTTCTCTGCAGCTTGCTGTGGAGAAAAATGGCGCTGGTTAGTGCTGGAGGATCAAGCTCCACCCCCTCAATGGCGGGCTTCGTTCCCGCTCAAATTCTTTATACTGGCGGGGGGTTTCAATATACTGCCTCCGCAGTATCTAATACATTAGCCAGTGTCCCTTGAGGTTAATATTGCTGCCCAGGGCGCCCCCCCTGCGCCCTGCACCCTTACAGTGCCTTCTGTGTGTGTATGTGTGGGAGCAACGGCGCGCAGCGTTACCGCTGCGCGGTACCTCAGTGAAGATCTGAAGTCTTCTGCCGCCTGTGAAGTCTTCTTTCTTCTTATACTCACCCGGCTTCTATCTTCCGGCTCTGTGAGGAGGACGGCGGCGCGGCTCCGGGACGAACAGCGAGGACGACACCTGTGTTCCGACCCTCTGGAGCTAATGGTGTCCAGTAGCCTAAGAAGCAGAGCCTATCAGTTAAGTAGGTCTGCTTCTCTCTCCTTAGTCCCACGATGCAGGGAGCCTGTTGCTAGCAGTGCTCCCTGAAAATAAAAAACCTAACAAAAAGTATTTTCAGAGAAACTCAGTAGAGCTCCCCTGCAGTACATCCAGTCTCCTCTGGGCACAGGATCTAACTGAGGTCTGGAGGAGGGGCATAGAGGGAGGAGCCAGTGCACATCCATCTAAAGTCTTTAGAGTGCCCATGTCTCCTGCGGAGCCCGTCTATACCCCATGGTCCTTACGGAGTCCCCAGCATCCTCTAGGACGTAAGAGAAATAGGTGTTCATACAGGTACACCAAAATACATCAATCTTATGCAATATTAAAGCGCTCCCTGCATACAAAATCCCTTCAAACACCAGGGGCCAAATGTAATTGAGTGAGACTTTCAAAAAGTGAGAGATTTGGTAAGTTTTTGCAGTTTTTTTTTTTTAAAGTGGCAATCATTTACACAGCAAGATCAACCTGGTTTTGCAGTGTAAATGATTGCCACTTAAAAAAACAAACAAAAAAAAAACCCTTACCAAATCTCTCACTTTCTTAAAACTCTCACTCTATTACATTTGCCCCCGTGCCACAATTACTGCAGAAGACGAAGTAAAATAGGATAAATCACCCTGCAGTAGTCCAATAGTGTCCAACAACAATTAATGCAATTAAAAGGCTAATTATATGGATAATGCCAATCTAATCAGGGCCATCTTAATGTATAGGCACGTTGGGCAGCTGCCAGGGGCCCACAATTCTAGGGTCCTTTAAGCACCTGCCTCTCTACTTGCCTCCCAGCCTGCAGCCAGACAGTGAATGGCTGTCAGCATGCTGATTGGTGGATAACTGGAGCTATCGCCAATCAGAGTGCTGACACCCATTCACTGTATTAAAGTAAGCAGAGGACTGCAGGAGGGGTAAGTTATAATTTTCTTAATTAGTTCCTGTGAATGGGTGTTTAGGGGCCCCAGTTCATTGCATTGCCCAGGGCCTACAATGCTGTTAGGACGGCCCTGAATCTAATTAATGTGGACATGTGGTACATATTCTCCTAAAATGACATGCCCCCTTTCCCCTGTAAATTAACACTGCTGGTAGGGAGCACACATAAAACACAGTGCAGAGATCCTTTAAAAATGTAAACATTTAATAATTCAGTGCACTTACAAACATAGATGGTTAAAAGCATGTACACTCACCAAAATGGCAACACAGGAACAAAATGGTCATCACTTAGTGGTTCCAAAATGAAGATGGTACTGAAACAGGTTAGAACCTCGGTCCCAGACACTGTGCCTCCTACAGAAGATCACTGTTACCCAATGTCAGCAGAGGAGAGTCCAGTGCTGAAAGTAAGGTGGTACGGAGTACCATTAAGAAATATGGTGGTGGTACTCAGTACCACCAGCCCACCACTGGGGCATCATTTATAAGGGGCATTTTTGTGTGTGGGACATAAAATGGTGTCAGTGGCAAAACTGTGTGTGGCATAATTTGTAATAGACATTATGGTGTGTGGTTAAATATGTAAGGCATTACGGTGTGGGGTATAATATGTAATGGGCGTTATGGTGTGGCATTATGTGTAATGGGTGTTTTGGTGCCTGCCATAACGTATAATGGGCATTATGGTGTGTAGCATAATATGTAAAAAGCATTACGCTGTGTGGCATAATGTGTAAGGGACATTACGGTGTTTGCCATAATGTGTAAGGGGCATTATGGTGTGTGGCATAACGCGTCCATGCCCCTATTGTCATGTAGCCACTCCCCTAGTTTTATGTGACCTCACCATCTCATGATACATGGCCACGGCCATTTTTACTATCAGAACCACTAAGAAAAAATTTCCACTTGCACCTTTGGGAGATTCCCAATCAGTGCATTTGCTTAACGCATTTGTGACCTTCCACAGAACCATGTTTCTGATGGAGGACCAAGAGACGTTAGAAATGCATTAAGCAAAGGATCTCTTCACTACTCTGGGTGTAATCCTGAGTTGATCGCAGCAGGAACTTTTTTTAGTAGTTGGGCAAAACCATGTGCACTGCAGGGGAGGCAGATATAACATGTGGAGAGAGAGTTAGTTTTGGGTGTGGTGTGTTCAATCTGCAATCTAAATTGCAGTGTAAAAATAAAGCAGCCAGTATTTACCCTGCACAGAAACAAAATAACCCACCCAAATCTATCTCTCTCTGCACGTTATATCTGCCTCCCCTGCAGTGCACATGGTTTTGCCCAACTGCTAACAAAGTTCCTGCTGCGATCAACTCAGAATTACCCCCTCTGTCTTCTGATTGCATTCATTGTTGAGGGACACCATTGGACTGCTGTAAGGTGATTAATTCCATCTTAGTTTTCTGCGTAAAATCTGGCACTTGCTGTTTGATGTGATTTGTTATGCAGAGAACAGAATAAACCTTTAATAAAAAGGTAGATTGTGAATTCATAACTTTTTAAAATCAAATTTTAAGGTTTTTATATGAATAAATGACGCCAACCTACTGAGATAATTATCTAGGTACTTATCTAAAAATAAATGTTTTTTGTAGCCGAGTATCTGTGTAGCAAATGGAGGGTGCCAACTTGGATGTCATACTTTACAGACAGTAGGTGGTACCTACAGATTGTACTACACATTCTGAGTATACCCATTAAACTGCCGGCTCAGCAATGTGCAGAGCCAACTAAATCAACGCTAAACTCCTCTTATACATTACTAGCATTTTCTCTATCGTCCTAGTGGATGCTGGGGTTCCTGAAAGGACCATGGGGAATAGCGGCTCCGCAGGAGACAGGGCACAAAAAGTAAAGCTTTACGATCAGGTGGTGTGTACTGGCTCCTCCCCCTATGACCCTCCTCCAAGCCTCAGTTAGATTTTTGTGCCCGGCCGAGAAGGGTGCAATCTAGGTGGCTCTCCTAAAGAGCTGCTTAGAAAAGTTTAGCTTAGGTTTTTTATTTTACAGTGAGTCCTGCTGGCAACAGGATCACTGCAACGAGGGACTTAGGGGAGAAGAAGTGAACTCACCTGCGTGCAGGATGGATTGGCTTCTTGGCTACTGGACATTAGCTCCAGAGGGACGATCAGAGGTACAGCCTGGATGGTCACCGGAGCCTCGCCGCCGGCCCCCTTGCAGATGCTGAAACGAGAAGAGGTCCAGAATCGGCGGCAGAAGACTCCTCAGTCTTCTTAAGGTAGCGCACAGCACTGCAGCTGTGCGCCATTTTCCTCTCAGCACACTTCACACGGCAGTCACTGAGGGTGCAGGGCGCTGGGAGGGGGGCGCCCTGGGAGGCAAATGAAAACCTTTTTTGGCTAAAAATACCTCACATATAGCCTCCGGGGGCTATATGGAGATATTTAACCCCTGCCAGAATCCACTAAAGAGCGGGAGACGAGCCCGCCGAAAAAGGGGCGGGGCCTATCTCCTCAGCACACAGCGCCATTTTCCTCACACAGCTCCGCTGGTCAGGAAGGCTCCCAGGCTCTCCCCTGCACTGCACTACAGAAACAGGGTAAAACAAGAGAGGGGGGGCAAAATTGTGGCAAAACTATATTATTAAAGCAGCTATACAGGGAGCACTTATTATAAGGCTATCCCTGTCATATATAGCGCTTTTGGTGTGTGCTGGCAAACTCTCCCTCTGTCTCCCCAAAGGGCTAGTGGGGTCCTGTCTTCGTTAAGAGCATTCCCTGTGTGTCTGCTGTGTGTCGGTACGTGTGTGTCGACATGTATGAGGACGATATTGGTGTGGAGGCGGAGCAATTGCCAAATATGGGGATGTCACCTCCTAGGGGGTCGACACCAGAATGGATGCCTTTATTTATGGAATTACGGGATAGTGTCAACACGCTAAAGCAGTCGTTTGACGACATGAGACGGCCGGACAATCAATTAGTGCCTGTCCAGGCGCCTCAAACACCGTCAGGGGCTGTAAAACGCCCTTTGCCTCAGTCGGTCGACACAGACCCAGACACAGGCACTGATTCCAGTGGCGACGGTGACGAATCAACCGTATTTTCTAGTAGGGCCACGCGTTATATGATTTTGGCAATGAAGGAGGCGTTACATATTGCTGATACTACAGGTACCACAAAACAGGGTATCATGTGGGGTGTGAAAAAACTACCTATAGTTTTTCCTGAATCAGATGAATTAAATGAGGTGTGTGATGAAGCGTGGGTTGCCCCCGATAAAAAAATGCTAATTTCAAAGAAGTTATTGGCTTTATACCCTTTCCCGCCAGAGGTTAGGGCGCGCTGGGAAACACCTCCTAGGGTGGACAAGGCGCTCACACGCTTATCAAAACAAGTGGCGTTACCCTCTCCTGAGACGGCCGCACTTAAAGATCCAGCAGATAGGAGGATGGAAAATATCCAAAAAAGTATATACACACATACAGGTGTTATACTACGACCAGCTATAGCGACAGCCAGGATGTGCAGTGCTGGGGTAGCTTGGTCAGAGTCCCTGATTGAAAATATTGATACCCTGGATAGGGACAATGTTTTACTGTCTTTAGAGCAAATAAAGGATGCATTTCTTTATATGCGTGATGCACAGAGGGATATCTGCACACTGGCATCACGGGTAAGTGCTATGTCCATTTCGGCCAGAAGAAGTTTATGGACGCGACAGTGGTCAGGCGATGCGGACTCAAAACGGCATATGGAAGTTTTGCCGTATAAAGGGGAGGAGTTATTTGGTGTCGGTCTATCGGATTTGGTGGCCACGGCTACAGCCGGGAAATCCACCTTTTTACCTCAAGTCACTCCCCAACAGAAAAAGACACCGACTTTTCAACCGCAGCCCTTTCGTTCCTTTAAAAACAAAAGAGCAAAGGGATATTCATATCTGCCACGAGGCAGAGGAAGGGGGAAGAGACAGCAACAGGCAGCTCCTTCCCAGGAACAGAAGCCCTCCCCCGCTTCTACAAAAGCCTCAGCATGACGCTGGGGCTTCTCAAGCGGACTCGGGGGCGGTGGGGGGTCGTCTCAAGAATTTCAGCGCGCAGTGGGCTCACTCGCAGGTAGATCCCTGGATCCTGCAGATAATATCTCAGGGGTACAGGTTGGAACTAGAGACGGATCCACCTCGCCGTTTCCTGAAGTCTGCTTTACCAACGTCCCCCTCCGACAGGGTGACGGTCTTGGAAGCCATTCACAAGCTGTACTCTCAGCAGGTGATAGTCAAGGTACCCCTTTTACAACAAGGAAAGGGGTATTATTCCACTCTATTTGTGGTACCGAAGCCGGATGGCTCGGTAAGACCTATTCTAAATCTGAAATCCTTGAACCTGTACATAAAGAAGTTCAAGTTCAAGATGGAGTCACTCAGAGCAGTGATAGTGAACCTGGAAGAAGGGGACTTTATGGTATCCTTGGACATCAAGGATGCGTATCTCCACGTTCCAATTTACCCCTCACACCAGGGGTACCTCAGGTTCGTCGTACAGAACTGTCACTATCAGTTTCAGACGCTGCCGTTCGGATTGTCCACGGCACCTCGGGTCTTTACCAAGGTAATGGCCGAGATGATGATTCTTCTTCGAAGAAAAGGCGTATTAATTATCCCATACTTGGACGATCTCCTAATAAGGGCAAGGTCCAGAGAACAGCTAGAGATGGGATTAGCACTGTCTCAAGAAGTGCTAAAACAGCACGGGTGGATTCTGAATATTCCAAAATCCCAGTTAATTCCGACAACACGTCTGCTGTTCCTAGGGATGATTCTGGACACGGTTCAGAAAAAGGTTTTTCTCCCGGAGGAAAAAGCCAAGGAGTTATCCGAGCTTGTCAGGAACCTCCTAAAACCAGGAAAGGTGTCTGTACATCAATGCACAAGAGTCCTGGGAAAAATGGTGGCTTCTTACGAAGCAATTCCATTCGGCAGATTCCACGCAAGAATTTTCCAGAGGGATCTGTTGGACAAATGGTCAGGGTCGCATCTTCAGATGCACCAGCGGATAACCCTGTCTCCAAGGACAAGGGTATCTCTTCTGTGGTGGTTGCAGAGTGCTCATCTATTGGAGGGCCGCAGATTCGGCATACAGGATTGGATCCTGGTGACCACGGACGCCAGCCTGAGAGGCTGGGGAGCAGTCACACAAGGAAGAAACTTCCAGGGCGTGTGGTCGAGCCTGGAAACGTCTCTTCACATAAACATTCTGGAACTAAGAGCAATCTACAATGCTCTAAGCCAGGCAGAACCTCTGCTTCAAGGAAAACCGGTGTTGATCCAGTCGGACAACATCACGGCAGTCGCCCATGTGAACAGACAGGGCGGCACAAGAAGCAGGAGTGCAATGGCAGAAGCTGCAAGGATTCTTCGCTGGGCAGAGAATCATGTGATAGCACTGTCAGCAGTGTTCATCCCGGGAGTGGACAACTGGGAAGCAGACTTCCTCAGCAGACACGACCTTCACCCGGGAGAGTGGGGACTTCATCCAGAAGTTTTCCACATGCTGGTAACCCGTTGGGAAAGACCAATGGTGGACATGATGGCGTCTCGCCTCAACAAAAAACTGGACAGGTATTGCGCCAGGTCAAGAGATCCGCAGGCAATAGCTGTGGACGCGCTGGTAACGCCTTGGGTGTACCAGTCGGTGTATGTGTTTCCTCCTCTGCCTCTCATACCAAAAGTATTGAGAATTATACGGCAAAGAGGCGTAAGAACGATACTAGTGGTTCCGGATTGGCCAAGAAGGACTTGGTACCCGGAACTTCAAGAGATGATCACGGAAGATCCGTGGCCTCTACCTCTGAGAAGGGACTTGCTTCAGCAGGGTCCCTGTCTGTTTCAAGACTTACCGCGGCTGCGTTTGACGGCATGGCGGTTGAACGCCGGATCCTAAAGGAAAAAGGCATGCCGGAAGAAGTCATTCCTACTTTGATTAAAGCAAGGAAGGAAGTAACCGCGCAACATTATCACCGCATTTGGCGAAAATATGTTGCGTGGTGCGAGGATCGGAGTGCTCCGACGGAGGAATTTCAACTGGGTCGATTCCTACATTTCCTGCAATCAGGATTGTCTATGGGTCTCAAATTGGGATCTATTAAGGTTCAAATTTCGGCCCTGTCGATTTTCTTCCAAAAAGAATTGGCTTCAGTTCCTGAAGTCCAGACTTTTGTTAAGGGAGTGCTGCATATACAGCCCCCTGTGGTGCCTCCAGTGGCACCGTGGGATCTCAATGTTGTTTTGGACTTTCTCAAATCTCATTGGTTTGAACCACTAAAAACTGTGGATTTGAAATATCTCACATGGAAAGTGACCATGCTACTAGCCCTGGCTTCGGCCAGGAGAGTGTCAGAACTGGCAGCTTTATCTTACAAAAGCCCATATCTGATTTTCCATTCGGACAGGGCAGAACTGCGGACTCGTCCGCATTTTCTCCCTAAGGTGGTGTCAGCATTTCATCTGAACCAACCTACTGTAGTGCCTGCGGCTACAAGCGACTTGGAGGACTCCAAGTTGTTGGACGTTGTCAGAGCTTTAAAAATATACATTTCAAGGACAGCTGGAGTCAGGAAATCTGACTCGCTGTTTATACTATATGCTCCCAACAAGTTGGGCGCTCCTGCGTCTAAGCTGACTATTGCTCGCTGGATTTGTAGTACGATTCAGCTTGCACATTCTGTGGCAGGCCTGCCACAGCCAAAATCGGTAAAAGCCCACTCCACAAGGTAGGTGGGTTCTTCTTGGGCGGCTGCCCGAGGGGTCTCGGCATTACAACTCTGCCGAGCGGCTACGTGGTCGGGGGAGAACACGTTTGTAAAATTCTACAAATTTGATACCCTGGCTAAGGAGGACCTGGAGTTCTCTCATTCGGTGCTGCAGAGTCATCCGCACTCTCCCGCCCGTTTGGGAGCTTTGGTATAATCCCCATGGTCCTTTCAGGAACCCCAGCATCCACTAGGACGATAGAGAAAATAAGAATTTACTTACCGATAATTCTATTTCTCGGAGTCCGTAGTGGATGCTGGGCGCCCATCCCAAGTGCGGATTATCTGCATTACTTGTACATAGTTACAAAAATCGGGTTATTATTGTTGTGAGCCATCTTTTCAGAGGCTCCGCTGTTATCATACTGTTAACTGGGTTTAGATCACAGGTTGTACGGTGTGATTGGTGTGGCTGGTATGAGTCTTACCCGGGATTCATAAATCCTTCCTTATTGTGTACGCTCGTCCGGGCACAGTACCTAACTGAGGCTTGGAGGAGGGTCATAGGGGGAGGAGCCAGTACACACCACCTGATCGTAAAGCTTTACTTTTTGTGCCCTGTCTCCTGCGGAGCCGCTATTCCCCATGGTCCTTTCAGGAACCCCAGCATCCACTACGGACTCCGAGAAATAGAATTATCGGTAAGTAAATTCTTATTTATTCACTGCTCATAGTGAACACGAGAAGCTATAGGCACCTGTGGTACACTCGACACATACCCATGTTCCCACCTGTGTTCAAGTTTGAATATTTGTGTTGGCACTTCGTGATAAGAATTAAAACACTGCATCAATGTCCAAAATGCTTTCACTTTATAACCGCCACTAATCCGGGGTGGCAATATAAAATAGTGTCTGGTCATGTCAGCGTATAACTAAGCACATCTGTGCATCTAGCCTACCAACAAACTGCTAAACTCCTCCATTTGGGCGATACACAATTATGGACCTTTATAGATGATGCACAACAAATCTATACAATTACATCTAAAGCAAGTACAACTGGAAAAGAGTGCAATGACACAAAAATAGGATTTTAAATGACCTTCCGGTAAATAATTTTCTCGTAGTCCGTAGAGGATGCTGGGGTCCACATTAGTACCATGGGGTATAGACTGGTCCACTAGGAGCCATAAGCACTTTAATAGTTTGAGAGTGTGGGCTGGCTCCTCCCTCTATGCCCCTCCTACCAGACTCAGTCTAGAAACTGTGCCGAGGAGACGGACATCTTCGAGAGAAGGATTTTACACAGATCGTGGCGAGATTCACACCAGCTCACACGCTAACTAGCTTGAAATATCAGCAACGGCTGAACAATATTACTTGCCAAGTAACAAAACAGTACTTACCAAGAACTAAACAGTACTGATCTAAGTAACCACTGCAGGATAAAGAAGCGCTGGGCGGGCGCCCAGCATCCTCTACGGACTACGAGAAAAGGATTTACCGGTAGGTATTTAAAATCCTATTTTCTCTTACGTCCTAGAGGATGCTGGGGTCCACATTAGTACCATGGGAATGTACCAAAGCTCCCAGAATGGGAGGGAGAGCGCTGAGGCTCCTGCAGAACTGATTGACCAAACATCAAGTCCTCAGAGGCCAAAGTATCGAACTTGTAAAACTTTTGCAAACGTGTTCGATCCCGACCAAGTTGACGCTCGGCAAAGCTGTAAAGCTGAGACAAGGCAATCCTGCCATAGAATACGCATACTGAATAGCGAACCTGATCCAGCGAGAGACTGTCTGCTTAGAAGCAGGACACCCAAGTTTCTTGGGATTATACAGGACAAACAGAGTCCGATTTTCTGTGACGAGCAGTCCTCTTCACATAGATTTTCAGAGCCCTTACAACATCCAAGGACTTCGATGAAACTGAGGAGTCAGTAGCAACTAGCACCACGATAGGTTGGTTAATATGAAATGCCGACACTACCTTCGGAAAGAACTGCGGACATGTCCGGAGTTCAGCTCTATCTTCATGGAAGATCAAGTAGGGGCTTTTACATGACAAAGCCCCCAACTCCGACACACGTCTAGCAGAAGCCAAGGCTAACAAAATGACAGCCTTCCACGTGAGAAACTTGACCTCAACCTCCTGTAGAGGCTCAAACCAGTCCATCAGAAGGAACTGCAACACCACGTTAAGTTCCCAGGACGCCGTAGGCGGCACAAAGGGCAGCTGGGTGTGCAGAACTCCCTTCAAAAAGGTCTGAACCTCAGGGAGGGCAGCCAACTGTTTCTGGAAGAAAATGCAAAGGGACAAAATCTGGACCTTTACGGAAGCTAATCTCAGGCCCATATCCACACCTGCTTGGAGGAAGAGGAGAAATTGTCCAAGGTTAAACTCCACCGGAGGAAACTTCTTGGATTCACACCAAGACACATACTTTTTCCAAATGTAATGGTAATGTTTTGACATTACTCCTTTCCTAGCCTGTAACAGGGTAGGAATAACCTTGTTCGGAATGCCCTTCCGGGCTAATATCTGGCGTTCAACCTCCATGCCGTCAAACGTAGCCGCGGTAAGTCTTGATAAGTGAACGGCCACTGCTGTAGCAGGTCCTCCCGAAGAGGAAGAGGCCTCGACTCTTCTCGCAGTAGATATAGAAGATCCGCTTACCAAGCCCTTCTTGGCCAGTCCGGAGCAATGAGGATCGTCTGAACTCTTGTTTTCATGAGTTTTAGAACCCTTGGATTGAGTGGAAGTGGAGGAAACACGTACACCGACCAGAAAACCCACGGAGTCACTAGGGTGTCCACCGCCATGGCTTGCGGGTCACTTGACCTGGAACAATACCGCTGACGCTTCTTGTTGAGACGAAAGGCCATCATGTCTATGAGGTACACCCCAAAGATTTGTCACCTCCGTGAACACCTTCGGATGGGGGCCCCACTCTCCTGGATGGAGATCGTCTCTGCTGAGGAAGCCGCTTCCCAGTTGTCTACTCCCGGAATGAAGATTGCTGACAGCACCAACGCGTGTTTTTTCCCAGAGGATGATTCTTGTTACCTCTGACATTGCAGCTCTGCTCTTCGTTCCGCCCTGTCGGTTTATGTAAGCCACTGTCGTTACATTGTCTGACCACTTGAATGACCCGATTTCTCAGAAGATGGGCCGTTTGGAAAAGCCCGTTGTAGATGGTTCTTAATTCCAGAATGTTTATCGGTAGGCCGGCTTCCAGACTTGACCACCTACCTTGGAAGGTTTCCCCTTGAATGACTGCGCCCCAGCCCCAGAGACTTGCATCCGTGGTTAGAAGGATCCAGTCCTGAATCCCGAACCTGCGGCCCTCCAGAAGGTGAGGTGATTGCAGCCACCAGAGGAGTGAGATCCTGGCCTTTGGCGACAGACATATTCTCTGGTGCATGTGTAGATGAGATCCCGACCATTTGTCCAGGAGATCCAGTTCGAAGGACAGAGCATGAAATCTCCCGTACTGCAGAGCCATCGTAAGAGGCCACCATCTTCCCCAGAAGGCCAATGCACTGATGAACTGACACCCGGGCTGGCTTCAGGACATCCCGGACCATTGTTTGTATCACCAATGCCTTTTCCTGCGGAAGAAACACCCTCTGCACTTCCGTGTTGAGGATCGTTCCCAGAAATTACAACCTCCTGGTTGGTTCCAAATGTGATTTTGGAAGATTCAGGATCCAACCATGTTCCTTGAGGAGCTGGGTCGTGAGAGCTATGGACTGTAACAGCTTCTCCTTGGACGATGCCTTTATCAGCAGATCGTCCAGATATGGAATTATGTTCACCCCCTGTCTGCGGAGGAGAACCATCATTTCCGCCATCACCTTGGTGAATACCCTCGGTGCTGTGGAGAGGCCGAATGGCAGGGCCTGGAATTGAAAATGACAGTCCAACAGTGCGAATCGGAAATGAGCTTGATGCGGCTGCCAAATCGGAATGTGGAGGTATGCATCCTTGATATCCAGGGATACCAGGAATTGCCCCTCCTCCAGACCTGATATCACCGCCCTTAGAGACTCCATTTTGAACTTGAACTCCCTCAGAAAGGGGTTTAGTGATTTTAAGTTCAGAATGGGTCTGACCGAACCATCCGGTTTCGTTGACATGAAAAGGTTCGAATAGTAACCTTTGTTTTGCATCTGAGGAGGAACTGGTACAATAACCTGTGCCTCCACCAACTTCTGGATGGCACCCTGTAGGGTAGCCCTGTCTGCTGGCAAAGCTGGCAAGCCTGATTTGAAGAACCGGTGAGGAGGGAGATTCTGAAATTCCAGCCGGTACCCCTGGGACACAATAAATTGTACCCAGGGATCCAGGCCGGACGACACCCAGATGTGACTGAAATGTCTGAGTATCGCCCCCACCGGCCCTATCTCCGGGCCGCGCGGTCCACCGTCATGCTGAGGACTTTAACGTACCTGAAGCAGGCTTCTGTTACTGGGAACCAGCAGCAGCAGGTTTCTTGGATTTTGGTCGACCTCCTCTAAAGAAGGTGTTGGACGGTTTGGCATTTCTTGTTTAAGTAACCCGAAAGGACTGTGATGCAGCTGAAGTAAATGGTTTCTTCGTAGCAGGTGCAGCCGAGGGTAGAAAAGGTACCTTACCCGCTGTAGCCGTGGAGATCCACGCATCCAACGCTTCCCCAAAGAGAGCCTGACCTGTGTAGGGTAGGGTCTCCACACCTCTCCTGGATTCCGCGTCGGCAGACCACTGGCGCAGCCACAGTCCTCGACGAGCTGAGACCGACATGGAAGATATTCCTCCAGCCATTGAACCCAGGTCTTTCATGGATTCCACCATAAATCCTGCAGAATCCTGAATGTTACGTAAAAACAATTCAATGTCACTTTTATCCATTGTATCCAAATCCTCAAGTAACGTGCCTGACCACTTTACTATAGCTTTGGAAATCCATGCACAGGCAATAGTAGGACGTAGTATCGCCCCTGAAGTCGTGTATATGGATTTGAGCGTAGTATCAATTTTGCAATCGGCCGGCTCTTTTAAGGCGGTAGATCCTGGGACAGGTAAAACCACCTTTTTCGAAAGTCTGCACACAGACACGTCCACTATGGGTGGGGGTTTTCCCATTTTTTGCTATCCTCCTCATGGAAGGGGAAAGCAACCAGAACCCTTCTAGGGATCTGGAATTTTTTATCCGGGTTTTCCCACGCTTTTTCAAAAATAGCATTTAATTCTTTGGACGCAGGGAAGGTTAGCAAGGCTTTCTTATTGTCAGTGAAGTAAGCCTCCTCAACCTGCTCAGGTGTTGTATCAGCAATATTCAACACATCCCTGATAGCCTCTATCATCAACTGCACCCCTTTTGCAGGAGATGCGCCCCCCCGCAGCACATCCCCATCACCGTCTGCCGTGTCAGAATTGGTATCCGTGTCATCATGCATAATCTGGGCAAGAGCACGTTTGTGGGAACAAACAGAGGGGGGCCCTGAGGTAACAGAACTGGACCAAAGTGCCATAGAGTTCTGTAAAACCTGAGTTGCAGATTCATTCTGTGCAACCCTAGTAGAGATCTGAGTTATCATAGACTTGATAGAGGATAACCATTCAGGCTCCCTTGCTGGTATCTGTGCTAAAACAGTGCAATCCTGATTATATGTAATGAGATCATCCTGAGAGGACATATCCTCTGCAGCATATGACACAGAGTCCCTGGACTTAGCTAAATGGAGACCCCAAACACTCCACACACACACAGGGGAGGCTAGACAGAGTTTCACCACCAAGAATGGCAAGAGAGACCAACCCACACACAGCGCTTTCAATGGTATAGGGAGACCCCCCCAACCAGCGCTGACTGTGCACCTTAATAGGTTACACAGTCTTTACACAGCCTCCCTCCCCCTCTTCTACAACCCCATGGTACAGTAAGAGATAGCTGGAGTTGCTCTGGAGGGACTGCTCTTCACGGACAGTGTTTCTGCAGGCAGGAAAATGGCGCTGAACGCGGCTGGGTTCGCTCTGAGAAGCTCCGCCCCCCTTAATGGCGCTGTCTTCCCGCTCTTCTGGAGATTATACTGGCCTGAGGAATTGTGCTGGCATGGGTATGGATGACCACCGGACGGGATGCCGGCTGTCAAAATACAAACGCTGGCATCCCGAAGTTTGTAATCCCGACAACGGTGAGTCTAGTATGCTAACCCCTGTCCCCTACCTCCTAACCCTCCCTGCAGTCTAAACCTAACCTTCCCCCTTAGTGCCTAACCCTAACATCTCCCTGGTGGTGCCTAAACCTAAATCTCCACCCCAGTGGTGCCTATCCCTAACCTCTCCCAGGTGTCTGCCAAACCTAACCTACCCCCCGCAGTAAACCGAAGTTGGCATCTTTACTTATAATGATCGGGATCAAGGCTGTCAGAGTAACGGAGTCAGTATCTTGATCCCGTCTGCATTTTGATGGGTGCAGAGATTCCAAAAGCTGGGATGTTAACCGAATCCTCTTAATAGATGTTGGCTGAAATCTCCAGCACTCAATAGTTTAGTACAGTAAATACAACTCAGTGTTTCCAGATATAAAATAAGACATAAAAATATACATACAAAGAAGTATATACTGCAATAAAATAATGACTAAAAAAATCAATCAGTGTCAGAACCTAGTTGCAAGTAGAACTACCAGATGGATAGGAACTGTCAAAACAGGTGTTTTGAATAATCAAGTGAAGATGGCCAACACTGGACGGGGGTATGGAAAAGAAATCCCAATTAAATCAAATGCTTCTAAAGTGGAATTAAGTAAAAATGGAATTCCCCTCTTCATTTGAGGAATAATAAGCACATAAATGGGATTATTTTAATACCTTTCTCTATATTGTCAGGCAATAGTTTCCTAAACTCAGAATATGTGGAACACTGTTCAGAAATAAAATGAAATATCCACATAAATTAAGTGTGGTGGGACGAAGAAATGTCATAAAAAGTAGTAATACAATTTAGATCAATGTGTTATAAACAAAGGAGGAATTATGGCTGCTCATCATCACAGCAGTGAAACACTCCGCATGTCTGACAAAGAGAATCACCTTGATAAGTTTATCTAAGGCCTGATCGATCGGATATCTCATTGCTGTCATGAGGAGCACAAGTAATTGTTCCTATGCTCATGATATAGGAATC
This sequence comes from Pseudophryne corroboree, assembly GCF_028390025.1. Classification (NCBI taxonomy): domain Eukaryota; kingdom Metazoa; phylum Chordata; class Amphibia; order Anura; family Myobatrachidae; genus Pseudophryne; species Pseudophryne corroboree. The sequence continues at coordinate 260,039,484 of NC_086449.1, forward strand.
CTATTTAAATGTTTACAGAACACATGCCCATTTGTTCACTAGAGAAGAACTATAAAAGATTTTTTATTTAAACAAATAGGATACCAACATGTTCCTTGTTATAACAAATCACATCTATAAACCTATCATATTTAATGATGAAACTTAACGGTGGATAGATGCCCAATTCTGTAAATGAACTCCACTGGGAAGTGTAACTTATAAGTGAGCAATCCTGAAGAAGTACAACTAAAGGGGCATACACACTAGACGACTTGTTTCAAAGATATGGAAGATAATGATGATTTTTAACAATATATCATTCAAGTCATCTAATGTGTATGCACATACAGACGGACGATGCGCGCAACCGTACTCATTAAGAGCAGGTCGCGGGTTGGCCATGCATGCAGCTCAATGTGAGCAATGTCACTTGTGACATCGCTCATCTCAGCATGTGTGTACGAAGCCGCGATGAGCACAATGTGAAATTGCTCTTCCTCCCCAGACCCTCCTCGTCTCCATTAAGCTGCACGGAGCACGGCTGACAGCTGCGGCACGGCGCACAGCTCTTCTCCTGCCTGCACTGGCCTCCCTCCTGCATTTTAAACGTCACCCACACTGCCCCACCAAACTACAGTATATGACTTTAAATGACTTTAAAGAAAACATTTCCACTGTGCCACCATTAATATTAAACTGTATCATAATGGAGTAGGCACTGTTAGTTATATTCTACAGTATATATATATATATATATATATATATATATATTGTCAATACCGGCACTCACAGGCTCACAAATAATACGGATGGGTGCCTTCCAAAACGTACAGTCCTGCCCACACACCCAGAAATGCCTCACCAATATTAAAATATGTAAATAAGGGCCAATTCCTAAGATATCTTGTCTTTCACATTGTTTGAAAAGTTGCTTAGTGTGTACACTCAATTTTGTTTGTCAGGGCTCTGGGAAGTTCAAGGGAAATTGCTCATCTTCCACATTGTTCATCTTTCACATTGGTCATGTCTTGTAGTGTGTAGGGCCTTAATGGGCCCTACACATTCGGCGACCCGCCACCGAGCTGCCCAATGGCCGATATGGCAGATGGGCGACTCGGCGGCGGGGTGGAGGAGACGGGGGAGTGAAGTTTCTTTACTCCCCCCAGTCACCCGGCTCCATAGCAGTGCATCTTAATATGGACGAGATTGTCCATACTGGCTTGCATGCATAAGCGACCCGGCAGCAATTATGAACGAGCGCGGGCCCGCTCATTGTTCATCATTGGTGCCTACACATTGAACGATATGAACGAATTCTTGCTCATTAATGTATGAGAACGTTCAAATCGTTCAGTGAAATCACCTAATGTGTAGGGCCCATAAGGGCAGATTCAATTAAGTACGAATTGCCATCAGAACATCGCGCTGCACACATGGAAAGGAAAAGCGCACTTGTCTTTGCTTTCTAAAAATGAGCAAATTGTGTACACACAATAGAAAACTCAAGCTGTATAGGCTACTGGCCCCAGCTTCACATGTGATGTAACAAGAATAGACATGTGACTGGTATCAACGTCATCTGGCTAATTTTTAGGATATCATTCAAGAAAGTAAAATAAATAAATAAAACATGTTGCCTTAAATTAAAAAAAATGCTGGCAGTAGAAACAGAAAAAATTAGCAAGTAACCGAAGAACATATGCTGCACATTACTGGTGGGCCAGCTCATCCTGTTTTAGCTACAGAAATGTATCTCAGTAAATATCAGAAGGCAGAGGAAAATCTTAACTACTGTATATAGAAGTAGAGTATATACAAGAGGGTTAATACAATTAGGCATTTGGATCAGGATTGATCTGCTAGTGTGTGCTGCTAAATTCCATAGAATATTCAACTTTGTACACATGATTAAAATTCAATTCACTTAGAATGGAGCCAATCAAAGTTTCCATCACCTGGGGCATTTTTTTTGTTAGCTCTTTCTGTGCAACATTTGTAACTTTGAAATGTATTTGTTATATAGGCCCTGCATAGTCATACAGTACTTACATTCAGTAAGAGCACTTTTGAATGGTGGGCAGAGGGTAACAATGCTACCCCTCCTCCAATAAACACAAGCACATGTGATATATAGATACAGACAGACAGACAGACAGACAGACAGACAGACAGACAGACTGTTCACTGTAGGGAAGGGTGTGGATCAACGAGGAGGGTACATTTTAATTTTGAAGGGCAAATTATGGACGCATCATTGGGGCAGATGTATACAGTTATATATATATATAATAAGAATTTACTTACCGATAATTCTATTTCTCATAGTCCGTAGTGGATGCTGGGACTCCGTCAGGACCATGGGGAATAGCGGGCTCCGCAGGAGACAGGGCACATCTAAATAAAGCTTTTAGGATCACATGGTGCGTACTGGCTCCTCCCCCTATGACCCTCCTCCAAGCCTCAGTTAGGTACTGTGCCCGGACGAGCGTACACAATAAGGAAGGATCTTGAATCCCGGGTAAGACTCATACCAGCCACACCAATCACACCGTACAACTTGTGATCTGAACCCAGTTAACAGTATGATAACAAAAAACGAAGTAGCCTCTGAAAAGATGGCTCACAACAATAGTAATAACCCGATCTTTGTAACAATAACTATGTACAAGTATTGCAGACAATCCGCACTTGGGATGGGCGCCCAGCATCCACTACGGACTATGAGAAATAGAATTATCGGTAAGTAAATTCTTATTTTCTCTAACGTCCTAGTGGATGCTGGGACTCCGTCAGGACCATGGGGATTATACCAAAGCTCCCAAACGGGCGGGAGAGTGCGGATGACTCTGCAGCACCGAATGAGAGAACTCCAGGTCCTCCTTAGCCAGAGTATCAAATTTGTAAAATTTTACAAACGTGTTCTCCCCTGACCACGTAGCTGCTCGGCAAAGTTGTAATGCCGAGACCCCTCGGGCAGCCGCCCAAGATGAGCCCACTTTCCTTGTGGAGTGGGCCTTTACAGATTTAGGCTGTGGCAGGCCTGCCACAGAATGTGCAAGTTGGATTGTGCTACAGATCCAACGTGCAATCGTCTGTTTAGACGCAGGAGCACCCATCTTGTTGGGTGCATACAATATAAACAACGAGTCAGATTTTCTGACTCCAGCTGTCCTTGAAATATATATTTTTAATGCTCTGACAACGTCCAGTAACTTGGAGTCCTCCAAGTCGCTAGTAGCCGCAGGCACCACAATAGGCTGGTTCAAGTGAAAAGCCGAAAACACCTTAGGGAGAAAATGAGGACGTGTCCGCAGTTCTGCCCTGTCCGAATGGAAAATCAGATATGGGCTTTTGTATGATAAAGCCGCCAACTCTGAAACTCTCCTGGCTGAAGCCAGGGCCAATAGCATGGTTACCTTCCATGTAAGGTATTTTAAATCTACCGATTTTAGAGGCTCAAACCAATGAGATTTGAGAAAATTCAAAACTACGTTCAAATCCCACGGTGCCACTGGAGGCACTATTGGGGGTTGTATATGTAGTACACCTTTGACAAAAGTTTGTACTTCAGGCACTGATGCCAATTCCTTCTGGAAGAAGATTGATAAGGCCGAAATTTGAACTTTAATGGACCCCAATTTTAGGCCCATAGACAATCCTGCTTGCAGGAAATGTAAGAATCGACCCAATTGAAATTCTTCCGTTGGAGCCTTCTTGGCCTCACACCACGCAACATATTTTCGCCAAATGCGGTGATAATGTTGTACAGTCACTTCCTTTCTAGCCTTAATCAAGGTAGGAATAACTTCCTCTGGAATGCCCTTTTCTTTTAGAATCCGGCGTTCAACCGCCATGCCGTCAAACGCAGACGCGGTAAGTCTTGGAACATACAAGGTCCCTGCTGAAGCAGATCCCTTCTTAGAGGTAGAGGCCATGGATCCTCCGTGAGCATCTCTTGAAGTTCCGGATACCAAGTTCTTCTTGGCCAGTCCGGAGCCACCAGTATTGTTCTTACTCCTCTTTTCCGTATAATTCTCAGTACCTTTGGTATGAGAGGCAGAGGAGGGAACACAAACACTGACTGGTACACCCACGGTGTTACCAGAGCGTCCACAGCTATTGCCTGAGGGTCTCTTGACCTGGCGCAATATCTGTCCAATTTTTTGTTGAGGCGAGACGCCATCATGTCCACCTTTGGTCTTTCCCAACGGTTCACAATCATGTGGAAGACTTCTGGATGAAGTCCCCACTCTCCCGGGTGAAGGTCGTGTCTGCTGAGGAAGTCTGCTTCCCAGTTGTCCACTCCCGGGATGAACACTGCTGACAGTGCTATGACATGATTCTCCGCCCAGCGCAGAATCCTTGCAGCTTCTGTCATTGCTCTTCTGCTTCTCGTGCCGCCTTGTCGGTTTACGTGGGCGACTGCCGTGATGTTGTCCGACTGGATCAACACCGGCTGACCCTGAAGCAGCGATTTTGCCAGGCTTAGAGCATTGTAGATCGCTCTTAGCTCCAGTATATTTATGTGAAGGGACGTCTCCAGGTTTGACCACACGCCCTGGAAGTTTCTTCCCTGTGTGACTGCTCCCCAGCCTCGTAGGCTGGCATCCGTAGTCACCAGGACCCAGTCCTGTATGCCGAATCTGCGGCCCTCTAACAGATGGGCACTCTGCAACCACCACAGGAGAGACAACCTTGTTCTTGGTGACAGTGTTATCCGCTGATGCATGTGCAGATGCGATCCGGACCATTTGTCCAGCAGATCCCACTGAAATGTCCGTGCATGGAATCTGCCGAATGGAATCGCTTCGTAAGAAGCCACCATCTTTCCCAGGACTCTTGTGCATTGATGTACTGACACAGTTCCTGGTTTTAGGAGGTTCCTGACAAGTTCGGATAACTCCCTTGCTTTCTCCTCCGGGAGAAACACCTTTTTCTGAACCGTGTCCAGAATCATTCCCAGGAACAGCAGACGAGTTGTCGGGGTCAATTGAGATTTTGGAAGATTCAGAATCCACCCGTGTTGCTGAAGCACTACCTGGGATAGTGCTACACCGACTTCCAGCTGTTCTCTGGACTTTGCCCTTATCAGGAGATCATCCAAGTAAGGGATAATTAATACGCCTTTTCTTCGTAGAAGAACCATCATTTCGGTCATTACCTTGGTAAAGACCCGAGGGGCCGTGGACAAACCAAACGGCAGCGTTTGAAACTGATAATGACAGTCTTGTATCACGAACCTGAGATACCCTTGGTGTGAGGGGTAAATTGGGACATGCAGATAAGCATCTTTTATGTCCAGGGACACCATGAAGTCCCCTTCTTCCAGATTCGCTATCACTGCTCTGAGTGACTCCATCTTGAACTTGAATTTCTGTATGTACAGGTTCAAGGATTTCAGGTTTAGAATAGGTCTTACCGAACCGTCCGGCTTCGGTACCACAAATAGTGTGGAATAATACCCCTTTCCCTGTTGTAGGAGGGGTACCTTGACTATCACCTGCTGAGAATACAGCTTGTGAATGGCTTCCAAAACCGACGTCCTTTCTGAGGGAGACGTTGGTAAAGCAGACTTTAGGAACCGGCGAGGGGGAGACCTTTCGAACTCCAACATGTAACCCTGAGATATTATCTGCAGGATCCACGGGTCCACTTGTGAGCGAGCCCACTGATTGCTGAAAATCTTGAGTCGACCCCCCACCGCTCCTGAGTCCGCTTGTAAAGCCCCAGCGTCATGCTGATGGCTTTTTAGAACCCGGGGCGGGCTTCTGGTCCTGGGCAGGGGCTGCTTGCTGCCCTCTCTTACCCTTTCCTCTGCCTCGCGGCAGATAAGACTGTCCTTTTGGTCGCTTGTTTTTATAGGAGCGAAAGGACTGCGGCTGAAAAGACGGTGTCTTTTTCTGTTGGGAGGGGGTCTGAGGTAAAAAAGTGGATTTGCCGGCAGTTGCCGTGGCCACCAGGTCCGAAAGACCGACCCCAAATAATTCCTCTCCTTTATATGGCAATACTTCCATATGCCTTTTGGAATCCGCATCACCTGACCACTGTCGCGTCCATAAACTTCTTCTGGCAGATATGGACATCGCGCTTACTCTTGATGCTAGAGTACAAATATCCCTCTGAGCATCTCGCATATAAAGAAAAGCATCCTTTAATTGCTCTAGAGTCAATAAAATACTGTCCCTATCCAGGGTATCAATATTTTCAGTCAGAGAATCCAACCACACTACCCCAGCACTGCACATCCAGGCTGAGGCTACTGCCGGTCGCAGTATAACACCAGTATGTGTGTATATACTCTTCAGTGTAGTTTCCAGCCTCCTATCTGCTGGATCCTTGAGGGCGGCCGTATCAGGAGACGGCAACGCCACTTGCTTTGATAAACGTGTGAGCGCCTTATCCACCCTAGGGGGTGTTTCCCAGCGCGCCCTAACCTCTGGTGGGAAAGGGTATAATGCCAATAACTTCTTGGAAATTAGCAGTTTTCTATCTGGGTTAACCCACGCTTCGTCACACACGTCATTCAATTCCTCTGATTCTGGAAAAGCTACAGGTAGTTTTTTCACCCCCCACATAATACCCCTCTTTGAGGTACCAGCAGTATCAGAGATCTGCAAAGCCTCCTTCATTGCCGTGATCATATAACGTGTGGCCCTATTGGAAAATACGTTTGTTTCTTCACCGTCGACACTAGATTAATCTGTGTCGGTACCCGTGTCGACTGACTGAGGTAAGGGACGTTTTACAGCCCCTGACGGTGTCTGAGACGCCTGAGCCGGTACTAACTGGTTTTCCGGCCGTCTCATTTCGTCAACTGACTTTTGTAATGTGCTAACATTATCACGTAATTCCATAACTAAAGCCATCCATTCCGGTGTCGACTCCCTAGGGGGTGACATCACCATTTCCGGCAATTGCTCTGCCTCCACACCAACATCGTCCTCATACATGTCGACACACACGTACCGACACACAGCAGCCACACAGGGAATGCTCTAATCGAAGACAGGACCCTCTTAGCCCTTTGGGGAGACAGAGGGAGAGTTTGCCAGCACACACCAAAAGCGCTATAAATGTATATAAACAACCCTAGAAGGTGTTGTTTTTGATATAAGCGCTTTTAATATATCAATATCGCCAAATTATGCCCCCCTTCTCTTTGTTACCCTGTTTCTGTAGTGCAGTGCAGGGGAGAGTCCTGGGAGCCTTCCTCACCAGCGGAGCTGAGCAGGAAAATGGCGCCGAGTGCTGAGGAGAATAAGCTCCGCCCCTTTTTCGGCGGGCTTTTCTCCCGGGTTTTAAGAAAACTGGCCTGGGTTAAATACATACATATAGCCTTAATGGCTATATGTGATGTATTTATTTTGCCACTAAAGGTATTTAATATTGCTGCCCAGGGCGCCCCCAGCAGCGCCCTGCACCCTCCGTGACTGAATCAGTGAGACGTGTAGCAACAATGGCGCACAGCTGCAGTGCTGTGCGCTACCTTCATGAAGACTGAGGAGTCTTCTGCCGCCTGCTTTCCGGACCTCCGTCTTCAGCGTCTGTAAGGGGGATCGGCGGCGCGGCTCCGGGACGAACCCCAGGAGGACCTGTGTTCCGACTCCCTCTGGAGCTAAGTGTCCAGTAGCCTAAGACTCCAATCCATCCTGCACGCAGGTGAGTTGGAAATCTCTCCCCTAAGTCCCTCGATGCAGTGATCCTGTTGCCAGCAGGATTCACTGAGATTTAAACCTAAAAAAACTTTTTCTAAGCAGCTCTTTAGGAGAGCCACCTAGATTGCACCCTTCTCGGACGGGCACAAAAACCTAACTGAGGCTTGGAGGAGGGTCATAGGGGGAGGAGCCAGTACGCACCATGTGATCCTAAAAGCTTTATTTAGATGTGCCCTGTCTCCTGCGGAGCCCGCTATTCCCCATGGTCCTGACGGAGTCCCAGCATCCACTAGGACGTTAGAGAAATATATATATATATATATATATATACTGTATATATATATATACACTGTATATCAGTAATATATTAATATAATAAAATTTACATTACCTGCACTGCAATATAAGTCCCCCAACTCACATTACACCACTCCAGAGAGTAGTGCCATTTATTCATATAACACTGTACAGTAGTGCCCACAATTCACAGTATTCCACACAGAAATGCCCCTTACTCACATTATGTCACACAGTAGTGGCCATTATTCACATTAAGCCACATGATAGTACCCCACAGTGGAGTGCCACAATTTACGTTTTGCCACACAGAAGTGGCCCTTATACAGATTATGCCGCACAGTAGTCCCCTTTATTTATGCCACAGTAACGCCCCTTATTTACATTAAGCCATACAGCAATAGATACTTTATCAATCAAATGCAATACAACATGCAGCCATTAGTGGGGCTCCTAGATAAAAGGGGCAACAGACTTTAAAACAGAGGTCCTTGTCTACATGTTAGTCAGGGCACAGTACATTGTGTCCCCTCCCCACCCCGCTGGTATAGCACATATGGTGGCTGCCTTCACAGTATGGGGCCTGGTTGTGGCTCAGTACAATGATGTACAGGGACCTGCTCAGGTGACGACTCAAGCACTGGCCCCTCCATATCTTCTTTATTATGGCCAGACTGACCACATAGATGTAGACCCAGCACACAATGAGAATCAACTAACCAGCAACTGCTGTCTCTTGGCCCTTCCATGGCACACATTAGTCCGGAAGGAAGAACAGCAGATGGGACTGGCTGGCAGGGGCAGCTAGACACTTCCTCTCCTCCCAGGTTTTTGAGCAAGAGAAGTTAGATCCATGGTGGCAGCAGCAGGACAACCGCCTCAGGTAGGAGGAGCACAGGGTGAGATGATGGTACCACTTCCTCCCCCCTTTGTTATGGAGGCCGCCTGTGTACTATAATGATTCACTTTGACTCATTATTAGTACTTCGCTATCTTGCTGATAATGTGGTCAGAGCGAGCCCCTTAATTGTGCCGTGAACTTCACCGACTGCACTGCTACTAGTTTTACCTCTTCTTACATTGAGACATTTTTTCTTACTATTTTGCAAGCAGGAAATAATAGGATTTTAATACCTACCGGTAAATCCTTTTCTTCTAGTCCGTAGAGGATGCTGGGGACTCCAAAAGAACCATGGGGTATAGACGGGATCCGCAGGAGACATGAGCACACTACAAGACTTTGAATGGGTGTGAACTGGCTCCTCCCTCTATGCCCCTCCTCCATACCTCAGTTATAGGAACTGTGCCCAGGGAGACGGACATTTCGAGGAAAAGGATTTTTGCTACACTAAGGGTGAGATACATACCAGCTCACACCACAAACACACCGTACAACTGGATTAGCAGGAATACAAGATAACAGTATGAACGAAAAACAGCAACAAGCTGAACATAACTGATATACAACCTTCGTGTAACCGAAAACAACCACTAACAATACAACTGCAAGTAACAGTCCGCACTGGAATGGGCGCCCAGCATCCTCTACGGACTAGGAGAAAAGGATTTACCGGTAGGTATTAAAATCCTATTTTCTCTTACGTCCTAGAGGATGCTGGGGACTCCAAAACGACCATGGGGTCTATACCAAAGCTCCAGACCGGGCGGGAGAGTGCGGACGACTCTGCAGCACCGATTGACCAAACATGAGGTCCTCATCAGCCAGGGTATCAAACTTGTAGAACTTAGCAAAAGTGTTTGAACCCGACCATGTAGCTGCTCAGCAAAGTTGAAGTGCCGAGACCCCTCGGGCAGCCGTCCAAGATGAGCCCACCTTCCTGGTAGAATGGGCCTTCACTGACTTCGGCAACGGCAGTCCAGCCGTAGAATGAGCGTGCTGAATCGTAGTACAAATCCAGCGTGCAATAGTCTGCTTGGAAGCAGGATTTCCAATCTTGTTGGAAGCATACAGGACAAATAGAGCCTCCGTTTTCCTAACAAGAGCCGTTCTGGCGACATAAATTTTCAAAGCTCTTACGACGTCGAGAGATTTTGGCACCGTCACAGCATCTGTAGCCACAGGCACCACAATAGGTTGATTTATGTGAAACGAAGAAACCACCTTCGGCAGAAATTTCTGCAGAGTCCTCAATTCCGCTCTATCCGCATGGAAAATCAAATATGGGCTCTTAGGAGACAGAGCCGCCAATTCCGACACCCGTCTAGCGGACGCCAAGGCCAAAAGCATGACCACTTTCCAAGTGAGAAATTTCAACTCAACCTTCCGCAAAGGTTCAAACCAGTGAGACATAAGAAATTGTAACACCACGTCAAGATCTCACGGTGCCACGGGAGGATGGATATGCAGCACTCCCTTCACAAAAGTCTGAACCTCAGGAAGGGCGGCCAATTCTTTTTGAAAGAAAATAGATAAAGCCAAAATCTGCACTTTGATGGAACACAATTTCAGGCCTGCATCCACACCTGCCTGCAAAAAATGGAGGAAACGACCCAGCTGAAACTCCTCCGTAGGAGCTTTCCTGGCTTCACACCACGACACATATTTTCTCCAAATACGGTGATAATGCTTCGCCGTGACCTCCTTTCTAGCCTTAAGGAGAGTGGGGATGACTTCCCCGGGAATACCCTTTCGAGCTAGGATTTGGCGTTCAACCTCCACGCCGTCAAACGCAGCCGCGGTAAGTCTTGAAATACGCATGGCCCCTGCAGTAACAGGTCCCCTCTGAGAGGAAGCGGCCAAGGATCTTCTATGAGCAATTTCTGAAGATCCGGGTACCAGGCCCTCCGTGGCCGATCTGAAAACGACGAGTACTGCCGGAACCCTTGTTCGTCTTATGATCCTCAACACTTTTGGAATGAGAGGTAGTGGAGGGAACACATACACCAACTGAAACACCCACAGAGTTACCAGGGTGTCCACTGCACTGGCTTGGGGGTCCCTTGACCTGGAACAATACCTCGGAAGCTTCTTGTTGAGGCGAGACGCCATCATGTCTATTTGAGGAATTGCCCAACGCCTTGTCACTTCTGCAAATACCTCTTGGTGAAGCGCCCACTCTCCTGGGTGGAGATCGTGTCTGCTGAGGAAGTCTGCTTCCCAGTTGTCCACGCCCGGAAGGAAGACTGCTGACAGAGCGCTCACGTGCTTTTCCGCCCAGCGGAGAACTCTCGTGGCCTCCGTCATCGCCGCTCTGCTCTTTGTTCCGCCCTGGTGGTTTACGTACGCCACCGCTGTTACGTTGTCCGACTGAATCAGGACAGGTAGACCTCGAAGAAGGTTTTCCGCTTGCAGAAGGCTGTTGTAAATGGCTTTTAACTCCAGAACATTTATGTGGAGACAAGTTTCCTGGCTTGACCATTTTCCCTGGAAACTTCTTCCTTGTGTGACTGCTCCCCAGCCTCGGAGACTTGCATCCGTGGTTAGCAGGACCCAATCTTGGATCCCGAACCTGCGTCCCTCTAGAAGGTGAGAACTGTGTAGCCACCACAGGAGAGAAATTCTGGACCTGGAAGATAGACTTATTTTCCGGTGCATGTGTAGGTGAGACCCGGACCATTTGTCCAGCAGGTCCCACTGAAACACCCGGGCATGAAACCTGTCAAACGGAATGGCTTCGTACGCCTCAACCATCTTCCCTAGCACTGGAGTGCATTGATGAATCAACACTCTTGCCGGTTTCAGAATCTCTTTGACCATGCTTTGGAGTTCCAGAGCTTTTTCCGCCGGAAGAAACACTCTCTGCAGTTCCGTGTCCAGGATCATGCACAAGAAAGGCAGCAGAGTTGTCGGAATCAACTGAGACTTTGGCAAATTTAGAATCCAACCGTGACGTTGCAGAACCATCAGGGAGAGCTCCACATTTCTTAGCAACTGCTCCTTTGATTTCGCCTTTATCAGGAGATCGTCCAAGTACGGGATAATTGTGACACCCTGCTTGCGTAGGAGTACCATCATGTCCGCCATGACTTTGGTGAACACCCTCGGGGCCGTGGAAAGCCCAAACGGCAACGTCTGAAATTGGTAATGAGAATCCTGCACCGCAAATCTCAGGAAAGCTTGATGTGGAGGATATATCGGGACGTGTAAGTACGCATCTTTTATGTCGACTGACGCCATAAAATCCCCCCCTTCTAAACTGGAGATCACTGCTCGAAGAGATTCCATCTTGAACTTGAAAGTTTTCAAATACAGATTGAGGGATCTTAGGTTCAGGATTGGTCTGACCGAGCCGTCTGGCTTTGGCACGACAAAGAGGCTCTAACAGGACCCTTCTCCCCGTTGGGACGGGGGTACCGGGACAATGACACTCCGTTGACACAGCTTTTGTATCGCCGCACTCACTACTTCCCTTTCTGGGATCGAAACTGGCAAGGCTGACTTGAAAATTTGGTGGGGGGGGGGGCATCTCCTGAAACTCCAGTTTGTACCCTTGGGACACTATGTCTAAGACCCAAGGATCTAGGCCCGAGTGAAACCAGACCTGACTAAAGAGTCGGAGACGGGCACCCACCGGCACGGACTACCGTAAGGGAGCCCCAGCGTCATGCGGTGGACTTGGCAGAGGCCGGGGAGGACTTTTGGTCCTGGGAGCCTGACACAGCAGGCGACCTTTTCCCTCTACCTCTACCTTTTGAAGCAAGGAAGGACGAGCTTCTTCCTTTTTTGTATTTGTTAGGCCGAAAGGACTGCATCCTTTCTGCAATGGGGTGCCTTTTTCTGTTGTCCGGGAAAATAAGGAAGGAAAGATGACTTACCCGCTGTAGCGGTAGACACCAGGTCAGCGAGGCCGTCACCAAACAAGACACTACCTTTATAAGGGAGAGCTTCCATAGTCGGCATCAGCATTCCATTGATGAATCCACAGCGCTCTCCTGGCCGAGACTGCCATGGCATTAGCCCTTGATCCCAAGAGGCCAATATCCCTCGCCGCATCCTTTAGGTAAGCTGCAGCGTCCCTGATATAACCAAGAGTCAAAAGAATGTTATCCCTATCGAAGGTATCCATGTCCGATGCCAAATTATCAGCCCACTTAGTAATAGCACTACTCACCCATGCCGATGCCACAGCAGGTCTGAGGAGTGCACCTGTAGTGACATAAATGGCCTTTAATGTCGTTTCCTGCTTACGATCCGCAGGATCCTTGAGGGCAGCAGTGTCGGGAGACGAAAGCGCCACCTTCTTGGACAGCCGGGACAGAGCCTTGTCCACATTGGGAGAGGACTCCCACTTTTCCCTGTCGTCAGAGGGGAAAGGATATGCCATAAAAATTCTCTTGGGAATCTGCCACCTTTTATCAGGCGATTCCCAAGCTTTTTCACAAAGAGCGTTCAGTTCATGAGAGGGAGGAAACGTCACCTCCGGTTTCTCTCCATTATACAAACAAACCCTTGTATCAGGAACAGCAGGCACTTCAGAAATATGTAAAACATCTTTAATAGCCACAATCATGTACTGAATACTCTTAACAAATTTTGGATGTAAACTGGCCTCACTATAGTCGACACTGGAGTCAGAGTCCGTGTCGGTATCCGTATCAGCTATTTGTGTAAATGAACGCTTTTGTGACCCTGAGGGGGCCTGTACCTGGGATAAAGCGTCCTCCATGCATTTTCTCCATGTTTGTGTCTGAGAATCAGATTTATCCAGCCTCTTAGACAATAACGCCACATTTGCATTCAATGTACTCAACACATTCACCAATCAGCAGTTGGCGGTGCCGACAGAGTCACTCCCAAATCCTTCTCTGCGCCCCCAGTAACTTCCTTTGAGGAGGAGCACTCAGCCTCAGACATGTCGACACACTGTACCGACACACACTCACTCACACTGGCAATAGGGGACAGACCCACAGGGAAGCCTGTTAGAGAGAACACAGAGGGAGTATACCAGCTCACACCCCAGTGCCCATATACTACTGAGACAATAATATATGATCCCTGCGCTGTTTAAATAGCACCAATTGACTGTGCCCCCCCCCCCCCCCACACACACACGTTTTGCTCCCTGTACTTGCTAAAGAGAGTGGAGGTCCGGGCCAGTGTCTCTGCAATGTCTGTGAAGAGAGAAAATGGCGCTGGTAAGCTGTGCGGGCTAAGCCACGCCCCCTCCCGCCGCGCTGTAGTCCCGCTCGATTTCAAATAATTATACTGGCGGGGGTCATATATTTAGTGCCTAGGCACTTATAACATGCTCTTTTGCCAGTTTTAAACTTCAGTAACCTGCTGCCCAGAGCGCCCCCCCTGCGCCCTGTGAGTGCCGTTGGTGTATGTGTGGGCGCATGGGGCGCAGCGCGACCGCCGAGCTGTACCTCCGTTACTGAAGTCTTCTGCCGTCACTGAAGTTTTCTTTCTTCTGTATACTCACCCGGCTTCTTTCTTCTGGCTTCCGTGAGGGGGGTGACTGCGCCACTCCGGGAACAAGCAGCTAGGCGCACCAAGTGGGTATGACTTCTCTCCCCTCACTCCCACGAAGCAGGGAGCCTGTAGCCAGCAGGTCTCCCTGAAAATAAAAAACCTAACTTAAAGTCTTTTCAGAGAAACTCAGGAGAGCTCCCCTAGTGTGTGTCCAGTCTCTCTGGACACAGAATCTAACTGATGTCTGGAGGAGGGGCATAGAGGGAGGAGCCAGTTCACACCCATTCAAAGTCTTGTAGTGTGCACATGTCTCCTGCGGATCCCGTCTATACCCCATGGTCCTTTTGGAGTCCCCAGCATCCTCTAGGACATAAGAGAAATAATATACACTAGATATTGAAAAATCTGTAAGTAGACACTAGCCACTAATTACCTGGAGTAATCGTTGAAAGAGCTGCAATCCAAGTATATGTTAGAAATTCCCTACTGTACATACTTCTACTTGGTAGAGACCAGGAAACTATACTCTGGAAATGGGATCTCAAGGGCTCCTATGTTTCTTTACTAAACAGAACAGGCGAGAGATAAGAAGCTGTACGCATTGAGTGACCTGTTATAGATCCTCACACTACAATTTTACAGACCATTTTAATTGCTGACGTGGAGCCTAATTCAGCATGAGTTCTAGTTTTACGAAAAATCGCAAAACTACAACTCCTTACTCTGGCATGCGGGGGTCCGCCCAGCATGGCGGATTCTTCCCCCCGCTAAAATGCGAGCACTTCGCTAAACAGCGAAGCGCTCATATCTTTAGGGTAGCCCCCTGGCTGCCATG
The DNA here is from genome assembly GCF_028390025.1 of Pseudophryne corroboree. NCBI lineage: Eukaryota > Metazoa > Chordata > Amphibia > Anura > Myobatrachidae > Pseudophryne > Pseudophryne corroboree. The sequence goes on from NC_086449.1 coordinate 260,054,629, forward strand.
TTCACGCTACTGCGTGTGACATCACGCAGCTGCCACGGCCTGCTGCGCAAACGGTCTGGACACACCACCTTTGTCTGGACCGTGCCCCCCCAACGCCGCGTTGCCGCCTCCAAAACACTGCAACACCGCCCCCCGTCGGCTCTTAAACTGGGATCGTATGCAATTGCAGTTTAAGTCCTCGCGCATGCATGCAGCAGCATGCGCAGAATTGCGGAATCACAGAATAGCAATTTCCGCACTTCTGCAATTGAACCTGAATCGACCCCTTGGCGCAGGCATTGAATGTAGGCTGCCTTTTTAAAGCTGCATATGACTGGGGTCAAAGTATTTTTTGTTCTGGTATCGTACTCTACTGATCCATGTATTTATAATTGTGTAGGTAGGGATACAGCAATTTGTGGCCACTCTAATCTTAATATTCATAGCCTCACCAATCATCGTCAGGAGATGTATTGCTGTTTTTGGGCGAAGCAGACTGTCCCAATTTCAGGATGTTGTCAGATATGAATATGGATGTGAGGGGGGGAACTGAAGCAGGCACAATATTCCACAATGAGTGGAAGCTAGTAAATGAGCAGAATACTCCAACACCATGAAGTAACATAACAATAAACTAGATAATGCTCATCCCTAAAGGATTCAAAGTGCTTTACATTAGCAAATTAAAAAACATGATACCGGCTATGTTTTTCAGATAACAAAACGATCATGTCTGTAACTTGATGTTTAAAATATGAAGCCACAATCAAGGACAATACTACAGTAAGATATCACATGACTGGAATGGCAAACCTAAACACAAACCCATTTGATAAGCCAAGTTGCAATCTAGTTATTTGCCAGTGAGTTCGTATAATAAAGACCACCTATCAGGATTTCATGTCATACAAATGGTACTCATCCACTACTGGAAGGGCTAAAATGGCGATTTAGGATTGGGTTCTTAGTACCCTGAACAAAGGACAGATACAACTGAATATTATCTGTACACCAGTGAAGGACTAGGCCATGATGTCTGATTATTTCACCCAGTGACAGAATGTACTCTGCAAACACTCGGAGATATTAAAGAGCTCTGTGAAATGCCACATGACAGGGGCACTGGTGCCCATGAATACACTCATGTGATCTACCAGTGAGAAACTATTTGAACCAGCTAAGTACTCTGCCATTTCGTCCACAGAACTCTTCAGGTGCTTTATTGTATTCCCAAGGTTTACAGTATCAAACGCAGAAGAGAGGTCACGGAATCGGATAACTGCTTCTCTCCTGCCATCAACAGATCACTGAGCACACACACAGGGCTGCTTCAAAACTATGTTGTCCCCTGAATTCTGACTAGAATGGTTCAAAATATCATGGGCTAACAGACAGTCTTCCATTTGGGCTGCAACCAGTTTCCCTAGCAATAGACTGTTATAGGTCTGTGGCTATTTTTGCACTCTGTGTCTGACCACTGCTTCCTGAACTCCTGTCACACCGATGTGAATAAACAAAGATAAAATCTTACATTCAATGTGCTGTCATCTCATTTCTTTTTAACCAAAGTGCTGTGAGAAGTCAATGTACTGTACAGTAAAGTTGTCCAAAGTAATTTCTGTGCACATATGAAAAACTCACCTTGTAGGTTTGGATTGGTATGATTCAAACTAACTTTATTAAATCCTGGCCTGGAACTTACTTCCATCATGATAGAAGAAAACAATGGCCCATTAACTGAAGTTTGGCTAAGAATTCTTACAAGACAAACTGCAACGCAGCTGTAATAGATGACTGTATCTCCCATCCAGCCAACAGCCACGTGCAACAGAACACCTTATGGAATGAAAACACGTCAATTTGTCTCTGTGGCTCCCTGGCACCACATTGTTTAAAAAAAAAAACAGAAAAAAAAAACAGATTGGTCTGGATGATATTTTGCTGACTTAACAAAGTGTCTGACAAGTGAGAGATCATGTATCACCCACAACCAAAGCAACAACTGTGCTGCCTCCTTCTTCAAGACAGACGAAAACCACACAGACAAAAGAAATGAAGAATGCCAGCTGCTTTGGAAACTTGACCACCGTTTGCTACTTACAGAAACAAGCTTAAAATATTAGCATAAATGCACAGCCTGGACGCCTACACATTTATGCAAAAACAAAAAAAAGTGACTCATGCTATATTGGGTTACATTAATGCCTTTCAGTTGCGCTGTAGTGTAGAGAATATAATGTGATAGGTCATGCTTCTCTGATGAAAGGACATGGAGTCACCTAAGCAATAAAAGGGAAATGTAAAACTCCCCTGTGTCTTTTTAATATACCAAGCATGCTAGATACCACTTTGTCTCAACTCCTGGGTAATTCATTGCAATGACGGTATTGTCAGATAGCGCAGAGTATAGATCTCAAGAGTAGAGATTCCATTGGGGAGCGAGGGCGTGTGTGTATTCAGTATAAACTAAGGCGGCTGCTTGCTCACTGGAATTAAAAGAAAAGTCTTAAAGATGCAATATGGAGTGAAACTGCTGCAATTATTATATGAAATCACAAAACACACTTCTGGATGCCTTCTATCTTTGGGCCTGTTATTTTTTAACATTTACCGTACAGATACAGTATGTCCTCATACATCTTTGCTGCAGTCATGCCAAACAGCCCCTCCTGGCACGCCAGGTCACGTGAGAATCTTCTAGCGTTGGGCGACTTTTTTGCTGAAAATTTGTCTTAGTCGCATTTTGTATATCTGTGTGCGAAAGAGTCTCTGAATCTGTACCCAATACAAGTTCTGTTCTGCTCCATATACAGACACTGTCTCATACAATACACAAATGTCATATCAAATTAATCAACACAGTCTCCTCGTACGTCCTAGACGCATTGCGTTGCGACTAAGACACATTTTCGGAAAGAAAAGATGCCCAATGTTAGCAGAGTTGCACGGAACCTGGCAGCCCACTCACGCCAGTCATCTCGTGCTGCATGGTTTATTGAGGCTAGATGTATCCTATACATCTGTATATAGTGCCAGCATATTCTATTACACTTTACAATTGGGGATAAACAGTAATAGAACAAAACTGGGTAATAACAGACAGAGTTAAAAGGACCCTGCTTGCAAGCTTACAATCTATAGAGAAATATACATTTATATACAAGGCTAATGTTTACATATTGGTCAAACTAGATTGCAGAGGTTCTTGGTGGGCTGTGTGATCCAGTCACAGAGGAATGTTGGCCTGGGGTCAGCAGGATATGTGAGCTTAGAAAGAGAAAATATATATTTTATATATACATAAGTTATGTGTCGACTGTGCAGACAGGAGGTAATTTGGTAGGATTACTTATGAAGGTTATATGGGTGGTTCTGGAATTTGATAAGCTTGCCTCTGAAGAGGTGAGTTTTCAGGGAAAATCGTAAGATTTGGAGACTAGAGGAGAGTCTTATTATGCGTGGGAGGGTACTCCATACAGTGGGTGCAGCCTGAATTAAATCCTGCAACTATGAATGGAATCGTGAAATTAGTGTGGATGAGAGATGACCTCTCTGCTCTGCACAATATCTGCAAGTTGGGAGATATTTTGAAAAAGGAGAATATATGTATGTTGGTGTAGTATAGTTAATGTGTGTAAGCAAAAGTATTTTATACTGAATTCAGTAGAATACCGGTAACCAATTGAGTGAGAGACTGACATAGCACATCAGTAGACGGAAGGTTGGCCAGGAAGATGAGCCTCGCAGATGCATTAAACATGGATTGCAGTGGTGAGTCTATTTTGAGATCAATAAGGAGACCATTGCAATAATCCATGCGAGAGATAATGAGTGCATAAATTAAAGTTTTTGCAGTGTCTTGTGTAAGATATAAGCATATTCTGGATGGTTTTTTTTTAGATGCATTTAAAAAGATTTGGAAACAGATTGAATGTGAGAATGACACTTAGGCACCAACTTGTGGGTAGGGTTGATTGTCAAGTTATCAACAGTGACATACTGTAGCTATATGGTTGGTAACTACTATTGGCCAGTGAAAATATTATTAATTCTGTTTTGGAAATATTAAGTTTGAGATAGCGAAATGACATCTTAGACAAAATGGCAGAAAGATAATCAGTAACATGGGCCAATACAGATGGTGACAAATCTGGGGAGGAAAGGTAGATTTTCGTACCATCCGCATACAGATGAAACCGAAATACAAAAGAGCTTTGCCAAGAGATGAGGTATACATAGAGAAAATCAGAAGACCTAAGACTGAGCCATGTGGTACTCCATCTGATAGAGGCAGCAAAGAGGTGGAGGTAGATTCACAGAAACAAACACTGAAAGAGAAATTAGATAAGTAGACTATGATCCAGGATAGAACGGTCTCCTGAAGACCTAAGGATTGTAGTGGTCAATGTTTTAAAATGCAGCAGAGAGATCCAGAAGAATGGTAATAGACTTAGCAGCGCTCACATCATTCACTACCTTAGTCTGTGCACTCTCTGTAAATTGTCAGGAATGAAAGCCTGTAGTGGGTCCAATAAATCGTGCAAGTGCAGAAAGTGTGGAGGGTGAGTTTAGGCTTGGAAGGACATAGGAATAATTTGGCAATAATTTGAGAGAACGTTAGGGTCAGAATTCTGTTTTTACAGGAGTAATTACTGCATGCTTGAATTATGATGGAAATATACCAGTAGAGAGATAGAAATTACTGATTTTAGTTAAGACTGGAATGACCATAGAAAACAGAGCATAACTGATTTGGGAGGGTATGGGATCAGGAGAAGAATTAGTGAAGTAAGAAGAAGAGTGTAGATACTTTGGGGGGTAGGGGGGAATTCAATTGCCCACAGACTAATTGATCCTCCTAGGCTATCCAATTAGCCCCGAAGTCAGCCTGATGCCAGCAATTATTGGTGATTTTTATTAGACTATTTTAGGCATGCAAAAAAAAAAATCCCAGATAAACAGCAGTGTCAATTTATCATGGATTATATGTATTTTGGCCCAAAAATAGGTAATTTTTCGGGAGAAAAAAAAAAGGGACTATAATTGCCCAAAGCTAGAAACAGAGAAACAATTTTAATTTAAAAAAAAACTCTTTTTTTCTCTAGAAAAATCATCAGCGCTAATTGAATTCCCCCTTTCATTTGTGGGATCAATTGAAGAAAAGGTGCTGTAGGGTTCAGGGAAGGAATACAGCAGGTCACTGGCTGAGGAAGAGCATAATATTAAAATTTCTGATCTTATAAATCCTGTCCATGAAATAGGAAGCTAAATTTTGTGCACTAATATCAGCTGGTTGGTTGGGTGAGGGAGGGGTAAAAATAGGAATTTAATACCTACCGGTAATTCCTTTTCTCGTAGTCCATAGTGGATACTAGAGTTCTGTAATTTAGTACCATGGGGTATAGATTGGGTCCCCTGGAGCCTGGCACTTTAAAACCATTAGTGTGTGTATATGTTTGTGCTGGCTCCTCCCCTCTATGCCCCTCCTACCAGACTCAGTCTAGGAAAACTGTGCCCGAGGAGATGGACTTACTATGAGAGAAGGAATAAAGACAACAGCGGTGAGGCAACAAGCGAACACACAACCATAACCAAAAAGGAGAGCGCTAACCAGAACAGAGGATAGCAACACTAACCCAACCAGTATAGCACAGCTACCCCAACAACATAACGGACTGCAACCGCAGCCAACCAAATACTCAGGTAAGCAGGAATTGAAGCACTGAGGCAGGCGCCCAGTATCCACTACGGACTACGAGAAAAGGAATTACCGGTAGGCATCAAATTCCTATTTTCTTGAACATCCTAGTGGGGTTCTGTTCTTTAGTACCGTGGGGAAGTCCCAAAGCTCCCAAACGGGTGGGAGAGTGCTAAGACCCCTGTAACACCTCCTGACCAAACTGAAGGTCCTCCTTGGCCAAGGTGTTGAACCGATAAAATTTCACAAAAGTGTTTGAACCAGACCAAGAAGCAGCTCGGCACAACTGTAAGGCCGAGACATCCCGGGAAGCCGCCCAGAAAGAGCCACAGACCTCGTTGAGTGGGCCTGAATAGACGTCAGGAAAGGCAAAGCCGCCGAAGTATAGACATGTTGAATTGTCAACCTCAGCCAATGAGCAATGGATTGCTTGGAAGCCGGACAACCAATCTTGGTGGCATCATAAAGGACAAACAGCGAATCAGATTTTCGCTGACGAGCCGTCCTCTTTACATAAATCTTCAGAGCCCTCACCACATGTAAGGACTCTGGCCCAATGGAATCGTCAGACAACACCGGAACCACAATAAGTTGATTGACATGAAAAGATGAAACCACCTTTGTTAAAAACGGAGGACAGGTCCTGAGTTCCGCCCTGTCTTCATGAAAAATTAAATAAGGGCTCTTACAGGATAAGGCCCCTAATTCAGAGACACGTCTTGCAGACGCCAATGCCAATAACATCACCGTTTTCCAGGAGAGAAATTTTAACTCCACCCTATGTAAGGGTTCAAACCAGTCTGATTGAAGAAAGGACAAAACCACATTGAGATCCCATGGAGCCGTGGGAGGTACAAAGGGAGGTTGCATATGAAGAAGTCCTTTTAGAAAAAAGTTTGTACTTCCGGCAACATGGTTAATTGTTTCTGGAAGAAAATAGAGAGTGACGAAATCTGGACTTTGATGGAGCCTAATATCCACTCCCGCTTGGAGGAAAAGTAGAAAACTACCAATTCGAAATTCCACGGGAGACACCTTTCTACTTTCTCACCAGGAAACCTACTTCTTACAGATACGATGATAATGTTTTGACTTCACCATCTTCCTGGCTTGGATCATGGTGGAAATAGTCCGGGAGGTAAGACCCTTTCTTGCTTGAATCTCCCTCTCAACTTCCAAGCCGTCAAACGTAGCCGCTGTAAGTCTGGATAGACGAACGGACCTTGTTGAAGAAGATCCTTTTGGAGCGGTAGAAGCCAGGGTTTCATGGTTAGGAGGTCCGAGTAACACACCCGTCGAGGCCAATCTGGGGCAATTAGAATTGCTTGAACGCTTTCCCTTCTTAGTTTTTTAGAACCCTTGGGTTTAGCGGTAGAGGAGTGAACAGGTACACAAACTGGTACGTTCATTGTGTCGTCAGCACGCCCACTGCTACAGCCTGCGGATCCCTCATTCTGGAACAGTAACGGCATAGCTTCTTGTTGAGACGAGAAGCCATCAGATCCATCTGCGGACAGCCCCACCGGTGAATCAGCTGTTGAAACACCTGGGGATGTAGGCCCCATTCCCCCGGATGGAGGTCGTGTCTGATGAGGAAGTCCGCTTCCCAGTTGTTCACTCCTGGAATGAATATGGCTGAGATGGCCCTTGCGTTGGCCTCTGCCCAAAGGAGGATTTTTGACACTTCTCGCATCGCGGCACTGCTTCTTGATCCCCCTTGTCGGTTTATGTACGCCACCGCCGTGGCGTTGTCCGATTGAACCTGGATCGTCCGATCCCTCAGCAGATGGAAAGCTTCTAGAAAAGCATTGTAACTTGCTCTGAGCTCCAGGATGTTCATCAGTAGAGCCAATTCCTGAACTGACCATATACCCTGGAACTGGGCCTCTTGGGTCACAGCCCCCCAACCCCGGAGGCTGGCATCCGTTGGGAGTATAATCCACGAGTGGATATTGAAATTCCTGCCTTTCGATCAGGTGAGGAATTTGCAGCCACAATAATAGAGAAATCCGGGCTCTCGGAGATAAGGTCACTTCCTGATGCATGTGAAGGTGAGACCCCGACCATTTGTCCAGCAGATCCAGCTGAAATGGCCGGGCATGAAATCTGCCATATTGGATTGCCTCAGAAGACGCAACCATACTGCCCAGCAAGCATATGCAAAGATGAATTGACACCTTGCGAGGACGGAGCACTGAGCGGACCATAGCCAGGGTAGCAAAGGCCTTGTCCATCAGGAGAAACACCTCTTGAGACACTGTATCCAGTATCATTCCCAGGAACTGAAGACATTGGGTCGGTTCCAGGTGAGATTTCTGGAAGTTTAGGATCCACCCATGATCCGTAAGCAGGCGAGTTGTCAGATCGATGCTGTGCAATAGACGCTCCCTGGACATAGCCTTTATCAGAAGATCGTCCAAGTAGGGGACTATGTTGACTTCCATCATGCGCAGTTGCATCATCATCTCCGCCATGACTTTGGTGAATACCCTCGGAGCTGTGGACAGGCCAAAGGGCAAGGCCTGAAACTGGAAATGGTCGTTCAAGATTGCAAACCTGAGGTAAGCCTGATGAGGGGGCCACATGGGAATGTGTAGGTAAGCATCCTTGGAATTGCCCCTCCTCCAGACCGGAGACCACTGCCCGCAGGGATTCCATCTTGAATTTGGACACCCGCAGATACGGGTTCAGAGACTTCAGGTTTAAGATGGGTCGCACCGAACCGTCTGGTTTTGGAACGACAAAAAGACTGGAGTAAAAACCCCTGTTGTGTAACGGAGGGGGTACTGGAACCACCACCCCTGTCTGCGAAAGTTTTTGAATGGCCTCTTGCAAGGTAACTTTTGCTGTGGGCAAAACTGGTAAGACCGATTTGAAAAATCGGTGAGGAGGAAGTGCTTGAAATTCCAACCGTTATCCTTCGGAAATGAGGTCCCACACCCACACGTGGGCGAAGTGTTGAAGGCGAGCACCTACCTGAAAATCGCCTTGCTGCTGGAGCCAACCGTCACAAGGAAGGCTTAGCAGCAGGGGATCCAGTGGTCTGTTCCAGGGAGGCAGCAGCTGCAGGTTTACGGGACTTACCACGAGATCCTCTCGGAGTGGTGGAGACACCCGGCCCCTGCCTCTGAACCTCGCCACACGAAAGGACTGCAAGGAGGGTCCTGTGTAAGAAAGTTTAGCAGGTGGCGCAGCAGGCAGCAGATAGGTAGACTTGCCCGCCATTGCCTGGGAGATCCATTTATTTAATTTGTCCCCAAACAAGGCATCACCTGTAAAGGAAAGATTTTCTACACCCTTTTTGGAATCAGCGTCTGCTGACCATTGACGTAACCATAAAGCTCTGCGTGCCGAAACAGCCATAGCAGTAGTGCGCCCATTTATCTTATACAATTCCTTTATAGCCTCGCTCATAAAATTAGCAGCATCCTGTATGTGTTGTAGCAGAGTAATGACTTCATCCCGGGGCAGAGAGTCTAAACCATCAATAATAGAATCAGACCACTTTACCATTGCCCTGGAAATACACCCACAAACTATTGTGGGGCACTGTGCCACACCCGCTGCCGTATAGACTGCCTTGAGAGTGGTCTCAATTTTTACGGTCAGCTGGTTCTTTTAGGGATATAGCCCCTGGTTCCGGCAGTACCAATTTCTTAGACAGTCTGGACACAGACGCATCGACCAACGGGCCGTTTTCCCAGACCTTCCTGTCCTCAGCGGGGAGGGGAAAGGTAGTTAAAAACCTATGAGGAATTTTAAATTTCTTATCCGGGTTTAACCATGCTTCCCTGGCCAGGGAGTTTAATTCTTTAAAAAAGAAAAAAGTATATATCTCGGCGCTGACTTAGCAAGGAATCTCCTATGTAAAACCACTAGATGTCCGGATATGCTGCAGCTCTATCCAGGAGATCACTGATTCTCCCCAAAAAAAGTAACAAAACCGACAACTAATTAACAAATAAAGCGCTGCATACCGGAAATCATTTTTGTGCTTTTTAATAACACATTTTTCAGACAATTAATTGACAAACATATAACACACATATATATAGACCCGGCCGGTAATAAAATTAATTTATGATAAAACTTATCATTCCATAAATGCAAATCTCACATCATACTCTCTAAAACATGGCCTATCAATGATGCATCACTGGTATGTTGATCAACTGATAACATATATATAATTACGCTGAGGGGCCCCTGATAACTAGGATTCAACCCTAAACTGATTAGCAGCGTGTAACATCCAGTGTTCAATCACAATTGTGTCCGTATAGGCCAATGGGATGCTGAATGTGTTAATATCCAAATAACAGGTTAATTGGTTAGTAGAGCCAGCAATGTCCGTAATTTAGATCAGGTTAGATGTTCATTAGTAAGTCACTGCAGTCCTCCAAAATTAACATGGACATACAACCATATTAATAAACGGTCCTCTGATTGAGGCTCTCATATTCTGTCCTGGGCACTGGTTACTGAGCGGGCTTTGTTTATCAGGGGTTCTCACCGACCAGCTGATTGCCTGTTGTAACAAAGTATCTGCTGCCGACTCCTCCCTTACACTGCGCCTCACCTCAGATCCGTTTAGGTAGATGTGTCCCAGATGCAAATACGACCAGGTCCGTGTGCTTTGGACCTCTTTCTCAGAGATGATCACATGATCGGACTTTCTTGAACATGGAGATAAGGTAAATTTATGATTGTTATCTATTTCAATGCTCGTTTTTACAATTAATCTTTATTTTCAATTTATGTGACCAATACAGACTCCCATGATATAGAGAGTGAGCTATTTCTATATAAGGCTTTTTTAATTAAATGATTGTATACACAAGGGTTACTAATTAATTAATTATGAGAGGTATATAAGGAACCCTCAGAGTGACTTGCAACTATACTCCTGAGGAAGCTGGACATAGATTATATACCAGCGAAACACGTTGAGTTTGCACGCCACTGATGATGCAACTGTTGGAATCCACGCTCTCCAGTCATTTTAAGAACTAGGACTTCATTTGATAAGTATTTCATCACTTGTCACTATCATTGCATCAGCACTTTAAAGGACATTCCAGCTGATATACCAGGAGAGTGCTATCTCCCAAAGACTTTCATACATTTATTTACAAGTGGGACCCATTCCCAGCATTAAAGGACATCCCAGCTGAGGAGATCAAAGGGACTGCCTATTCCCACCTATATTTGATATATCATCGCATCAGCACTAAAAGGATATTCCAGCTGATACACTAGGAGAGTGCTATCTCCCAATGGTCCTGGTTCTTTTCTGAAAATTGGATCCTTTCTCCAAGGACATTACAGTCAGTAAGAATAAGGGACTATATATTTTTTCCCTCCACCAACCAATCTGGTAAAAACCAATACTGATTGCATTAATACTGTGAGACTGTGGTTTAATCCAACATAAATAGTTTATCGCCATCAGTGGCCTTTTTAAATCATATTTTCTGCATAATGTGTTTTTAATGTTTACAACTTTTATTAAATGTTATATGTAATATTATAAGCCTAAATTGTTTATTATTGACAAAACAGTCAGCGCTGGTATACCTTTTTCTTTCTATCTCCTTTTTAGCTGCAGCTAATTCTAAATTGACATTCTGAATCATGCATTTAAAATTGTCTGACCAGTCAGGTGCCTGTGAACTGTGCCCCTGTGGAGATAAGGAGCATTGTTCACACATGAGGGACCCCGCTGATGAAGGGGTAGAGTTACAAGCAGCACACATAACCATGTCCACAGACATATTGACACAAGTGAAAATACAGCGCAGCTCACTGAAAACGCCTCCACACAGACCCTAAAGAGCCCCTGGAGGGACGCTGAGGAAACGGAGACCAGCACACAAACACAGCCCCAATGTGTGAATGTAAGTGTATATCTAAAATAAGTGCAGCGGCGCTGCCGCTGGAGAGCTCCCCCCCCCCTGCTGTGACCCCCTGGTACCAGGACAGAAGTCTGTAACCGCATGGGTCTCCGGAGGAGCAGTGTACATGCAGCCTTGATCCGCAGCAGCAGGAAATGGTGCTTTCCCACCTCTGGTCCCGCATCGGGAAGCCCCACCCCTTGCAATGGCGCGCGGTCCCTGTGATATGAATTATTTATACTGGCTCCGTTATACATAGTAAAAATCTGACAGTGCACACAAAGCCTTTCCTGACAGTGAGCACTGCTGAGGAGACCCAGTTATGTCCGCGGCGGGCACCGTAGCTCGTGACCCGTGACTGCCGCACGACCTGCCGCCAACTGCACCAGGGACCCGCTAACAGGGTCCTAGGTGTATCACTCACCGCACCTTAAACTGTGGCATTCGTAAGAGGGTGGCGGCAAGCTGTCAGTGTGGGCACACATACTTATGATATGTCATCAGCACCTCAGAGTCCTGTCAGCTGAGATTATGAAACATTAACCCTCAGGAGGTTGGTTCGGTCCCCCCTCTAAGTACCACGAAGCAGGTAGCCTGGTTGCCAACCAGAGCTACCTGAAAATAACTAACTAAAATAAAAAAATAAAAGGAAACTCTCTGGAGCTCCAGAGAAATGCACCCGGCTCCTTGGGCACATTTTTTCTAAACGGAGTGTGGTAGGAGGGGCATATAGGGGAGAAGCCAGCACACACATACACACACACTAGAGGTTTTAAAGTGCCAGGCTGGATTTGTGCATAAATTGGTCATACAATGTGTTCTGATTTTTCATCTAAGTCACAACAATAGACAAAAACAGTCTAAACTGTTGTTGACCCTCCTTTGGCAGCAATAACCTCAACCAAATGTTTCCTACAGTTGCATATCAGACCTGCACAACGGTCAGGGGGAATCTTGGACCATTCCTCTTTACAAAACGGTTTCAGTTCAGCAATATTCTTGGGTTGTCTGGTGTGAATTGCTCTCTTGAGGTCGTGCCACAGCATCTCAATCAGGTTGAGGTCAAAACTCTGACTGGGCCACTCCAGAAGGCATATGTTCTTCTGTTGAAGCCATTCGGTTGTTGACCTACTTCTGTGCTTTGGGTCGTTGTCCTGTTGCATCACCCATCTTCTGTTGAGCTGCAATTGGTGGACAGATGACCTTAAGTTCTCCTGCAAAATGTATTGATAAATTTGGGAATTCATTTTTCCATTGATGATAGCAATCTGTCCAGGCCCTGAGGCAGCAAAGCAGCTCCAAACCATGATGCCCCCTTCACCATACTTCACAGTTGGGATAAGGTTTTAATGTTGGTGTGCTGTGCCTTTTTTTCTCCACACATAGTGTTGTGTGTTCCTTCCAAGCAACTCAACTTTGGGTTCATCTGTCCACAGAATATTTTGCCAGTAGTGCTGTGGAACATTCAGGTGCTCTTTTGCAAACTTCAAATGTGCAACAATGGTTTTTTTGGACAGCAGTGGCTTCCTCCGTGGTATCCTCCCATGAACTCCATTCTTGTTCAGTGTTTTACGTATGGTAGCTTCGTCAACAGAGATGTTAGCATGTGCCAGAGATTTCTGTAAGTCTTTAGCTGACACTCTAGGATTCTTCATCACCTCATTGAGCATTCTGCACTTTGCTCTTGCAGTCATCTTTACAGGACGCCCACTCCTACGGAGAGTAGCAACAGTGTTGAACTTTCTCCATTTATAGACAATTTGTTTTACCGTGGACTGATGAACATCAAGGCTTTTAGAGATACTTTTGTAACCCTTTCCAGCTTTATACAAGTCAACAATTCTTAATCGTAGGTCTTCTGAAAACTCTTTTCTGCAAGGCATGGTTCACATCAGGCAATGCTTCTTGAGAATTGTAAACTCAAAACTGGTGTGTGTATTTTATAGGGCAGGGCAGCTTTAACCAACACCTCCAATCTCATCTCATTGATTGGACTCCAGGTTGGCTGACTCTTGACTCAAATCAGCTCTTGGAGAAGTCATTAGCCTAGGGGTTCACATACTTTGTCCACCCTGCACTGTGAATGTTTACATGGTGTGTTCAATAAAAACATGAGAACATATAATTGTTTGTGTGGTATTAGTTTCAGCAGACTGTGTTTGTCTATTGTTGTGACTTAGATGAAGATCAGAACACATTTTATGACCAATTTATGCACAAATCCAGGAAATTCCAAAGGGTTCACATACTTCTTCTTGCAACTGTATGTTTGTTTGGCAGTGTTCAGAACCTTACGTTAGGAGTGGTAGATAGTCTTATACAGTTGTGCTCATAAGTTTACATACCCTAGCAGAATTTGTGATTTTCTGGCCATTTGTCAGAGAATATGAATAACTCACAAACTTTTCTTTCGCTCATGGTTAGTGGTTGGGTGATGTCATTTATTGTCAAACAACTGTGTTTACTCTTTTTAAATCATAATGACAACAGAAACTACCCAAATGACCCTGATCAAACGTTTACATACCCTGGAGATTTTGGCCTGATAACATGCACACAAGTTGACACAAACGGGTTTGAATGGCTACTAAAGGTAACCATCCTCACCTGTGATCTGTTTGCTTGTAATCAGTGTGTGTGTGTATAAAAGGTCAGTGAGTTTCTGGGCTCCTGAAAGACCCTTGCATCTTTCATCCAGTGCTGCACTGACGTGTCTGGATTCTGAGTCTTGGGGAAGGCAAAAGAATTGTCAAAGGATCTGCGGGAAAAGGTGATTGAATTGTATAAAACAGAAAAGGGATATAAAAAGATATCCAAGCAATTGACAATGGCAATCAGCAGTGTCCAAACTCTAATTAAGAAGTGGAAAATGAGGGATTCTGTGGAAACCAAATCATGGTCAGGTAGACCAACAAAAATTTCAGCCACAACTGCCAGGAAAATTGTTCGGGATGCAAAGAAAAATCCACAAATAACTTCAGCTGAAATACAGGACTCTCTGAAAAAAAGTGGTGCGGTTGATTCAAGATGCACAATAAGGAGGCATTTGAAGAAAAATGGGCTGCATGGTCGAGTCGCCAGAAGAAAGCCATTACTACGCAAATGCCACAAAGCATCCCGCTTACAATACTCCAAACAGCACAGAGACAAGCCTCAAAACTTCTGGAACAAAGTCATTTGGAGTGATGAGGCCAAAATTTAACTTTTTGGTCACAACTATAAACGTTACATTTGGAGAGGAGTCAACAAGGCCTATGATTCCTACTGTGAAACACGGAGGTGGATCGCTGATGATTTGGGGATGTGTGAGCTACAAAGGCACTGGAAACTTGGTCAAAATTGATGGCAAGATGAATGCAGCATGTTATAAGAAAATACTGGAGGAAAATTTGCACACATCAGCCCGGAAGCTGCGCATGGGACGTACTTGGACTTTCCAACATGACAATGATCCAAAACACAAGGCCAAGTCAACCTGTCATTGGCTACAGCAGAATAAAGTGAAGGTTCTGGAGTGGCCATCTCAGTCTCCTGACCTCAATATCATTGAGCCACTCTGGGGAGATCTCAAATGTGCAGCTCATGCAAGACAGCCCAAGAATTTACAGGAACTGGAGGCTTTTTGCCAAGAAGAATGGGCAGCTTTACCATCTGAGAAAATAAAGAGCCTCATCCACAACTACCACAAAAGACTTCAAGCTGTCATTGATGTTAAAGGGGGCAATACACGGTATTAAGAACTGGGGTATGTGAACTTTTGATCAGGGTCATTTGGGTAGTTTCTGTTGTCATTATGATTTAAAAAGAGTAAACACAGTTGTTTGACAATAAATGGCTTCACCCAACCACTAAACATAAGTGAAAGAAAAGTTTGTGAGTTATCATCCATATTCTCTAACAAATGGCCAGAAAATCACAAATTCTGCTAGGGTATGTAAACTTATGAGCACAACTGTATATAGAGGAAGTCACTTGGAGTATGAGATTACAACGCTGATGTTCTACTTCACGTGAGCGTTTTTATATGTGTATTGTTAATTTGGAATACCATGGTTGACATCAAAGTCTACATGGATGGGTATTCCTAGAGTTTGGTCAAGGTGTAAATGTAAAAATTGTTGAGCATAGTTGTTGCAGCGAGGTGGAAAGTTCACGGATATTAATAGTGTTAATATTTCTGAGGGTTTGAGGAGACTTGGTAGACTTTGGTGACACTGAGCTTGACGTAATGAAGAAGAGCTTGCAGATGATAATATTGTGACTGCAAAGATGCAAAGGAGTCTTAATAAATTCAGGAACGGAGCATAGGGCCTTATTTAGGTTGGTTAGCAAACAAAAAAAGGTAGCAATTGAGCAAATCCATGTTGCACTACAGGTGGGCAGTTGTAACATGTGCAGAAGGAGTTAGATTTGGGTGGTTTATATTGTTTATGTGCATGGTAAATACTGACTGCTTAATTTCTACACTTCAACTTAGATTTCAGTTTGAACACACCCCACCCAAATCTAATTCTCTCTGCACAAGTTACATCTGCCTCACCTGCAGTGCAACAAGTGTTTGTCCAATTGTTAACTTTTTTGGTTTGCTAACAAACCTGAATATCCCCCATAGCCTGGTGAATACAAGATCAAGGCAGTGGACAACCTGATGAGTAGATGTGTCCGTTCACTGGGAGAGGCTGAGACAGTAGTTTAGAGAGTATAGTTTGGAGTCACAAGGAGACTGTGGTCTGCCAACAGGGATATTAAAATCACCCATGATGATGTTGGTGATGCTAGAGGATAAAAAGTGAGGGAGCCAGGCAGAAAAATGTTCAAGGAATTGTTGGTGTGGCCCAGGTGGACAAAAGATCAAAGTAACACAGAGAGAATGGGATGGAAATCCTGGTGGTACTGTATGTACGACAAAAGATGTAAATGTAAGTGATGTAACCCCTAGTAGAACTGTGTATGTGAAAAATTGGGACAGTAATATTCTTGTACCATCTACTTTCATTATTAGCCTTTGTATACTCTCCAGTCTGTGTACTAATTGACATCATTAGATGGATTCAAATTAGCATAAGGTCCAATTGTAGCCTTGTGCAATAAGAGAATGCATCAATTTTCACACACTGCACTTTCAGGTATAATTATAATTAATATAAATTCTTACATAACTACGTACACAAATGCGGATTATCCATAAAGCTGCAGTCATTAGATTCACAAATGCCTTTGGAACTCCGTGAACTGATAAGTGAATCCTGTGCAACTAGATTTTCTGTAGATGCTGACATTTCGACAATCACATTGTGGTGTTAACATTATGACTGTAGACATGGTGACTGTATCCCAGAATTTATACAGGTTAAAACACTTGTGCAACAAAACAGCCACTGTTGTGTCTGTTGGTGGGCAGAAGAGAGGTGGAAGGATCAGCATTGCTTATAGGAGCAGGCTAAGTTGAAAATAGAGTTGAATCTGAAAAACACATGCATATTTAAATAATTTCATGAAATATATTAAAAATGAGCTGTGAGGGGTACAGATTGCGTATACACAAAGGTCTTCCTGATTTTAATGGGTATCAGTTTTATTTTTTTTGCTTTGGCAACATACCCTGAAAGCTTAACCTAACTTGCTCTACGTGGCCATATGGGTATGCTATGACTAAGGCACACAAATGCTTTCTGCAAGCGTTTCAGTGGAGTGATACAATCAGTGCTTGCCAAATAAAATATGTAATTTCACTTAAGAAATTACTTACATGAGATGGGAAGTCAGTTAAATGCAGTGAGCTTTGTTGGAGATCCTGGAACAAGACCCACTTTCAACTCCTAGTGACAAGGAAATTAGCTAAATATTATAAGAATATGATAGATAGATCGATAGATAAATCTCAATCTTGAGCAGTTAGAATGAACTGTGCTTCACCACAAATAAATATTCTGCAGATTTTCTGGGTCAATAAAGCTACACAGATTAAAATGTAAAAGTTTAAACTCCACAAAAGCAATCACTTGACCTACATCCATATATACAGATGTGTCAACCCTAGTCAAGTATTATAAATGGAAGTGTAGAGATATGGGATTGTATGAGCACCCGCCTGTCTGATACACTGCTAAAACACACTGATCAGAAAGATTTTCCCAAATGCTGATGTTACAGGAACAAATGCTAAAGATATGCGATAGCCACTGACAGAACATGTCAGTCACTCAACAAAATGCATTCTGCACGCAAATAACGTGTGCTTACAGATCTTTACCAGTCAGACCTCATAAATAGATCACAAGTGGATGAAATATGCACTCAGATTTGCAATCTCAATTTACAACATGCATAGATGTAAAGATGATAGACACTTCAAGAATGATCTATCCTCCGTAAGATACAAGCTTGATAAAAACAATCACAGGAAAAGCAACACAATAACAGCCTGCAAACTATTTTCTATACATTCATAAATCAACATTTTTTTAAGCAGACCTAGAGATTGATATATAGTACAGTAAATGACATGTACATACTAATAAATAAAACAGTCCATTTTAACTGTAGTATGCCAACAATAACATAACTGCCCCATCTAAAAACATAATATTGCATCTCTTATTATATATTTATATGTCTGCTAACGCATAGATATATTCAATTCCTGTTGGATCCTTTCCAATGGAAAGCATTCGACAGGTCAGTAGTCAATGCCTCAGCCAAACTCGTCAGGTTTTGGCCGTTACGACAATGTCAATCCGACTTCTTTTAAAGTCGGATTGACATTGTCAGAAACAGGGCTAAAACCTGTCAAGTTTGTCTGCGCTTCCGACAGAATACGTGGAGTCCGACAATCCATGTGTTTTCCAACAAGTCAAGAATTGCAGACTTGTCGGGAAAAAAGCAGCCCCATTGAATAGGTCGGAAACCCGACAAGAGGGCAGTTTCCGACAAGAATTGAATATACCCCATAGTGTAAATGCAGGACACTGCATCAAAACGATCTACCATCCCGGAATATCCATGATAGTCCAAAATGATATGGCAGTACCACAGTATCCCAGGAGAGCAGGTCACCCCTACTGCATCACACCCAGTGCCTACTAACATGGACGAGACAAGTGATCATGATGATGCGATTCACAGTGACTTGCATCATTACAGCCACCCCCCCCCCCCTGCAACTCTCATATGTAATAACGTGATTCACAACAGTGTGCCAAATGATTCATGGCCATAATGACGTGATTTACGCTTCCCCCAATAGCGGACATTGGCATTTCTCCTTGGGATACTTTACTGAAGGGGAGGTAAAAAAGTATGAATAAAATACATGGTAGGTCATCTACAAATGCAAAAAAAGTGGGCCTGCAGTGTAAATGTTCTTTTAATTTCATATGCTTCTGTTTGGAGACTGCAAATGTAAATTACAAGATGATGCTGCCTATGAGGTTAGGAAGTGATGGTGCAATATTTAGTAAAAAGACCCTTGTACGGTAGTTGCTGAATGAAGGCTAGAGGCGAGATTCAAGGGGTGGACAGTAAACATTTAGCGGAGGACCACAGTCTTGGTCTTTCAGAAGCCCTCCACAATGGTGAAGCTCAGTCCTCCGCCTACGCTTTCAGTGGTACATTTACATGGGAAACTGCATTTCAGTCATAACACTAGGCTGTCCCTTCAGCCCAGTGATTTTCAGCACTAAGCTCACCCCCTGTGGATATATCTGTGACAGGATGTAGTGGCCATCTCGACGGAAGGGATCCCGGAGCTCAGAAGACCAGTGCTGGAATCTCGACACCTGTCAAAATGCTAATGCCACAATACTGACAGCTGGAATCCCAAACATAAGTATACCGGGGAGGGTCAGGGTTAGGCTGCAGAAAGCGGGCGTTGTGGTTAGTTTAGTTGAGCACACCTGTTAAAATTTTAGGCAGTTGGGATGCCGCCATGCCGGTGTCGGTATTCCGAACTCAGGCATCCTGACTGCCGGTATTCCTGTACCCAACCCCCCTGTGACATGGGAAACATTCACCCTCCATTAAATGGCAAGACCCCTGTCCCGATTTGCTTATACCAGGTCAGTGATGCTGTGGTGGATGTGACATAGTATGGCCAAGTGTGTGTGTGGTGGGGGTGTGACAACAAAATTGTATCATCATGGTCCTGGCTCCGCTATACAATACCAGGCATTGTGAAACAAGGGCAGGGCCACAATTATGCAAATTGTGTCATCAATGTCTTGAAGTGGGCAGCCTGTGGGAGACTTGCGCACTCTTTTGGGTGCCTAGGAGAGCCACCTGGTATTCATAAACCTTCTGGTCAGTCAAGGCGAGTAGGCTGGAAGCTATGAATAAAGTCAGCCCCAATCTATGACTTCAGGACATAATTAACACGCATCTGGTACTCGCCAAATTTTAAAATCTTTATAAATCTACTCTTACGTGGGAAAAAAACAGTAACTGATGATGCAGTCATAGTTTTTATAAAATACTTTTGAACATCAGCAAGTGCTCTATCTGGTAGATAGTCTGGAGCATTTAGTTTTATATTAACACATACTTACCCACTTTAATAACCTCATCTCCAGAGAGGAGATTCAGGTTGCCGATGATGATGCTGGCCCAGCATTTTTCCCTCATCCTGTGCACTTCACTAGGAAGTGAGCAGAATGTGGAGGACTACCCATTCTTCTGGGAAACTTATTGAAAACCCATGATCCTCCAGCAGAGTACATAAGTATTAACACCATGAAAAGTAGAAAAGTCTTACATGGTCTGAGTGATAAATAAATTGTAAAATGTTTAACCATTGTGTTCCATATACTTCTACTACTCCATACTCCCCTATACCCCTTTTCTACCATCCCTCCAGTGTTTCTTTTGGGTGCTGCCCAATGTTTTGATTTTCTTTCTTTCTGTGCTGTGATTACCAATTGCCCACTATAACCTATGTAGAAACATAGAAACATTTCTAGAATGTGACAGCACATAAAAACCACTTTGCCATTCTAGTCTGCCATTTTTAACCTTTAGGTAATCTCAACCCTATTTGAGGTTTTCGTTTTTTTGGAAGGATATTCATATGCCTATCCTAAGTATGTCTTATTTGCTGTACCACCTGTGACGGTAGGCTATTCCACTAACCTTTATGTGAAGTAATTTTTCCTCAAAATTTCCCCTGAACCTACCTCTCTCTAGTTTCAGCGCATGCCCATGTGTTCTAGTATGCCAAAGATGGCTGCATTTCCTGGTACTTACCGTATTTTTCGGACCATAAGACGCGCCGGACCATAAGACGCACCTAGTTTTTAGAGTAAGTAAACTGGAAAAAAAAGAGCCAGCATACACAGACAGACAGACACACACACATACACACACACACACACACACACACATCAGAGCCAGCATACACATACACAGACACACACACACACACATCAGAGCCAGCATACACAGACACACACACACACACACACACACATATATTGTAGACAGTACCAGTGGTTCCCCGCGTCCAGGCTCTCAGCTAACGCTTGCCCCGGGTGCACTCCTGAGGACCAAGGAGGTGTGGGGTAGATGCCGGGCTCTGCTGCTGGGCTCTGAGATGCGCCGCGCTCTGCTGATGACGGCGCAGCAGCAGCAGCAGCATCCAGGACCCGCCGGTTCCCCCATGTCCAGGCACTCAGCTAACGCTGCCTGCAGGGAAACTCCTGAGGAGGGAGGAGGTGTGGGGGAGCGGGGGGGGAGTCACATGATGCCGGGCTCTGCTGCTGGGCTCTGAGATGCGCCGCGCTCTGCTGATGACGGCTCAGCAGCAGCATCCAGGACCCGCCGCTACACGCGAACTCCATCTGCATCTGCTCTTATTCGCTCCATAAGACGCACATACTTTTTCCCCGACATTTTTGGGGAGAAAAAGTGCGTCTTATGGTCCGAAAAATACGGTACTTGAAGAGTATAGACAATTTCAATGGATATCTTGTTAGTCATTTTCCATGATTACCCTTAAATGTGTGTTACGGCCATGTATTGGTTATCTCATACACCAACCTATGTAGTGCACCTATAATAGCTGCCTAACCTGGTACTCGCGTGTGTAGGATGTACATTGCATGGATATCATGATTTTGTAAGGACTGTGTATCTCCCTTTAGTTTTCTAAAGAGGTATGTCTCCTCTGGTACCTTCCTGGGCAGGATAAATGTCCTTGGAATTTATGACCCAGAATTGTTGCCTCTTCTCTGTATGATCTTTATGGTTTTATCTATTCTCCGCAAATCTGAACCTCTGTTTTATGTTCATGTTGTCTGTAAAGCTAAACCTCCGTATTATGTTCAAGAAGTCTGTAAGGAGTCCTTTTGGTGAAAAGCACTCAATAAATAAAAAATATTAAGGTTATTTACAAATAATTTGAAGTCTTAATATTCTACAGTAAAAAAAGACTAACAAGTACACAGAAGAAAGTTGACAAATATTCCCCAAACTGGGTGCAGCACTAAATTTATGCAAAGATTTGCAAATCCTAAAGAACCCAAATGAGACATCCAGGGATAGGGTAGTGCTGCATGGCTGAAGTGTGCGGCAGTGTTGTTCCTGAATGAAACAAAAGATACTATATCTGGAAAAGTGTACTCTGGATAGACAAGATCAAGTGGAGTTATGTAGTTTTCATGTAAAAACAACAAACGGCATCATGACAAGAACCCTATACAAACTGACATGCACAGTAGTGGGCAGATTTTGACTAGAGATTGTTTTGCAGCCACAGGCCCTGAATACCATCATAAAGTCCGCAGGAGACTTCCCTTTGTAAGCAAAGTATTGCTAGAGGAAATTGTAAGGCCATCTGTCTAAAAACTGATGATTGGCTGAAAGCTTGCTACAGGACAACAATCGCAAGTACAAATGAATGGCTGTGAAATAGTGACCCAAGGTTTCGGAATAGTGAAGTCAAAATACATCAACCACATTCAGAACCTGTGGCGGGACCCTAGGAGACCTGTGCATGAATTAATGCCCTCCAACATCACTGAACTGAAGCGCAGTTGAGAGTAGAACAGAAAACATTTCTAGAAGTTATTGTCGCTGAAGATAGCTCAGCAAGATACTGAATCTTGGGATGCAGTGGCATCACAAGGGGGGTGCGTGCCGCACCTGGGTGTCACACACTGAGGGGTGACCCGCCCCGGAGTGACAAAGCCCCACCTCTCCCACAGAGCCCTGCCCCTTGCTTGCGGCACCGCACCGGGTGTCACCTAGGTAAGTGACGCCTCTGTTGGGACACACTTACTTTATCACACAAAGGTACTTTATGGTAGCTTAATTATCACTTATGCATTGCCACATGGAACTATAAATATAAATTTGTATGACTTGGTGAAGAAAAGATGATCCTTGATGATGTCATGATATGTATATACATAGAATTGAAAATAGGGTATTTTTATTTCATATGACTACATAGTTAGGTGTATATGTATTTGGACACCACCACAATGGATTAAAAATGGAGATGAACTTTCAGCTGTAATTCAAGTGGATGAACAAAAATATTACATGAAACGTTAGTAATTGTAACTGTTTTTAAATACAAACCCTGTTTTCAGCAGTTCAAATGTAATTGGGCAAATGAACATAACCATAACTAAATGTTAATTTTTACTACTTTTTGGAGAATAAATTTGCAGGCAATGACTGCCTGAAGTGTGGAAACCATGGACACCACAAAATGCTGGGCTGCCCTTTGTTATGCTTTACCAGGACTTTACTGCAGTTGTTGTTTGTTTGTGGGTCTTTCTGCATTTAGTTTTGTCTCCAGCAAGTGAAATGCATGCTCAACTTGAGATCAGGTTATATTCACTTTGTTTGCTGTTGCAGTATTGCTGCTTTTCTGATTCTTGGCATCCAGGAGTAACAGCATTTTGTTCACAGCACCCCTAGGCCTAAAGTTTCTTATTGAAAAATTCAGCAAAAATGAGTAAATTGTGCTTGTATATTGTCCTTAGGTTCAGATATGTGGTGGTGGGCAGTTATGTGCTTTTGATTGCCCACATGCTTTATTATTGACAGCCACCAGCACTAGTTTTGAGTATAAAATGGATCACACATAATTTTATTTGGACTGGGATCACTACTTCGTGGCACCCCTGCAAGTGACATGTGGTGCCTCAGCGCCCAGGTTGGGAACTATTAGTCTAATAGGCCCAACACACTGGGCGATAATACTCAAAGATATGAAAGATCTTGTTCATTAATGAACGAGATAGCGTTCATATCTTTGAGTGTGGAGGCACCAGCGATGAACGATGCGCGGTCTCGCGCTCGTTCATCGCTGGTGCCCAGTCGCCTGTGCATGCAGGCCAATATGGATGATCTTGTCCATATTTGCTTGCACTTCTATGGAGCCGGATGACGGGGGGGAAGAAACGTCATTCCCCCCCGTCACTGCCCCCCCGACGTGTCGCCCATCGAACGTATCCGCTGTCGGGCAGCTCGGCGGCGGATCGCTCAATGTGTAGGGCCCTTAAGATCCTGTCACAGAAAATATTGAATATACATTGCACAACTCACCCTCACATCAATTAAATGATGCTCTTTCCATTTGAAAAACATTTTCACAGACCAGTCTGACCCAGGTCAATGTTTTGTTTAAACTCTTGGAGATGGAAAGCATTCTTGATATAAACGTTGTGCAGAAAAAAAATGACCATAAAATACCCCTAGGAACCAGCCTATGGTACATAGGCTGGTTCCTAGGGGTATCTTATGGTCATTTTTTGTGAACTTGCCCTACTTGAAAACATTATTGAAATGTTTAAACTAGGGTATAGGTCTGTTTGTGCACAAATATGGAAATGGAATATTAGAATCTACACCTGTGTATGTTAGTGTATGATACACAGATTACACAGACACCACTTAATAATGCTATCTGTAAGGGACAGTACATTCTTCAAGACAGACGGATGGATCGATGTAGATTTATACTGCCAATGAATTATGAAAAATTGTTGTGAAAGAGCTATAATCAAATACAACACAGACCTGACTACTATTTAATATAGATAATACTGCATGTTACCAGGGTCGGACTGGCCCACAGGGGTACAGGGGAAACCACCGGTGGGCCCCACCCCCTCCTCTAGGGATCATGTTTTGCACTTGAATTACACATTATGCATATGTTACATTATACTGCACAGGGCTATGTGTACTTTCTCTAGTGTCATTAATCTGGTAAATTATCATGCATGCACTAGTGGTATTTGATATATATATATATATATATATATATATATATATATATGTATCAAGGGGCCCAGAACATGCACTTCTAGTTAGCAAAGCCTCTAAGCATGGGAACCTGTCATTGCATTTCCCCAGTGTGCCCTCCATGCCCCAGTCCAACACTGCATGTTACTGATCTTTATCAATGTGTGAAATAGATCGCTCTGCACTAGACAAGATACACAAAATAATTTGATATTAATTAGGTCAATTAACATAATCTAGGTAGATTTAGTTGTTCTGTATATAGGCCCTCATTCCGAGTTGTTCGCTCGCTAGCAGATTTTAGCAGCATTGCACACGCTAGGCCGCCGCCCTCTGGGAATGTATCTTAGCTTAGCAGAATTGCTAACGAAAGATTAGCAGAATTGCGAATAGAAAATTCTTAGCAGTTTCTGAGTAGCTCGAGATTTACTCCTACACTGCGATCAGCTCAGCCTGCTTCGTTCCTGGTTTGATGTCACAAACACGCCCTGCGTTCGGCCAGCCACTCCCCCGTTTCTCCAGACATTCCCGCGTTTTATCCTGGCATGCCTGCGTTTTTCCGCACACTCCCAGAAAACGTACAGTTTCCGCCCAGAAACACCCACTTCCTGTCAATCACACTCCGATCACTTCAACGATGAAAATTCTTAGTTCGGACGCAAGTAAATCTACTAAATTTTGTGCTAAAATACTTAGCGCATGCGCACTGCGTACCGGGGGTCAGTCCGAGTTGTTCGCTCGGTAAATTTCTTCGCATCGCAGCGTTTTTCCGCTTAGTGCGCATGCGCAATGTTCGCACTGCGACAAGTAAATTTGCTATGCAGTTAGGAATTTTACTCACGGCTTTTTCATCGTTCTGGTGATCGTAATGTGATTGACAGGAAGTGGGTGTTTCTGGGCGGAAACTGACCGTTTTATGGGAGTGTGTGAAAAAACGCTACCGTTTCTGGGAAAAACGCGGGAGTGGCCGGAGAAACGGAGGAGTGTCTGGGCGAACGCTGGGTGTGTTTGTGACGTCAAACCAGTAACGACAAGCACTGAACTGATCGCAGATGCCGAGTAAGTCTCGAGTTACTCAGAAACTGCACAGAGATGTCTTAACGCAATATTGCGAATCTTTCGTTCGCAATTTTAAGATGCTAAGATTCACTCCCAGTAGGCGGCGGCTTAGCGTGTGCAAAGCTGCTAAAAGCAGCTTGCGAGCGAACAACTCGGAATGAGGGCCCATGCGCATTTTCGCCTTAATCGCTCCGTTTCGAAAATCGGCAACGAGCGAACAACTTGGAATGACCCCCATTGTGTGTATATTATATAGGGAGAAATTCCTATGTGCGAGTGGTTCTAACCTGCAGTAAGAAAATCAGCAGTGCACGTACCATGTAGTAGATTACAGGATAGAAACTAGGACAGATATAAAAATAGAAAACGTGTGAATATGTCTTTCTGTTCCTTTACTCTCTCTGATATGGTCGGTCTTAAGACAAACACATAGAAACAGGATGCAGTATAAGAGCAACTAGAGAACACAGGTAAGGGATGAGAGATGTGTGCTACTGATGTGTCTTCAGTCACACCAAACAGCCCATCTCGGCACGCTAAGGCTGTGCTAAGTGTCTTTCTCGCTCAAACTATGCATCCTATGCATACAAATAAAAACAACAAAACCACTTTGCTAGATTACACTGATCAGTTTGGTGTGCAGCCAGGGCCGGCGCTACCACTTATTCAGGCCAACATTAAAATGAAAGATGTTTCTTTAACATCTTTCATCTACTGTACCAGATGCTGGTGACAGGGGCGGCAGCCACTTTTCCCCCAGCAACCCATTTTTTCCTTAATATTTTCAAGGGGGAGGGGATTGAGGACAAGCGCGCCGCGTATGCAGTCAGAGGCAGCAGGTGCCCGCTCCTCACCAGCGGCACGTTAACATCGCCAGCGGCGTTATGTAGCCGGTGACCGCAACGGGGAGCAGTGCCTCCCCGCCAGTAGCAGCGCCAACCCGGCCGCCGGGACCATGAGCCGATAGACGTTGGCAGGCAGCTGCAGGGAGCAGTAACCTCCCCACGCCAACCCGGCCAGCGGTAAGATGTCCTTTGCGGTGATGCGGCATCCGGAGTAGTGGCTTCCTGAAGAAGTCACTCCCCAAGAAAATGGTAGAGGTCAAAGTGTGCCCTGGCTACATATATGTATGGACTATGGAGGCAGTCAGTGTATTTATGTATGAGAGAGGCAGGGTATGGATTTATGGATATATATGTATGTATGCATGCATGCATGCATGCATGCATGTATGTATGTATGTATGTATGTATGTATGTGAGAGGCAGTGTATGAATGTATATATGAGAGGCAGTGTGTGTATGTATGTATGTATGTATGTATGTATGCATGCATGCGAGAGGCAGTGTATGAATGTATATATGTATGTATGTGAGAGGCAGTGTATGAATGTATATATGAGAGGCAGTGTATGTATGTATGTATGTATGTATGTATGTATGTGAGAGGCAGTGTATGAATGTATGAGAGGCAGTGTATGTATGTATGTATGTATGTATGTATGTATGTATGTGAGAGGCAGTGTATGAATGTATGTATGTATGAATGAGGCAGTGTATGTATGTATGTATGCATGCATGCGAGAGGCAGTGTATGTATGTATGTATGTATGTATGTATGTATGTATGTATGTATGTGAGAGGCAGTGTATGTATGAATGTATATATGAGAGGCAGTGTATGTATGTATGTATGTATGTATGTATGTATGTATGTATGTATGTGAGAGGCAGTGTATGAATGTATGAGAGGCAGTGTATGTATGTATGTATGTATGTATGTATGTGAGAGGCAGTGTATGTATGTATGTATGTATGTATGAATGAGGCAGTGTATGTATGTATGTATGTATGTATGAGGCAGTGTATGTATGTATGTATGTATGAATGAGGCAGTGTATGTATGTATGTATGTATGTAAGAGGCAGTGTATGTATGAATGTATATATGAGAGGCAGTGTATGTATGAATGTATATATGAGAGGCAGTGTATGTATGTATGTATGTATGTATGTATGTATGTATGTATGTATGTGAGAGGCAGCGTATGAATGAATGTATGTATGTATGAGGCAGTGTATGTATATATGTATGTATGTATGTATGTATGTATGTATGTATGTGAGAGGCAGTGTATGAATGTATATGAGTGGCAGTGTATGTATGAATGTATATATGAGAGGCAGTGTATGTATGAATGTATGTATGTATATGGGTGGCAGTGTATGTATGTATGTATGTATGTATGTATGTATGTATGGCAGTGTATGCATGAATGTATATATGAGAGACAGTGTATGTATGTATGTATGTATGTATGTATGTATGTGAGAGGCAGTGTATGAATGTATATATGAGAGGCAATGTATGTATGTATGTATGCATGCGAGAGGCAGTGTATGAATGTATGTATGTATGTATGTGAGAGGCAGTGTATGAATGTATATATGAGGCGCAGTGTATGTATGTATGTATGTATGTACTGTATGAGAGGCAGTGTATGTATGTATGTATGTGAGAGGCAGTGTATGAATGTATGTATGTATGTATGAATGAGGCAGTGTATGTATGTATGTATGCATGCGAGAGGCAGTGTATGAATGTATGTATGTATTGTGTGTATGTATGTGAGAGGCAGTGTATGTATGAATGTATATATGAGAGGCAGTGTATGCATGTATGTGAGAGGAAGTGTATGTATGTATGTATGTATGAGAGGCAGTGTATGTATGTATGTATGTATGCATGCGAGAGGCAGTGTATGTATGTATGTATGTATGTATGTGAGAGGCAGTGTATGTATCTATGTATGTATGTATGTATGTATGTAGGTATGTATGTGAGAGGCAGTGTATGAACGTATATGAGTGGCAGTGTATGTGTGAATGTATATATGAGAGGCAGTGTATGAATGTATGTATGTATATGAGTGGCAGTGTATGTATGTATGTATGTATGTATGTATGTATGTGAGAGGCAGTGTATTTATGTATATACTGTATGAGAGGCAGTGTATGTATGTATGTATGTATGTGAGAGGCAGTGTACGAATGTATGTATGTATGTATGTATGTATGTGGCAGTGTATGTATGTATGTATGTATGTATGTATGTATGTGAGAGGCAGTGTATGTATGAATGTATGTATGTATGTATGTATGTGAGAGGCAGTGTATGTATGAATATATATATGAGAGGCAGTGTATGTATGTGAGAGGCAGTGTATGTATGTATGTATGTATATATATATATGAGAGGCAGTGTATGTATGTATGTATGTATGTATGTATGTGAGAGGTAGTGTATGAATGTATGTATGTATGTATGTATGTATGTATGTATGCGAGAGGCAGTGTATGAATGTATGTATGTATGTATGTATGTATGTATGTATGTATGTATGTGAGAGGCAGTGTATGAATGTATGTATGTATGTATGTATGTATGTATGTATGTATGTATGCGAGAGGCAGTGTATGTATGAATGTATATATGAGAGGCAGTGTATGTCTGTGAGAGGCAGTGTATGAATGTATATATGAGAGGCAGTGTATGAATGTATGTATGTATGTATATGAGTAGCAGTGTATATATGTATGTATGTATGTATGT
Source organism: Pseudophryne corroboree (assembly GCF_028390025.1). Classification (NCBI taxonomy): domain Eukaryota; kingdom Metazoa; phylum Chordata; class Amphibia; order Anura; family Myobatrachidae; genus Pseudophryne; species Pseudophryne corroboree. Next base: position 260,084,120 of record NC_086449.1, read on the forward strand.
ATGTATGTATGTATGTGAGAGGCAGTGTATGTATGAATGTATATATGAGAGACAGTGTATGTATGTGAGAGGCAGTGTATGAATGTATGTATATGAGAGGCAGTGTATGAATGTATGTATATGAGAGGCAGTGTATGAATGTGAGAGGCAGTGTATGTATGTGAGAGGCAGTGTATGTATGAATGTATATATGAGAGAGGCAGTGTATGTATGAATGTATATGAGAGGCAGTGTATGTATGTATGTATGTATGTATGTATGTATGTATGAGGCAGTGTATGTATGTGAGAGGCAGTGTATGAATGTATGTATGTATGTATGTATGTATGTATGTATGTATGTATGTATGTGAGAGGCAGTGTATGTATGAATGTATATATGAGAGGCAGTGTATGTATGTGAGAGGCAGTGTATGTATGAATGTATATATGAGAGAGGCAGTGTATGTATGAATGTATATATGAGAGGCAGTGTATGTATGTATGTATGTATGTATGTATGTATGTATGTGAGAGGCAGTGTTAGTATGAATGTATATATGAGAGAGGCAGTGTATGTACGTACATGCATATGGGGGAGGCAGTGTATGAATGTATATACTGTATGAGAGGCAGTGTATGTACAGTATGAATGTATATATGAGAGGCAGTGTACTGTATGTATGAAGGTATATATGAGAGAGGCAGTGTATGGACGTATATATATATGTATAAGAGATAGCGGTGAGTGGCAGAAATAAAGGGAGATAGTATGTGTGTATAAGAGAGCGAGAATGAGAGACACAGAAAAATTAGATAATGTGAAGGAATATGAGAGAGCCAGAGTATGTATGAATGTATATATGAAATAGGCAGTGTATGTATGAATGTATATATGAGAGGTAGTGTATGTATGAATGTATATATGAAATAGGCAGTGTATGGATATGTATGTACAGTATGTATGAGAGATGGAATGAAATGGAAAGAGATAGGCAACTGGGTAAAGTGCCAGAATCTGGGAAGGGAGAGCCACTGAGTGTACCCATCAAATAAGGATGTCTCTGAGAGAGACATTCTTGTTGTACTCGATGCAGTTATACGGCTGGGAAACATATAAGAAGCCGTCCATGCACTTTCACCTTACTGACTGGGAAAGTGGGTAATTGGTGGTGTTGGGGGCAGCAGGCAGTAGTTTTGTCTAGGGTGCCAAGAGACCTTGCACCGGCCCTGTGTGCAGCATTTGTATATCTATGTGGGAATGACCATGAATCTGTAAACGAAGTGCTACAATGCAGCAGCCGTGGCTTTTTCTCACGCTAAATTCCAGCGACTTTGAATGTGTTTAAAACAAACTTCTTAAAGTTGTAGCCCAGCATCTGCGCTCCACTGGGTGGTGTTTTGCTGCATCTGCGATGCAAAAAAAAAAAAAAGAGGCAAAATTTTAAGAAAAAAAACCTATTCTACATCTCTCTGGTCTCATTCTCGCCTGGCGTTCTGTGCTGTACAGCGTAAAGACACTAGGGGGGTCATTCAGACCTGATTGCACACTAGGTTTTTTCGTTGCGCTGCGACCAGGTCAGAACTGCGCCAGCATATGCACCGCAATGCGCAGGCGCATTGTACAGGTACAAAGCGTATCGTTGCCCAGCGATGGATTGTACGAAGAATCCGTTTGCACAGCCGATCGCAAGGAGATTGACAGGAAGTGGGTGTCAACTGACTGTTTTCTGGGAGTGTTTGGAAAAACGCAGGCGTGTCTAAGCGTTTGCAGGGCGGGTGTCTGACGTCAATTCCAGCCTTGCACAGGCTGAAGTGATTGCAGCGGCTGAATAAGTTCTGCGCAACTCAGAAACTGCACAAAACTTTTTTGTACCGCCAGGCTGCACATGCGATCATACACTTGCAAAGCGAAAATACACTCCCCTATGGGCTGCGATCAGGTCTGAATCAGGCCCTAGGTACATACATCTGTATAAGACATTAGGAAATACTGTAAAGCATCGTACACCAAAGCTGCAAGAGCTTTCTAAAAAAAAAAAGAATTAGGTAAACAGTCTTCAAAGGACATGCCATGCTTTAGATCGTTCTCGCCTAGACTTCCGGAATGTCTGGGGACTCCCACGGACTCATGTAAGCATAGCATTTCAGCCACTTCCTTGTAAAATGGTTGGGATGGAGCGCGATGACACGATTCTCAGAGGGGCCTAATGACAAGGATCTCCCCCCAGCGACCACCTGAAGCTCCACACATTTTACATTTGGTGGATATGGTTTATATCACAATGTTGCCTCTCTCTGCCCTAGTGCCTGAAAGGTTCAAAATTCAGAGTTTTATTTGTATCCATCACATATAATGAAGGATTCCAGAAGTTCCAGCTTTCCCAGGACAATCCTTATTCTTCCACCATATTTACTCTTTTTCCATCATTCAAATTAATTCCCACAAATTACCAGGATAAATGGGAGGGTGTTTCTTAACTGTTTACCTTCTTTGGGACCCAAAAGGGAATATGGTGGTGGATTTTATAGTCCCTGCAATCTTTAGTTCCAAAATGATAGGACTTCTGAGTAGAAGTGATATTGCAACATTAAGTAATGTAACAGGATAAGAAGGAAACCTGAACAACTACCCATCACTTGGAAAATCACTAGTGCCCCATTAACAGGGCCGTAACTACGTGTGTGCCAAGTGGGCTTGGCACACAGCGCAGTTTCCCTGAGGGCGCATGGCCAGCGGCATGTAATGAGTCAAATTGACTCATTACATGCCACCTCTAAGTCTGCGCCGTGCGCCGCGCTGTGGAGGGAGAAGTCTGCAGCCGCGCCGGGCAGCGGAGAAGGAGGAGGAGGGAGGGGGAGCAGGGAGCCGCAGCAGCGCTATTTCATTGGTAGTAAGCGTCGCTGCAGCATCCCCCTCTCCTTTTGTATTGGCTGCCCGGCGCTGCTGTGGATGCTGGGATGCAGTTCCTCCATCCCAGCATCCACAGCAGCGCCGGGCAGCCAATACGGAAGGAGAGGGGGATGCTGCAGCGGCGCTTACTACCAATGACATAGCGCTGCTGCGGCTCCCTGCTCCCCCTCCCTCCTCCTCCTTCTCACCTGCCTGCACCGAGGGACCTGAACGAGGAGCCTGACTGCCAGCGGGGAGATGGTAAGTATATCTCTCTTTCTCTCTCGCTCTCTCTCAGGGGGACACCGTCTGCCACAATGTGTAAAAAGGGGACACCGTCTGCCGCAATGTGTAAAAAGGGGGACACCGTCTGCCGCAATGTGTAAAAAGGGGGACACCGTCTGCCGCAATGTGTATAAAGGGGGCCTAGCTGCCGCAATGTGTAAAAAGGGGGCCTGGCTGCCGCAATGTGTAAAAAGGGGTCCTGGCGCAATGTGTAAAAAGGGGGCCTGGCTGCCGCAATGTGTAAAAAGGGGGCCTGGCTGCCGCAATGTGTAAAAAGGGGGACTGGCTGCCGCAATGTGTAAAAAGGGGGACTGGCTGCCGTAATGTGTAAAAAGGGGGACGCTGTCTGCTGTAATGTATAAAAGGGGCTCTACCTGGTGTAGTGGCGCTACTGTGCAGCGTAATTTGAATAATGTAGACTACTGTGCACCGTAGTATGAAATGCTATTATTTTGTGGCCACGCCCCTTCCCCGTGAAGCCACGCCCTTATAAATTTTTCGCGCGCATGCGCACGCACTGCCCCTGTCTTACATGGGGGGGCGCCACTGTCGTTTCTTGCACACAGCGCTAAAATGCCTAGTTACGGCACTGCCCATTAATACATAAGGCGTTACCAAAATCTAATGAACAGAAACTGAACGCATGCTGCACACTTGTTTCGCTTCAACGAACTCATAACATGAAACAAAGTAACAGGGGAATAAACCAACAGCAATACAGCAAACACATGTCCTACATTACCCTGCCACACTTCTCTTAATGTTAACACATTTTGCCAAGCCCTGCACTTTTGGGAAGTCATCCACTCGCTGGAAGACAGCGAACAGACCAACACACAGAATTCTGGGAACTGAAATACAAATGAGAAATGTGTCAGTTTGGTGACTGCAGTGCGAACGGTTACATGCTGAAAGCAGAAGGCTCTGGAGCAGAGTCCATAAGCTCTCCATAAGGAATACATTTATTCAGCTATTCAGTTATGGTTGCCAGCAGCTAACTATTTTAAGATTTCTACAGCGACTGGTTAATTTTTCACGGCTTCAACTTCCGCTGTCTCGCCTCGTTCCAACCATACCACTGGTAGCTACACAGAAATGCCAGTGGCTTCTTTATTACTGGCACCTGATAATGCTGCTGCCTTACATCAACAAAAATGCATTTTTCAGACCTGCAGCTAGAATTGTTGTTTTGTTAGTTTAGGTATCACGTGTTCCCCCACCTCTATAGAGCGTAAGCTCATGAGGGCAAGCAATCTTTACCTTCTGAGATTGTATTGTACGTCATTTATATCAAGATCCCTTCTGTACCGGTTTATTAAAATAATAATTAGATTTCAGCCTTGCAGTCTTTCAAAGCAAAGTTCCCTTCAGTGTTCATTTTATGAAGTGTACACAGATCTATTGTTGGCAGCAAATTTGTTTTCCAAATGATAATTTCCTCTCCCATGTTATAAATAGTAATAATGTAATGTCTCAGCAAACTTATTGACCAATCCAAAACAACAATCACTCGGCTAAACTGTGGCATGGCATTTCTAGCTATGCGACTGCTGGGACAGGTCAGAATATTGGTAGACATACAGTACGGCGGGATGTAATGCCGCCCAAGTTCAGCGGCCGTACGGGATGACGGCCGAACTCTGGCCTTTTTTTGAAGAGGCAATCACGTACAAGGCAAAACCATGCTTTGTAAGTGATTGCCCCTTTAAAAAAACATCAGCGTTTGAACAGCATTCGGCACGGCCGCCATTACATCTTGCCCATAGACCCATGTAACAGATATAAGAAAGATGTTACCAAGAGGGCTGTGTAAAATAACATTGGGTCCTGACTGGTAAATAAGTGAGTGGATAGTATATTTTAGAAGGGTGAACAAAAAGCAATGACAAAGAAGTGATCCTTGAAGAGTAACATTATTTCATAACAATTATTTTTCAAGAGCTCACCACTTCATTATCTGCAGTATCTAAGTACCATGGCCAAATGCTCACGGCTGTAAATGGGAGAAAAACAATGTGCCTGTCATTTGTTAGAACAAACGATAGGAGGGGTATTGCTCTGTGTAGTTGTCCGAGTATCAAAGGGACTTTGTGCAAGAATTATATAACACATTCACATACCGTAGCTTGTGAGTGACCAGAAATAGTTACCTTGTCAGCTTCAAATAACTTCTATGAGAAATTGCTGCAAGTAGATCAAACTGTTTTGCAGATTTGCACTGTATTTGTATTGGACTATTTTGCTAACAAACTCATCTTGCTATGTGATTGGGTAGACTTACAGCCAATATCTGGCTGCAAATATGTAAAGGTTTGCAGTGGAGGTGAGGTGATATTTCAAAGATTAGAAATGTCAGCCATCTCTACTCCTGTATGCTACCCTACCTACCTCTGCTTCCTTCCCATCGGCAGATCACCAGCACCCTATGCAATAATAAAAAGCAAACAAAACAAAGTAGTGTACGCTGCAATTTGGCTGTGTACACATTACCGCAGCAGTGGGGGATATGCCCACACATGACAGGGACAGATTTTGCTAATTATGGCCCTCATTCCGAGTTGATCGCTCGCTAGCTGTTTTAGCAGCAGTGCAAACACTAAGCCACCGCCCTCTGGGAGTGTATCTTAGCTTAGCAGAAGTGCGAACGAAAGGATCGCAGCATTCTACAAAAAAAAAAGATTGTGCAGTTTCAGAGTAGCTCGAGACTCACTCCTAGCTTGCGATCACTTCAGTCTGTTTAGTTCCTGTTTTGACGTCACAAACACGCCCTGCGTTCGGCCAGCCACTCCCCCATTTCCCCAGGCACGCCTGCGTTTGTATCTGACACGCCTGCGTTTTTCAGCACACTCCCGGAAACCGGTCAGTTATCTCCCCAAAACACCCCATTCCTGTCAATCACTCACCGATCAGCAGTGCGACTGAAAAGCGTCGCTAGACCTTGTGTGAAACTGCATCGGCTTTTGTGAAAGTACGTCGCGCGTGCGCACTGCGCGCCATACGCATGCGCAGAAGTGCCGATTTTTAGCCTGATTGCTGCGCTGCGAACGGCAGCTAGCGATCAACTCGGAATGACCCCCTATATGCACAGGGCTCTAACTGTACAAGACTCCATGCATTGTGGGCTGCTTGTGGCATCACCATATGTCAGAGGGTTCACAAGCTAACTTGAATTTCAATCCACCATATCAGGCCCATTGAGAGAACTAAAAATGAATTGTGCATCACAGTTGTATATTTCTTAAAATTCCTAAAATGATCAAACTGTGTAGCCACATATCATGGTGATATGATTAGGACGACATCACTGGTCATAAGGTTTCTGCAACACGTGCAAAGGTGGTTGGTAGTATGCTGCCATAAGCTGCTCATTCCTACACCACTGGTTTCCTTTACCTGTCTGTTTAAATGTTAGCTGTTACATCCAATGTAAATTGTTACGTTTGAAATGCCCATCAGCAATGAAACAAAATGTCAATATATTTTTGTGAGGGGTTTCCCCAATACTTCTACCTGTTGGACATTAACAGTTAAAGCATTTTTCGCTTTTAACTGCAACGTTTAAAACGAAAACACCATTTGCATTGCAGATGAAGACTGATAAAATTATACCTTTAAGCAATTACAATTTTATAGGCAGACTATGTGCATATGAAATGACATGCAATTCAAACACTTTGCCAAAACAAAAAATAAAATATGGAAAGCAGCACTACCCGCACTCCTTTGTTCAATTTGTGCACTCCGTTCTCTTTGTTTAACACAACTTACAAGGAACACTGCCCTCAAGTGTTCAACCACACACAGAGCACTCCACGACGTTCTTTGTGCAGCACGCAGGCTACTTTTATAATCATATTAACGATTCAGAGAACAAAATTAGTCCACCAAATGTCGGTACAAAAACAAAAGGCTGGTATAACAGCAGGACAATTTGCAGGGCTTTTGCAGAAAGAGCTAATGCTTTCTATCTGGCTTTAATCCTAGAACGGCATTCTGGCCCTCTAAAATGGCATCATCACCCACAGCTGCTCTGTCCCTGGGCAAGTACTGCCTAATAAAAGCTCCAAATCGTTAGACTGGACAGAACGCTTGTTAGGAGGAACCCTGTATAATGGCAATTAAACAAGAACAGCTCATCCTATGGTCCACATTGCCAGTGACCTAACAGCCCTGATTATTTAGCAAAAGTTAAGCTCTTGGTTTAGTAAGTCCGTAATCAAAGTGGGCTCTGATTTATGGAACTAAATAGCATAGTACAAGCCAATTCTACATGACCACTAATAACAAGGCTCATCGACCTAGCAGGATCGTGATCATCCACCAACACAGCCTGAACTTACAATGTTTATTTTCACATGTAAGGAACTCTGAGTTCTGATAGAAGAGACTGCGGTGTACATGCTGCACTTTATTCGGCTCCCACAAGTGGGGCATATAAATAATAGAAAACAAAAGCATTTATTGGGAGCAATTCACATATGACAGTACATAACTGAGCATTTCTTTAGTAAAACACTTTGAAGATTTTACTTTTGACCTGCAGATGATTGCATGTGTCTCTCAGAATTCAAATATCTGCTGTCCATGTTCTGCTACTGGACCTACAATATGGGGTGTATTCAACAGGAGTCAGAAACTGTAGTCTAGTCAGAAAGACGGCAGTTTCCGACTGATTGAGATCGGAAGGGGTTCCAACCTATTCAATTTCTTCCAACAAGTTGGGAAATCCGACTTGTCGGAAGAAGCGGGGCCAAACCTGACAGGTTTTATCCACGTTTACAACAATGTCAATCCAACTTTAAAAAAAGTCGGATTAACACTGTCAGGTTTGGCCAAGCATTGAATACAGTGCTGTCGGGTCCTTTCCATCGGAAAGGACCCGACAACTATTGAATATGGCCCTATTAGGGGGGAAATTCAAATAGCCCAGAGTTTTTTCACATTTTTTTTTTTACCGTATTATCCAATTAGCCCCCGCTTTTGGTGCCTGAACAAAAAATTTGGGGCATAGACGCACAGAATCCGTGATAAGTTCACTGATCTATGTGTTGTCGCTGTCGGCTTCACGAAACTGCCTATTTATCAGGGGGAGGGGGGCGTGTTTGTTCAGAGTCTGCTGTTGGCCCAGAAAAAAAACAAAACACCAATAAAAGCGGACGGCTAGTTGTCTAATTGTAGATCCCTGGGGGATCAATTAGCCTGCTGTAAATTACATTCTTCATAATTCCTCCCAAGATGCACCTAAGTCCCAAGCATTGGAGCACATTGTCCAAGGAGGTGCATTTCATGAATGTAAGATTGCCCTGTGAAACAGAAGTTGAGACAGCTCTGCAAAGCGACGCTTACTAAATGTAACCTCTGAGCTGATCCCCTGAGCAAAACAGTAACTTCTACTATACAGTATATCCTAAAGGTAGTACACTTCAGCCAACAGGATCATCTTGCCTTTTGTTTCACTGTTTCAACAGTAATAAATAAAATACAATACTGGCAATATAAAACATGAGGAAATCTATGCTAATACAGAAAATTCATAACAGCTTACCACTATGAGCAACGATGATTTGCATTGGTTATGGATGTATACAATGTATTTAACAGAGGTTCAGCTGGATGACCTAAATACCCAATCAGTAGGAAGACAGATCGAGCAGAGAACTAACACAATAGTGCAGCCATCTTTATTTCCCTGGAGAGACATCCAACATTTAGCTACTGAAGAACTGCAAGTTGAGCACTGTTTTAATAAATATTTCTTGGGGGAATGCTGCATCTTGACATAAAAACAAAAAAACATGAGCAAGAGGAAGGCGAACGAGAGCACAGAATAGAAAGCACAAAAAAAGGAGAGGAGAGAAATCAAATGACAGGTACAGGGGGGGAGAGAGAGAGAAAGGAACTACCGTTTTGTTTAGTTTTTGGCTCTTACAAGATGAATCCATTACTACTGTGGTGTAACAATTAAAAATAACAAGTATGAGAGAGGGACAGGGAGAGCAAAAGAGAACATACGAGCGAAAGAGGGAGCAATGGAGTAAGCATTAGAGGAAGTGTGCAAGTATTAGAGTGACAGCACAATCATTACAAAGTGCAAGTATTAAAGGGAGAGTGTTAAAAGAGTGTTGAAAGAACATGAAAAATTAAAAAGGAACAAGCCTTAGAGCGAGAATAAGATAGAGTAAGAGAAAGAGGGAACTACTACTTAGGTGGAGTTTAGCTCTTCAACAAAAATAACTTGCATAAATAGGATGGCATACCTTGCGTTTAAAATCGTTCACTAAACTGCATTTGCATAGTGATATCTTACCCTAATAAATGACCACACGACACCATAGCTATGGGGAAGGTGCTCTAATTTTATTTACCACTTCCACAAAGTAAGTGGCCTAGGAAAAGCAACTGCAAACACACTAACCAAATGTAGTCATCAAGTTGAGTGATCACTACCACCCCCATTTACAACTATTCGGATTGGTTTTCTACAATACCACGAGTCGTGAGGCAATAAACACTTTCATCGCTTAAGGGATGATCGCTTGCTGAAAACGCATTCCCTACCGTCAATCTGTTCAGGATGGGCCTTCACAATTCATTAGTAGGGGGGCCGTGACATTACCAGCACTCAGCTGCAAACACCACCATAGGTCTCTTCTGACTGTACCGAAGCAGGTAAATCAGTAGTGTGCTCATAACTACTTGGGCATATCTACCCCACAGGGCATATCATCCTCAAATTACATACATAATTTTGGGATAGATGTATCAAACCTTGGAGAGAGATAAAGTGGAGAGAGATACAGTTCTAACAAATCAGCACCCAATTGTCATTTTATAGGCTGTGTTTGAAAAATTACAGAAGCCGACTGGTTTGTACTTTCTCTCTCTTAAAGGTTAGGCACATCTCACCATTGTACCTTGGTTGTCTTTCAGTCTGCAATTTATTCCTGGCGAACTGCCAAAATGGGTGTGAGGCAGGGTGGGAAATATTTTTTTTGGGGGAAAAAAAAAAATAGACACTTGTATTTTGGTTTTATTCATCCTCAGATCTCCACCACTTCTCTGGCCCTTGGACCTCCCTTTTAGATGTGAGTAAAATTTTAACCCTACGTTACCTGCAGAGACTGAACCACACCAACTTCCCTGTCATACCTTTGTATACTAATAGGGCCAGGACTGAAACATTGCACAATACAGCCCTAATATTACAGCGCTTATGAGGCATCATAATAACTCCGGATTGCTGCTTTTCTAATCCATGAAAAGACAGGGAGAAGAAAAGAAAAACTAAAAAAAAAAAAAAAAAGAGAAAACACCACAAGTTATTTATACGAGACAATTGGAAATGTCAATTTGTAAAGCTCGCAGGCTTGTAAAATTACTTATGCTTTGTTTTCTAGCGAAGTCAGAGATACTTAAAACTGAAAGATTTTGGCCATCTCATAAGCAGAAATAAATATCTGTGAACCTCTTTGTGATTACTTATGTAGCCTGCAGTGTGCATGCCAGGATTTCACTCACTTAAGGGCAGTACACGCGGGGAGAGATGTGTGCTGAGCGATCTATCAGTGACCGCTCAGCACACATCTCTTCCCCGCTCAGCACAGAGAGATGTGTGCTGATCGAGGGGGGGCGCTCATTTCACCCAGCGGGGGAAATGAGCGATGTGCTAGATTTGCTTGCATGCAGGCCAATCTAGCACCGGCCGCGCATCACTATCGATGTCAGATTGCTTAGATATTAAGCACGGATCTCTCCGTGTGTACCCCCCTTTAGTGACAGCGTGAAGCACAAGTGTGAATATCTCTGCATATATTGTATGGGTATAGGCTTGAGCATTTTATTATAACAATATCAATGTTAACAAAAATGCTTCCTCTGAATTTGCTTGGATTTCATCTGGTCTAAATTGCCTAACCTAGAATATTTAGCAGAAATAAGAGAAATTATATGCTTTAATCAGAGAACTGTAAGTGTTACTCACATATAAAGTAACCTTTCCTCTTCACACAACGGTGCCCTCTACATTATTATGTCAAACCTCAATAGTGTTTAAAAAGCTGATTGGGTCTTAATTATCATTGGACATTCTCTGTTCTAGTTCCTCGATGAGCAAGTGTACCGTATGTACCGATTTAGAGAAATAATGGCTTCATTTCTTAGGATGATGGCTGACCTTTCAGCGTGGTTTGTTGGGTTCCAACAATATACATACACTATCTACAGTATATGGCAATTTATATAAGCTTGTATTGTTGAAAAGGCAAACACTCCATATTTACAGAAATCATGCTCATACTGGCTACTACTGTACTACAGGGGCAAATGCATTTGTAAGGGGGAGTCCAGTGTGTGTGTGTGTGTGTGTGTGTGTGTGTGTGTGTGTGTGTGTGTATATATATATATATATATATATATATATATATATATATATACATACACATACACACACACACATTTATTTTTATTTATTACCAGCTATTTATATAGTGCACACATATTCCGCAGCAGGGAATATTCGGCCATTCACATCAGTCTCTGCCCCAGTGGAGCTTACAATCCATATCCCCTACCACATGCACACGCACATTCAAATTAGGGTTAATTTTGTTGGGAGCCAATTAACCTACCTGTATATTTTGGGATTGTGGGAGGAAACCGGAGTACCCGGAGGAAACCCACGCAAGCACAGAAAGAATATACAAACTCCACACAGTTAGGGCCATGGTGGGAATCGAACCCATGACCACAGTGCTGTGAGACAGTAATGCTAACCATTACACCATCCGTGCTGCCTACCTAGAATATTTAGCAGAAATAAGAGAAATTGTATGATTTAATCAGGGAACTGTAAGAGTGTTACATATAAAGTAACTTTTCCTCTTAACACAGCGGTGCCCTCTACGTTATTATGTCAAACCTCAATATATATATGTATATTTTTTTGACACACAAATATCGTCCTAGAACACACCATTACAATTTGTTTTGGAGCCTGAGGAAAGAACATGCTGCAGGAGGTCGTTGATGAGGGGCGGGGCACTTTTCATCTTTAGGCTCCACCACCACAGCAAAATGCTGCAATTCGCGGTCTGTGGGAGGCAGAAACAATGGTGCGAAATTCTATCATGATCGTAACTATTGGCTCTGCCACCTTCAGGCTTGCGAGGGGATGGGTAACAAATGCGGGCTGTGGGAACACAGCTCGGCTAAAAAAAAAAAACGAAAAAAACATTTGGTCCATCGCTCCACGTGCACCACAGCATTATATTGTGAAAATTCTATTATACAAATGAGCTCCTTGATATTATGGAATACTCTGGTAAATTGTTTACGTGCCTACAAAGTTGAAGAGGGGGGCGAGGGGGTAAACTGATGACTTAAAACAAAACAAATAAGGAAAATGTGCATTTATGGAGATTGTACCAACATGTGTTCCTCAAGGGGTAGAAATATGGCAATCTTACTATTCAAATTAGTTCATTAACATCCCATATAAGGGGGTAAGATAAAAACAATGCAGTTAAGCATGTACAGGTTGAGTATCCCATATCCAAATATTCCGAAATACGGAATATTCCGAAATACGGACTTTTCTGAGGGAGAGTGAGATAGTGAAACCTTTGTTTTCTGATGGCTCAATGTACACAAACTTTGTTTAATACACAAAGTTATTAAAAATATTGTATTAAATGACCTTCAGGCTGTGTATATAAGGTGTATAAGAAACATAATTGAATTGTGTGAATGTAGACACACTTTGTTTAATGCACAAAGTTATAAAAAATATTGGCTATAATTACCTTCAGGCTGTGTGTATAAGGTGTATATGTAACATAAATGCATTCTGTGCTTAGACTTAGGTCCCATCGCCATGATATCTCATTATGGTATGTAATCATTCCAAAATACGGAATAATCCGATATCCAAAATACCTCTGGTCCCAAGCATTTTGGATAAGGGATACTCAACCTGTATAAGATTAGCCCATATCCAGCTTGGTTTGTGCTGCTCTTTTAACCATTCATTATCCACACAGCTTTCATGATTAGAGACTCGGAACTCCCGTCCGAAAAGGTGGCGTGGCCTGGCAAAATGCCCAGCGCTCTGTGACCAGCCGGCTATGCCCCAGCCCATCTGTCTCCTGTGAATAGATGCTGTGCGCATGTGCACAGCATTCATTCACTGCTGCTCTGCCAAGCAAAGCAGCGAGTGACTGGGAGCCTCCCAAATCCTCCACCATCACGGGACACTGCGGCCTGTGGGTGGGACAGAGCCCCAAAAAACGTGACTGTCTGGCTAAAACTGAGGAGGTATGAGGAAGTCTGGATTGACAGTTAAGGAGTCCCAGAGTAAAAGTATAGACCAATGTCGTGGTGCACTTTACAGAGAAAGTTAAATAATTACTGTATCAACAGTTAAAATATAAACATGTGTTTCATACATAAAAAATATTAATCAAAGAATACAATATTAATCAAAGAATACAAAAATAATTAACAGCAAAACATTGTTAAAATATAGAAAGATAGTGGTTTGTTGAGGTACTGTAAGATTTAGAATAGTTATTAAAATTGAAGTTTACTGTATTATACATTCTTGTATGCACACTATAAACACACGGCCCCCCTTGGTCCTGGAGGCCTACACCACACATCCCGCACTCATCTCTTATATAGTCACCGCTCCGTAGTCCCGTGTCTGCACCTCCAGCTCTGCACAAGTGACTGCATTTTGCAGAGTGCTGAGTAATACAGCCGCACAGAGAAGAGGGGTCCCGGACAGAGGCTGCACGGTATCCGGACTCCAGGTCGATAACAAAAAGGTCGACACCTTAGGTCGACACCAATTGGTCGACACACCTTAGGTCGACGTGGCCAAAAGGTCGACGGGAACAAGGTCGACATGGAAAAAGGTCGACATGGAAAAAGGTCGACATGAGTTTTTCACAATTTTTCTCTTTTTTGGAACCTTTTCATACTTAACGATCCACGTGGACTACGATTGGAATGGTAATCTGTGCCGAGCGGAGGCACCATGCCCGAAGCATGGCGAGCGAAGCGAGCCATGCGAGGGGACGCGGTGCACTAATTGGGGTTCCCGGTCACTCTACGAAGACAACGACACAAAAAAAACACATGAAAAACTCATGTCGACCTTTTTCCATGTCGACCTTGTTCCTGTCGACCTTTTGTCCATGTCGACCTAAGGTGTGTCGACCAATTGGCGTCGACCTAAGGTGTGTCGACCTTTTTGTTGTCGACCTGGAGTCCCAGACCCAGTTTAAGTATACTTGCCTATTCTGAGATTTCCAGAAGAGTCAAGAATTCTGCTACCGTCTTGTTCATTGATGGACCTGATTCTGATAATTGTTTCATACACACTACACAAATTATGTCATCATGCCCTCACATTTGCCCCTTTGATCTCTTTTTTCCAGAAGCATGAGATTGTGATCTATACTGTAGTAGTTGTCACTGCGCCATTCCTCAGTAGGGTAAATGCTGTACATAAACAAGCTTGCTGTATAGGCTTGCCAAGAGGAAGTGGTAGAATACAGAATGGTGTGTACAGCTCATTTAAATGGTTTCTAATTACCTTCCATTTATGCCAGATTGATAGAGCAATGTCCTCATTATTGATAGAATCTGTGACTCTGGGACTCCTTGTACACCAAAATGAAATGTATTATCCCACACCAATATTTATGTATGAACTATTTTAGAATGACAAATATTCCCTTTTGACTCCCTGAACTTCTTTTTCCTAATGTTATTTTTATTTTCTTTATCGACTGAGGTGCCACCACTGACTCCTACAGTATTTACAGTTGCATATACATAAGTGTAAAAAAGTAGAGCCCAATGTTGTGGTGCACTTTAGAGAGATAGAGAGTTATATCAGTGGCATACTAAGAGAGAAGAGGGCCTGTGTGCAGCCTGGGTCTGGGACCTCTGGGACTGGGAATTCTCTATTCTACCACTTCCTCTTGGCAAGCCTATATAGCAAGCTTGTTTATGTACAGCATTTACCCTACTGAGGAATGGCGCAGTGACAACTACTACAGTATAGATCACAATCTCATGCTTCTGGAAAAAAAGAGATCAAAGGGGCAAATGTGAGGGCATGATGACATAATTTGTGTAGTGTGTATGAAACAATTATCAGAATCAGGTCCTGTCCATCAATGAACAAGACGGTAGCAGAATTCTTGACTCTTCTGGAAATCTCAGAATAGGCAAGTATGCTTAAACTATTAACACACCCAGCACGATGTCTCCTCTTTGTATGTTTTTATTTAAAAAAAGAAAGCACAAACGAATAAACAAAGTAAACTTTTTTATAATCAAGGAGAAGAAAATGTTACTCCTTGTGAATACATTAATCCTCTTTCCCCTACCCTCCATTTTGTTATACATAAACTATTGCATTGATCCGCACAAGGGATGGCACTACAGTATTTCAAAGCAAACAACAACCCAAGTTCTAAGCCAGCCACATCTAATGCATCGCAAAAGCACCACCTCATGCTCCCATCGTGATTATCCCAGAGCAATTGCTATTAGTGCTGCTATATCGGAAAGCGGTTATGTGACCGCCGGTCACTATACCGACACCGGAATCCCAAGCGGGGGAAAGCCCGACAGTCAGCATGCTGACTAACAGGACTATTCCCACTCCTGGGTGTCCATGACACCCATAGAGTGGGAATAGAACCTGTGGCAAGCGCAGCAAGCCACAGAGCACGGTCTGCCAAGCATGGCGAGCCTGCAAGGGGCTTCGCTGGGCTCCCCCCACGCCAGCATTCTGCGTCCGGGATCCTGGGGTCGGTATACTAACCTCCGGAATCCCAGCCAATACCAACCCGAAGCCACCCTTTATTACAGGGACTCTATATGACTAGAGACAATAAAACCACAAATGATGGGTCCTTGTGTAGAAAGCCCAATAATTCAGATATGTGGGAGCAAGTAGAATTATCTTGAAGATTCACAGTTCCAAAACATTAGCCCTTTATTGTGCAGCATTTCATTTAGATTTCCATAATTCCACTAGTAGCTGTTCCAAAAGAAACAATTGGCACCACACTGCAATCAAATCATGTATGATAGAAAGTAATAAATATTTATGTGGTTCAGCCACTACCACTGTACCATATACGTAACACACAATGTTGCAAAGGATCCGTTCTGCTGTCAGATTGAACCTTGTCAATTTATTAGATAGCTAAAGTAATTTAGTTCAAGCTGAACATACTCCCAAAACCTCACTCTCTCTCTCACTGATTACGGTCCTATGTCTTCCATTCCCTTTGCTTCCTAGCATTTTGAGTATGTAGTTTACAACTGCCTCATTACTTCCCAAGTCCCTTCATGAAGCACTTCATATTGGCTTTTGGTTTTTTCACCCTCAGAAACCGCTATCACCATAGTTATCAATTATCAACTCACTGCAAAGTTTAAAGGTTTCGTCTCCATTCTTATCCTTCCCGACCTCTACTGCCTTTGCTACCATTGTCCACTCTTTTCTCTTTCAAACCCTCAATTAATTTTGGCCTGCTCAAAACTTTTCTCTTATGGTTCACCTCCTGCCTCAACAACTGCTTTCTGTATCTACCCCTGACTCCATTTCTCACATTTTCTCTTACCTATTGGGAGTCCTCAAAAGATCTCTTTTTTGCCCTCAACATCTCCATTCCTTGGTGATCGGCTCTTTAGGCTTCAATATCACCCGTAAATTGATGACAGACAACTATATTAATATCTCCTACTTTGACCTCTCCCCCATCGGTCCTGTCTCATCTCTCCAGCTGTCTTTTGGAAATCTTGTCCTGGATGGCCCAGTGCTTTCTGAAAGCTTAACTTGAACCCTCCACTTAAGATTTGGCATTATTCAACAACACAGACACCTGCTCACATTCCCAGTTACAGGATTTTTTCTGGGAATCACCAACTTTGTGGATTGTCCTCCCTCCCACAACAAGGCTTTCTTCTAGTGTCCAAACCTTCAAGCATTCCCTGAAAGCTCATCTGTCAGGCAAGCTTATCACATTTCTAAACCAACAACAAACTCCAAAGCTATTTACCCAATTACCTCCTCTCTGCACAGCTGACACAAAACTTGCATGTTATCTTTCCACACTCATACAACCCTCTCATCCCAGACCAACACTGCTGTGTTACCATACTCACACAACCCTCTGACCCCAGACCAACAATGCTGGTGTTGCTGGTTCATATACATGTAGCCCACCATGAACCTTTAACCTTTTCAATCTGGATTACCATATTGCAATATTTAGCACTTATCCCCCTATCAAATTCCTGGGTGATATTCATGTGACCGCCGGTCAGCTGACCGACAGTCACATGACCTCCTCCGTGAGCCCGACGGCTCACTATCCCGATGGTCGGCATGTCGACCAACAGGGACTATTTCCACTCGTGGGTGTCCACGACATCCATAGAGTGGGAATAGAACCCGTGGCGACCACAGGTCACCACCGAGCCCGCAGCGTGGCGAGCGCAGCGAGCCCGCAAGGGGCTTGCTGCACTCGCCCCTCCCCGCCGGGATCCCGGCGTCGGTATGCTGCCGGGATCGCGGCGTCGGTAAGGTGACCGGCGGTCAGGAGAACGCCGGTCACCAGTACTACACCCCAAATTCCTATTTCCCTATACATTGTAAGCTTGTGACTGGGCCCTCTTTCCTTTAAATATTTTACACAGTCTTGTTTTATTATTGTTTTCTTTCCACAACTGGAAAGTGCAACGGTATATACTGGTGTTATATAAATACATGATATACCACAGTTTTAAATGTGCAAGCTTTATCGGAGGCATGCAAAGAGTTTGCATTTATATGCAGAAGTCTGCACAGGTATATTTCGTGTATGGTATAATTAATTCCTATCTACAATTGGGTCCAGACTTGGCTTAACAGACCAACGCAGTTGACCTCACAAAGAATATCAGAAGTGACATCAATGTGAGAGGTGCACTTAAAAAATGATGGAACAGTGTTATATTGATGACCCAGCAGCTATGAATGTCTATCACACTGACAACCTACTTTCATCTCAGGTAAGTGAAGACTGCTCCCTTGGGCAGTATCCATAATCTGTAACATGACAGTCAAAAGAGAGAACACTGGGTAATTCTACAAATTAGAAGGCAAAGGGTATTTCTACAAATTAGGCAAAATCACAAAATAAAATTTGAGTATTTTCAGCACGTATTTCAAATTAGGCAAAACATGAATTGCTGAGGTCACCAAAACCAGCGACCAGTAATTTACCACTTCCGTATTTCTCTTGACATATTCTGTCTGCTTTAAGCTTAATGCACAATGAAATACAGAAATCATTAACGGAAAACTTTATTACTGATACAGCAACGAATAAATGAACGACAAATATAACACCACATTACTTTCGTATAGTGTTAATGAAGAACATTGCCCTTTACTTGAATAAAGAAACAGAGGAGTAAATGGAAGAGCAGCCTGTAATTACATTCCACTGCTACTTTTGCTTTATTGTCTAGCAGATCTATGTGCCAGCAAGGATGCTAAATTAAACTGCGGGCTAAATAAATTCCCAACAGTTTTTGCATATTTTTTTTTTTAATTCTCTACAGTACAGTACAAAGAGAAATATATCAACATAAATACTTTACATACAAAGCCGCACAAAATTATGCACCCCCTATTTTTTTTTGCTGTACCCATTTTTTTTTAAATGAAAAAAAAACTTTAGCAACGTTTCTGTTGCTTCTGCAAATAAGCAAAATTTCAAAACAATCTGCACGTGAATGAGAGATTTCAGCCGACAATGGAACTCTTATTTTGCACTAATGAAACAATAGCTCTTTGCTGCATTCAAGCTATTATAATCTTATTTTCAGCTAAAAAGGAACAGAAATTTAAAGAAAATCTTCCCAATTAAGGAAAATACAGTAATTGAATCAAAAATATATTAGAGATCTGTAAGTCTAACATCAGCTAACGAGTCACGACAATTGAAGGAGGTTATTTATAAAAAACAAAACAAAAATAAAAATAAAAGCCTTGGACACTACTCAGAATGTAAGGTCTAGGCAGCATCTAAGAGGATATCTGCAACCACCCTTACTAGCTGAAAAGCACTACTGGCCACACAATTTAAACAGACAACACTGTACTCCTTTAAATTCCCTCCCTACTTTCCAAAGCATACAATGATGCAAGTGGCACCTGCAGTAGTTTTACATGAGTAGCATACAGGGGCGTAGCAACAGGTCATAGAAACGTAGAATTTGACAGCAGATACAGATTTGTCCTGATACAGTCAACCTCATTACGACATGTAGCGCGATATGCCTGGCGTGAATGAGCCAATAGGTTCTGTGCAACTCTGCTAACGTTGGGCGTCCTTTATTGCCGAAAATGTGTCTTACTCGCAACGCAATGCAACTAGGATGCACGAGCAGACTGTGCTGATTAATTTGATATACAACACTTGTATATAGTGTGTGACAGCACAGAACTTCTATTGGAAAAAAAAGCTGCTGCTAATACATTGCAGCACTACACGGTCAGCGATATGTCATCTGATCGGTGGATCGGACCGACAAATTGCTTAATTCTGTGCAAATTGGGCAGTGTGCATGCGCGATATGTGCATGCCCACGGTTGCTAGCAAAATTGTAAGGTCTGATGTGTTGCACATCAAACCGGACATTGTGCCCTCATTCCGAGTTGATCGCTAGCTGATTTCGGTTGCAGCGCGGCGAATAGGTGAAAAAGCGGCATTTCTGCACATGCGTCCGGGTTGCAGTACACACGCGCGAAGTACTTTCACACAAAACTATGCCGTTTTACACAAGGGCGAGCAACGCTTTTCTGTCGCTCAGTTGATCAGTGAGTGATTGTCAGGAAGTGGGTGTTTCTGGGTGGTAACTGAGCGTTTTCCGGGAGTGTGCTAAAAAACGCAGGCGTGCCTGGGGAAACGGGGGAGTGGCTGGCCAAACGCAGGGCGTGTGTGACGTCAAAGCAGGAACTAAACTGACTGAGGTGATCGCAAGGTAGGAGTGGGTTTGGAGCTGCTCAGAAACTGCATGAAAATTTTTACGAGTTGTTCTGCTAACCTTTCGTACGCACTTCTGCTAAGCTAAGATACACTCCCAGAGGGCGGCGGCCTATCGTTTGCACTGCTGCTAAAAGCAGCTAGCGAGCGATCAACTCGGAATGAGGGCCGATATCGCTGGTGCCACCATGTATGCTAATGAAGGACGGAACGTTCCGTCCTTATTTAACATTTCTCAATGTGTACCCACATTCGAATATGTTGGTCCAACGGGCAGGGCCAACAACAGAAATCTCGAGGCCCGGGTCACTGACATCTCTGCCCCCACCCTCTTCCAAACACACTTGGCCCCCAATATATATATATGAATAAACTGGTGTTTAATTATCAACTTTTTGGGGTCTCCCTCTACATCAGGACACATGATGTCCTGATGAAGGAATAACCCCTAAACGTTAATATTAAACACAAGTTTTGTTCACCATTTGTCAGTGCCGTTCCCATTGTTATTTTATTGTGCATTTGTGGTGTGCCATCCCCAGGAAAGGTAATCCAAGTAGGTAACTTTACAGTTGTTACACACTTGAGTGCCGGATCATAACCGAGGTGCAAGGACCCAGGAGGGACTTACCGTATATTCTCGAGTATAAGCCGACTTTTTCAGCACATTTTTCTATGCTGAAAAAGCCCCCCTCGGCTTATACTCGAGTCAACGGCTGCAGCAGACGCCGTGGGCTGTGTGGGCGTCCGCTGCAGCCGGCATCAGGGACATTATTGACCTCTAGTGACTGTGCGGCGTTGCTATGGGAGAGACGTCATGACGTCTCTCCCATAGAGATGATCGGGTGCCGGGAAGCGGGCGCCGGAGCGGGCGGCCAGACGGAGCGGCGGCAAGACGGAGCAGGTGGACAGACGGAGCGGAGCAGCGCAGCAGCAGAAGAAGCGGTCGGGAAGCAGGAGCGGGGCAGTGGTAAGTATTGTTTTTGTGTGTGTTTGTGTGTTTGTAAGCGGCAACGGGGGCCCAGTAACAGGGGGCAAAGAAAGAGGGGGCACAACTACTGGGGGCAAAGAAAGGGGGCACAACTACTGGGGGCAAAGAAAGAGGGGTCATAACTACTGGGGGCAATGAAAGAGGGGGCACAACTACTGGGGGCAAAGAAGGGGCATAACTACTGGGGGCAAAGCAACGGGGGCATGTTTTTATCTGGCACTGGGGGTATATGTGGCACTGGGGGCACAACCCTAGCAACAAGCATTACCCCCTGGCAACAAGCATAACACCTACCGCATGAAACCCCTGGCAACGAGCATGACACCCTGAGCATGAAAACCCCTGGCACCGTGCATTTCCCACCCTAGGCTTATACTCGAGTCAGTAATTATTCCCAGTTTTTTGTGGTAAAATTAGGTGCCTCGGCTTATGTTCGGGTCGACTTATACTCGAGTATATACGGTACTTCCGCCGGTGTGTCGCTCCTGTCTGTAGGGGTAGTGATTGAGTTGCGGGCTGCTGCTTTTGTCTGTGAGTGTGACCTGCAGGCAGTGGGCACACCCGGAGGCTGAGCCGCTCCTCTGCATCAACGGCGGCAGGTGCAGCGCGGCTTCCGTGCTATGGCGTCATGACGCCGGCTCCACAGGGACCAGACCAACTGAACGGTAATAGAGGGGGGATGCAATGGGGTTTCTGCAGCCAGCCGGTTCAGCGGAGCGGAAGATAAAAAGTGGTGTGCAGTGGAGCGGCATATACAAAGTATTAATAGATGCTGCTGGCTGCACCTTTATTGTGTCTCCCAGATCCTAGGGGCCCCTTTAACCCTCTGGGCCCATTACAGAGGTCCCCTTTGTCTCCCCCTGTCGCCTGGCTTGCCAACGGGGCAACATATCGGCTGGGTACACATTGTTTCAGTTGCACACATCAAATTATCATATCAAAATCACCTCGTGCGTCCTAGTCCCGTTGAGAATAAGACTCATTTTCAGCCAAAAAGATTCCAGACGCTAGAGGATTCTCACATGACCTGGCATGTTTGGGGTGACTGCAGCAAAGATGTATGGGGACACATCTATAAGAACCACTTGGCCCATCTAGTCTGCACATGTATACACACACACAACCACAATAGAATTATTTGATTTGATTATTATTATTTTTTTTGGGGGGGGGGGTAGCTAATTTACTTATATTTTTGGATTGTGTGTCAGAGAAAGCCCGCGTAGTTAGGGCCATGGTTGGCAAAAGTAAAAAATCTATTCCCACAGGCAGATACAATGCTATGGGTGGAGTTATTCCTTAACTAGATAGCAACAGTAATGTCTTATGTTTTATTTAAAAATTAATATAGGTTGAGTATCCCTTATCCACAATACTTGGGACCAGAAGTATTTTGGATATCGGATTTTTCCTTATTTTGGAATAATTGCATACCATAATGAGATACCATGGCGATGGGACCTCTGGGAAGTCTAAGCACAGAATGCATTTATGTTTCATATACACCTTATACACACAGCCTGAAGGTCATTTAACACATTATTTTTAATAACGGTGTATTAAACAAAGCTTGTTTACAATGTTCCATCAGAAAACAAAGATTTCACTATCTCACTCAGAAAATTCTGTATTTTGGAATATTTGGATATGGGATACTCAACCTGTACAATAAAACAGATATTTTACTTATAGCACATATCAATTTTATCTAATATACTAATGTTTTAGGGGCTCTTGATTTGCTTCTACATAGATGTTGCAAAGTTAAAAATAAGATTTTAAACCTACCGGTAAATCTATTTCTCCTAGTCCGTAGAGGATGCTGGGGACTCAGTAAGGACCATGGGGTATAGACGGGCTCCGCAAGAGACATGGGCACCTATAAAGAACTTTTAGTATGGGTGTGCACTGGCTCCTCCCTCTATGCCCCTCCTCCAGACCTCAGCTAGAGAACTGTGCCCAGAGGAGATGGACAATACGAGGAAAGGATTTTGTAAATCTAAGGGCAAGATTCATACCAGCCCACACCAATCATACCATATAACCTGGAATACACATAACCAGTTAACAGTATCAACAAACAACAGCAACGGTCCAAGACCGATTCCAACTGTAACATAACCCTTATGTAAGCAATAACCATATACAAGTCTTGCAGATTTTCCGCACTGGGACGGGCGCCCAGCATCCTCTACGGACTAGGAGAAATAGATTTACCGGTAGGTTTAAAATCTTATTTTCTCTTACGTCCTAGAGGATGCTGGGGACTCCGTAAGGACCATGGGGTTCATACCAAAGCTCCCAATCGGGCGGGAGAGTGCGGATGACTCTGCAACACCGACTGAGCAAATGCTAGGTCCTCATCAGCCAGGGTATCAAACTTGTAGAATTTAGCAAAAGTGTTTGGCCCCAACCAAGTCGCTGCTCGGTAAAGCTGTAATGCCGAGACGCCTCGGGCAGCCGCCCAAGAAGAGCCCACCTTCCTAGTGGAATGGGCCTTTACTGAATGTGGTAACGGCAATCCAGCCGTAACATACGCCTGCTGAATCGTGTTACAGATCCAGCGAGCAATAGTCTGCTTTGTAGCAGGCGCGCCAATCTTGTTGGCTGCATACAGAACAAACAGAGCCTCTGTTTTCCTAATTCTAGCCGTCCTGGCTACATAAATCTTTAAGGCACGGACTACATCCAGGGACCTGGAATCCTCCAAGTCACTCGTAGCCACAGGCACCACAATAGGTTGGTTTATATGGAATGAATAAACCACCTTAGGTAAAAATTGAGGACGAGTCCTCAATTCCGCTCTATCAACATGAAAAATCAAGTAGGGGCTCTTGTGAGACAAGGCCACTAATTCTGACACCAGCCTTGCAGATGCCAAGGCCAATAACATGACCACCTTCCAGGTGAGAAATTTAAACTCAACCGTGTTAAGGGGTTCAAACCAGTGTGATTTTAGGAACTGCAACACCACGTTCAGGTCCCATGGTGCCACTGGGGGCACAAAAGGAGGCTGGATGTGTAGCACTCCCTTTACAAAAGTCTGGACTTCTGGAAGAGAAGCCAATTCCTTCCGAAAGAATATCGACAGAGCCGAAATCTGTACCTTAACAGAGCCTAATTTTAGGCCCATATCCACTCCTGTCTGTAGGAAGTGGAGAAAACGACCCAAATGGAAATCTTCCGTAGTAGCATTCTTGGTTTCACACCAAGAGACATATTTCCGCCAGATACGGTGATAATGTTTTGCCGTCACCTCCTTCCTAGCCTTTATTAGAGTAGGTATGACCTCTTCCGGAATACCCTTCTCAGCTAGGATCCGGCGTTCAACCGCCATGCCGTCGAACGTAACCGCGGTAAGTCTTGGAACATGCAGGGCCCCTGCTGCAACAGGTCCTCCCTTAGAGGAAGAGGCCATGGATCTTCTGTGAGCATCTCTTGAAGATCTGAGTACCAGGCCCTTCGAGGCCAGTCTGGAACAATGAGTATTGTCTGTACTCTTTTTCGCCTTATTATCCTCAACACCTTTGGGATGAGAGGAAGAGGAGGAAACACGTAGACCGATTGGAACACCCATGGCGTTACCAGAGCGTCTACTGCTATTGCCTGAGGGTCCCGGGACCTGGCACAATACCTCCGAAGCTTCTTGTTGAGGCGTGACGCCATCATGTCTATTTGAGGAACTCCCCAAAGACCCGTTATCTCTGCAAAGACTTCTTGATGAAGTCCCCACTCTCCTGGATGGAGATCGTGTCTGCTGAGGAAGTCTGCCTCCCAGTTGTCCACACCCAGAATGAAGACGGCTGACAGAGTGCTTACGTGATTTTCCGCCCAGCGAAGAATCCTGGTGGCTTCTGCCATCGCAACTCTGCTCCTTGTCCCGCCTTGGCGGTTCACATGAGCCACTGCTGTGACATTGTCCGATTGAATCAGCACCGATAGGTTTCGAAGAAGACTCTCCGCTTGTCGAAGGCCGTGGTATATGGCCCTTAATTCCAACACGTTGATGTGCAGGCAGGACTCCTGGCTTGTCCATAGTCCTTGAAAATTTCTTCCTTGGGTGACTGCTCCCCATCCTCGGAGGCTCGCGTCCGTGGTTACCAGAACCCAGTCCTGAATGCCGAATCTGCGACCCTCTAGGAGGTGAGCACTTTGCAGCCACCATAGAAGAGACACACTGGCCCTGGGGGACAGTGTTATCTTTTGATGTAATTGTAGATGGGACCCGGACCATTTGTCCAGAAGGTCCCATTGAAACGTCCTCGCATGGAACCTGCCGAAGGGGATGGCCTCGTAGGCTGCCACCATTTTCCCCAGAACACGAGTGCATTGATGAACTGACACTCTTTTTGGCTTTAGCAGGTCTCTGACCATGTTCTGTAGGTCCTGGGCTTTTTCCAACGGGAGAAAAACCTTCTTTTGTTCCGTGTCCAGTATCATACCTAGGAACGCTAGTCGAGTTGTTGGAACCAACTGTGACTTCGGTAGATTGAGAATCCAACCGTGTTGCTGGAGTACTCTCAGAGAGAGTGACACGTTTCTCAGCAATTGCTCTTTTGATCTCGCCTTTATCAGGAGATCGTCCAAGTATGGGATAATTGTGACTCCTTGCTTGCGCAGGACAACCATCATTTCCGTCATTATCTTGGTGAAAATCCTCGGGGCCGTGGAAAGCCCAAACGGCAACGTCTGAAACTGGTAATGACAATCCTGTACAGCGAATATCAGGTACTCCTGATGAGAGGGATATATGGGGACATGAAGGTAAGCATCCATATGTCCAGTGGCACCATAAAATCCCCCCCCCCTCCAGGCTGGCTATTACCGCTCGGAGCGATTCCATCTTAAATTTGAATCTTTTCAAGTACAGGTTTAGGGATTTTAGATTTAAAATGGGTCTGACCGAACCATCCGGCTTCGGGACCACAAAGAGGGTCGAATAGTACCCTTTTCCCTGTTGGTTCAGGGGAACCCTGATAATTACTTGCTGTTGACACAGCGTTTGAATTGCAGCTAACACTACATCCCGCTCTGGGGTAGAAGTTGGCAAGGCCGACTTGAAAAATCGGCGTGGGGGCACCTCTTCGAATTCCAGTTTGTAGCCTTGGGAAACTATTTCCAACGCCCAAGGATTCACGTCTGACCTGACCCAGACCTGGCTGAAGAGTCGAAGGCGTGCCCCCACTGGTGCGGACTCCTGCAGGGGAGCCCCAGCGTCATGCAGTGGGTTTTGTAGAAGCTGGGGAGAACTTCTGTTCCTGGGCACCAGCCGAAGCAGGTGTTCTCTTTCCTCTACCCTTACCTCTGGCAAGGAAGGAGGATCCCCGACCTCTTCTGGACTTTTGCGACCGAAAGGACTGCATGTGATATTGTGGAGTTTTCTTTTGCTGTTGGGGAATAAAAGGTAAAAAGGTAGATTTACCCACGGTAGCTGTGGAAACCAGGTCCGCGAGCCCATCCCCAAACAACACGTCACCCTTATAGGGTAAAACCTCCATATGCTTTTTCGAATCCGCATCACCCGTCCATCGGCGGGTCCATAAGGATCGTCTCGCTGAAATAGCCATGGCATTGGCTCTGGAACCCAGCAACCCAATGTCCCTTTGAGCGTCTCTCATATACAAGACTGCGTCTTTAATATGGGCTAGAGTTAACAAAATAGCATCCCTATCTAGGGTATCAAGGTCAGCCGACAGGGTATCTGTCCAAGCTGCAACTGCGCTACATACCCATACCGACGCAATTGCCGGTCTGAGCAAAGCCCCAGTATGTGAATAAATAGACTTTAATGTAGTCTCCTGCCTGCGGTCCGCAGGGTTCTTGAGGGACGCTGTGTCTGGAGACGGCAGCGCCACTTTCTTGGACAGGCGTGTTAAAGCCTTGTCCACAGTGGGAGAGGATTCACAACGTACCCTGTCCTGTGTAGGGAAAGGGTATGCCATATTAATTCTTTTGGGAATCTGCAGCCTCTTATCTGGAGTCTCCCAAGCTTTTTCAAATAACTCGTTAAGTTCATGAGATGGGGGAAAGTTTATTATCTGTTTCTTTCCCTTAAACATGTGTACCCTCGTGTCTGGAACAGAGGGTTCATCAGCAATATGCAACACATCTCTTATTGCAATAATCATACACTGAATACTCTGTCACCTTAGGGTGCAATCTAGCTTCATCATAGTCGACACTGGAATCAGAGTCAGTGTCAGTATCTGTGTCCACAATTAGTGACAAGGGACGCTTTTGAGACCCCGACGGGCCCTGTGAGTCGGTCCAATCCGAGGATTGACCCCCTGATGCCTCCCTGGATTCAGCTTTATCTAGCCTCTTATGTAAAGATGCCACACTTGCATTCAACATATGCCACATGTCCATCCATTCCTGAGTCGGCACTACCGACGGGGACACACCACTCATCTGTTCCACCTCCTCCTTGGAGAAGCCTTCCGCTTCAGACATGCCGACACGCACGTACCGACACCCCACACACACAGGGATATACCTATAAGGGGACAAATCCCCAACCAGGCCCTTAGGAGAGACAGAGAGAGAGTATGCCAGCACACACCCAGCGCCAAACTGACACTGGAAAATCCAGACAGCGCTTTTATATTATCATATAATGCCAATCTTCCCACTTACTGCGCTCCAATGTGCCCCCCTCCTCTTTTTCAGCCCTCTGAAGTTTTCAGCAGGGGAGAATCCGGGGAGCCAGCGTTCTCTGCAGCCTCTGTGGAGAAAATGGCGCTGGTTAGTGCTGAGGGATCAAGCTCCGCCCCCTCCAGCGGCGGGCTTCGGTCCCTCTTCAATTTTAATAAAATGGCGGGGGATCATCTATTTGCTGCCTCCGCAGCCTAATGTGACCTTTTTGCCCAAAAACGAGGTTTATTGCTGCCCAGGGCGCCCCCCCTGCGCCCTGCACCCATCAGTGCTTTCTGTGTGTCTGTGTGTGGGAGCAATGGCGCGCAGCTTACCGCTGCGCGCTTTACCTCATGAAGATCTGAAGTCTCCTGCCGCCTTTGACGTCTTCTTGCTTCTCATACTCACCCGGCTTCTATCTTCCGGCTCTGTGAGGAGGACGGCGGCACGGCTCCGGGACGAACCCCAGGGTGAGACCTGTGTTCAGACTCCCTCTGGAGCTAATGGTGTCCAGTAGCCTAAGAAGCAGAGCCTATCATTTAAGTAGGTCTGCTCCTCTCCCCTCAGTCCCACGATGCAGGGAGCCTGTTGCCAGCAGTGCTCCCTGAAAATAAAAAACCTTACAAAATTCTTTTTTCCACAGAAAACTCAGGAGAGCTCCCTGCAGTGCACCCTTCTCCTCTGGGCACAGGATCTAACTGAGGTCTGGAGGAGGGGCCAGTGCACACCCATACTAAAAGTTCTTTATAGGTGCCCATATCTCCTGCGGAGCCCGTCTATACCCCATGGTCCTTACGGAGTCCCCAGCATCCTCTAGGACGTAAGAGAAATACTAATAAACTTTTGTCAATACATTTTCTTATTTTTACCAAATTTTCCTTTGCATCTATGAAACAAAACAAAAAACCTGAAAGAACTGGGAGGAATCAAATAAGAATGTATAGTGCCTAATTGAGGTCACTGAGCAGAGGAAGTAATGTTAATTAGTGTACTTAACACTTCAAGACTGCAATGCCTTATAATGGAATATACATGTGCACTGAATGACTATTCCATTATTATCAATCAGCAGACAATGCTATAAATAGTAACCATATTTATTCGTCACCAAGATTCCTGGTAACGTGGGCTCCAAATGACATTTTCTTGCTCTCAGGAATGCTAGCTGTACACGTTCTTCATCACATTTGCATCAATGACTTTGATTACATTTTCCATTTAATTATGGAAATTAAAAAGGATTACGTGGGATATCCCATACAAACATAGGGCCTAATTCAGAGGCGATCGCTGCTACAACAGTGATCGCACTCTGAAGCCCTTTACGCAGGGCGCACTGCGCATGTGCTCCCAGCGAGATGCGAAAAGCATCTTACTGGCGCGATCGCCTCTGCCTGATTGACAGGCAGAGGTGGTAGCGGGGCGGAAGGTGGGCATCAACGGCTTTAGAACACCGTTGGGGGGTACAGTCCGGACAACACAGGCTTGTCCGGGCCGTTGCAGGGGCAGGCTGCGGCACTTCACACGCAGCTGCTGCGACCCAGAATGCGGCAGGTCAGGGAGCCAAGTAGCTCTCTGCCTGCACAGCCTTGTGCCGGGCCTCCCCCGGCATATCAGAGAATCGTACATGTGCTAAATTTAGCACATCTAGGATCAGGTCTGAATCATCCCCAGTGTCTAACATCTGCCTGTGACAGTCATGGCTGGGGAGGAGGCACATATTGACTGGTGATATAGCAATATGCTAAAATACTGTATTTTAAGGACTACCGTGTATGGGAGATGCCTGCTACAATCAGTGGGGCACGAATATATAATCAATACAGTCACACTGACTGAGAGGTGTAATAATGGGTATTATAAAGGGATGGGGGACCTACTAGGCTGCTACAATCAGTAAATGGGGGGGGGGGGAGAGGCACTATAATGCAGTCAACACTAATGTAATTGGGTGTAAAAATAATAATTATAAGGCATGGGTGCCTGCATTATATATCAGTGCCTCCCCCCCCCCCCCCCTACACACACACAGTGCCGTAGCTAGACATTTTAGCGCTGTGTGCAAGAAACAACATTCCGCAGGGCTCAGAGTCAGCAATCCACGTGTGTGTGTGTGGGGGGGGGAGGCATTCCGTGTGGCTCAGCGTTACGAGGGAGGGAGGGTCAGGCATTAGTGCTCGTGGCTCACTTTTACCACGAGGGAGGGGTGGGGGCGGAACGGGCAATACTGCCCGCAGCTGCACTGTAAGCTGCGGCTTGGGGGAAAGGGGAGGCGGAGCTGACATTCAGGGACCTGTCAGTGTCAAATATAGAATGTTGTCACGGCTGGGTGCGCCCCAGGTCATCCTGCGCTGTGTGCAAGACACACAGCGCACATACCTAGTTATGGCCCTGCGCGCGCACACACATACTGAATGTAGCACGTTACACATCCCCTATTAGCAGGTCCCCCCTCCCTTACAATATCCATTATTGAACCCCTCAGTTACTGCGACTGTACTGACTATTTATCAGTGACTTTAGTGTGACTCTATTATACGAGGGTTGACAAGTTAGCGAACTGGTTACAGTGCAGTAGTAGATTTACCAGTAGGTATACAAAGCAGCCGAAAGGGCCCGACGGGTCCCAGGGGGCTCACCGACAGATCATGGAGTTGGGAGTGCATTTCTGATTTCTGCCAAAAATGTCAGAGTGCTGGTCTAGCTGAATACTCCCGGCAGGCTGTCAGTGACTAGATAGCTGCCAGGTATGATTTTAAGGGCAGCACGAATGGTATAATGGTTAGCATTACTGCCTACCAATACTCAGGTCATGGGTTCAATTCCCACCATAGCCCTAACTGTGTGAAGATTGTATATTCTCCCCGTACTTGCATGAGTTTCCTCTGGGTACTCTGGTTTCCTCCCCAATCCAAAAATATAACTGTCTCCCAACAAAATTAACCCTAGCGTGAATGTGTACATGTGGTAGGGAATATATACGTTATGGTAAGAACTTACCGTTGATAACGGTATTTCTCCTAAGTCCACAGGTTCGACAGGATAACATTGGGATAGGATGAAGCAACCACGGATTTGCACCAATCGGTCAAAGCTTTTCGGTCTCCCAGCTGTCAACCATTTAAGATCCACTTTATTAAGTGGGTCAAATGGGGCAACTTGAAGGGCCTTTAGTACTAAATTGACTGAACCAGAGACAATTTTGCCCAATTTATGAGCCACCCGTGCCTTTGCAGACACGTTATTGTCTGTTGCAGATGACACAGGAGCAATTCCTGCGACTGTGCCAGGATTAAAAGATCATTAAGGTATGGAAAAATTCTTATCCCCTGCTGGCAGAGGATAAGCTGCCATTACCTCCATAATCTTGGTAAATACTCTGGGGGCTGTGGCTAACCCAAAAGGTAGGGCCTGGAACTTAAAATGCTGATGGAGGATAGCGAATCTGAGTAAGCACTGATGGGACAGTGCTATAGGAACATGTAGGTAAAGCATCCTGTATATCCAGGGATACCATATAATCCCCTGGCTCCATGGGCAAAATGATGGAACGTAAAGTCTCCATATGAAACCGTGGTACCCAAATGTACTTGTACAGCACTTTGACATTGAGAATGGGCCGAAATGACCCATTTGGTTTCTGAACTAGTAACAGGTTGGGGTAAAAACCCTGTCCTCGTTGCGCAGGAGAAACTGGAATACTCCTGACTGAAGCAATTTCTGAACTGCCTCTTGCAAAGCAATGCCCTTCTTCTCGGGCTGGTACAAAAAAACCTTTGAGGAGGGTGCTTCTTGAAGGGAAAAGCATAACCTAGAGATGACGCTTCCTGCACCCAGGCACCTGTTTTAGATTGTTGCCAGATCTGTGCAAACTGAAGAAGTCGGCCCCCCACCCTGGGATTCCCCAGGTGGAGGCCCGCACCATCAGGCTGATGGCTTATTATCTGTTTTACCACCCGGTCCTCTGGTAGCCAATGCTTTATAGTCTTACCAGACTTCTTGTATTGGGACAGCCTCCCATCACTTTTCCTTTAGCTTTCCTTGAGACCGAAAGGGCCGAAAAGCCGGAACTTTAGGTTTGAAATTGTATGTGGAAGAAAACTTTACCTTCTTGCAGTCTGCTCCAAAACATCTGTCAATTCTTTACCAAAAAGAATATCTCCAGAAGAAGGCAAAG
This sequence comes from Pseudophryne corroboree, assembly GCF_028390025.1. NCBI lineage: Eukaryota > Metazoa > Chordata > Amphibia > Anura > Myobatrachidae > Pseudophryne > Pseudophryne corroboree. The sequence goes on from NC_086449.1 coordinate 260,116,137, forward strand.
ATTTCAAAACCTTCTTAGATTCTGAATCAGCTTTCCAGGTACGTAGCCAAACTTCTCTGCGAGCAGCGATTGTTGAAGCCGATGCCCTGTAGGCAATCGTACTCATATCCAATGCTGCTTCTTCCAAGAACACTGCACCTGTTTTATATGTGCTATATGGGATTTTTGCTCTCTAGATGCTATTGCAAAATCCCCCCTCCAATGCATCAGCCCAGGCAGCCACTGCCTTTGCCAACCAAACTGAAGCCATGGCTGGCCTTATGACTGCCCCAGACAGGGGAAAAATGTTAAAAAATAAATAAAAAATCCACTCTTCTATCCGTGACATCATTTAATGATGTTGAAGGCAAAGGTAATGTAGATTTTCGCATTATCACTAGAGATGAGCGGATTCGGTTTTACTCGGTTTTACTCGGTTCTCAAAACCGAATCTTATTGGCTATCCAAAACACGTGACATCCGTGAGCCAATGAGATTCGGTTTTGAGAACCGAGTAAAACCGAATCCGCTCATCTCTAATTATCACATGCGGATCTACTAAAGGAGCCACCAACCTTTTTAAACAATCCACAGCTGGTAGAAGATATTTGGAATTCCATTTCTTAGGAATTCTAAATTTCTTATTGGGCGTAGACCAAGCCTCTTCTATGATTTCCGTCAGCTGATCTGACCCTGGAAACTCAGTCTTAACTGTTTTGGGACGTTTAAACACAGGTGCCTTGGTTTTTAATACAGGCTCTGCTGAATCCTCTAAGGATAGAATAGCTTTCATTGCTTTAAATTAACTCCGCTATATCCACCTTAGACCTTCCTCCTCCTCTTCGTATGCTGAAGCAGAAGATATTGAGCTTTCATTCTCAGATGAATCCTCATCTGAAACATGTGTAGCCTGTGAGGATGAAGATTTACTTACCACCAGCTTATCAGCCTGTTTCTTTTGAGAGGCAGCTGCTGGAAGTGATAAACTGCAGGTGGGAAGCTGCATGTAAGGGTTAATCGTGTAACCTATCCCTGGTACAGGAGTTGGAGGAATTATCCATTCAGCTATACTGGATAATGTCTGTGCAAACATAGCCCAAGGTGGATCAACCCATACTTGCCTACCTGACCCTCTCCATGAGGGAGAAAATGCTCTGTTCCTGGACTTTCCTGGTAATGTACGATTCCCATCACCTGTGGTGAAATACCTTTCTTATCAATTAACTAGCTCACCACAGGTGATGGCAATCATACATTACCAGGAGAGTCCAGGAACAGAGCATTTTCTCCCTCATGGAGAGGGTCAGGTAGGCAAGTATGGATCAACCTGCACCTGAATCTGCCTTGTATTTTTCAAGAGACCCTGGTGAAAGCTAAAACAATTTGCACACAAACCATCCTGAACCAGATACTGAGAGGATAACACAGCTTTGCAAGACAAACATGATATGAGTGTTGGTGTTGCTGTAAGTGTAACTTCCTCACCCTTGCCGCTCTTAGACATGATAAATGATCAACACTTCCACAGTGTACTAAACAATTTGTGACTGTAATCACTTTAAGCTTTTTAAAGTGACCTACAATCCGACCCTACCCATGCACCACCATTGAGGATCGGAATAGAAAAAAACTGACAGAATATATAGTAAAGTCAGCAATCACACTAGCAGTCAGTCACATGTTATACATTAGTATAATAAGCCATATGAGCACATCATCAACTACAACTACATTTCAAGTATGTAGGAGAACAGATTACTGAATGTTTAAACAGATCTACCGTATTCAGATGCATAGCGAAAGAAACAGTAATAGTATACAGACTCATATGCAATAGGCACTTATCTAACTATTCATACTCAAAAGGTAGATAGAGACTTAGTGCTGTATTACCCGTACTCAGTAGAGCGGGATACAGGGAGACTCACCTCGCTTCCAGGACCGATCAATACGTTAACCAATGCTGAATGGATCCAGACTCTACTAGTGTACACTGCCGTTCCATGACCCTATAGTGAACACAGACGCACCCGTCACACAGCCGCCTATGCTACGACTGGGTCCCCTTCGTGTACAGCATCTGAGACGGAAGCAGGAAACAGTTCATGACGGGAGACTCGGAGGAAACTGGTCATGAAGTGGGGGGAGGGGCGACCAGAAGAGAATCTGTCTCCCCACTGCCGACACCAACCCTAGTGATCACGGCCTCCTACTATTCCTGGAGCCTCTGATCCCTAAGGCCTAGCGCTGGTGCACCCGAGGTAGCAGCCACGTCAGCAACTGTTTGGTAGTCTCCTCCCAAAACAGTGCGGCTGTGTCCGTATTCCCCTTCTAAGCGAACCGATGCCTTACCTTCTCCCCGTGCTCCGGCCACAACCTGGTAACGTCTACTGGACCTGCTAGTATATCCGACACAGGCGCCAGCCGAAACAGCACTGTACTCGTGGGTAAGCATTGTCGCGACTCGGTGGAGAGTTGTTGGAGACACTCTTTCTAAGGTACGTAAAAGACGCTTTTTAGAAAGATCACTCAAGAAAAAATAGTAAGACTATTAAAATAAAATAAGAAAGCTTAGGCTGCTAAAAACCAGCAGCCCTCTGACCATGGAGCGGCTACCTCCGCACCAAACAAAAAACTGATTTGCCTGAGCCAGGAGGCGGGGATATATGGACAGGCCTGTTGCATGCTGGGAGGTCGAACAGCTTTGACCGATTGGTGCAAATCCGCTGTCGCTTCATCCTATCCCAATGTTATCCTGTGGATAACCTGTGGACCCTGCCGGAGAAATAGATTGTAAGCTCCACTAAGGAAGGGACTGACGTGAATGATGTTCTCTGTAAAGTGTTGTGGAATATGTGTGCGCTATATAAATAACTGGTAATAAATAATAATCAATACACTAGTACAACTACCATCCGCCTGCTATAATCGGGTATGGGCAGATTGGGGAGCATACACTGACTGGAAGGCAGCAAAATCTGTCTGCTACAATTGGTGGGGAGGCACACTGAGGATTGTTTTAGAAGGGGAGCCCCAATTCGGTGTCTTGCTTAGGGCCCCATGAGGTCTAAATCCACCTCTACATAGAGGTATATTCAATTACAGTCGGATCCTCTCCGATAGAGAGGATCCGACACGTCAGTATTCAATAGCGGGCCGTTTCCCCTACAATTCCGACCATTCATTTCCGGCATCTCTCATGGGCAAAAATGAATGGTCGAAAACGGACCATTTTCGACCGCCGCGGGGTTTAAAACACATGGATTCCGCTCATACATGTGTTTTTCGACTTGTCATAAGTTTCGACAGGGCAGAAAAATGGTATTTCAATTATATAATGAAGTGTCGGAAAGTTCAGATTATCGGCGGAATATGCCCTCTTTCCGCCCTGGCGGAACTTACGATTGTAACTGAATATACCTCAAAATCCCACTAAACTAGGCAGACAAACCGGCATCTGAAAAAACATTCACAGACATGTGGTTTGTACCTATAAAATCACTAGGACAATTCGCTGCACTTGTGCAACCAGAATGAGCTATCGTTTTGCAGGTTTGTATACAACCTATAATATATTTTGAAGACCTTATGTCAAAAAGAAACCAGTACCTAAAACAGAAAGAACATCCTCAGTCATCACATTTGCTGTTTAAGGGTTTCTGAATGCTGGCACCAGTTATTGATGGATGAATGGAGGGCACACATATCCCTTGATCTCTTTGACAGTTGTCACAGCAGTGCATATGGCAGGCTCACAAAGTCAGACGACAGAGCAATAAATGATCTACGTTACACCATTCCGTCATCCGCTTTGGAAAGAACCCCAAATGCACGGAACTGGCTCTTCCCTGTAGACATCAACAAATGGTGTGCCTATCACCTTTCATAATAGCGAGAGGGAGTTTTGTAAATTTCATCTTGGTCTTGAATGGCTGTTGAATCAAGTAGTTTTTATGGCAATTTGCTATTTTAGATAAAACAAGCTGTGAATCACTGAGACTTACAATTTAGATGTACAGATTCTTGATATCAAACAGAGGGTCCAATGATATATCATGCCCAATCTCCTTTCTAAAGTAATCCCCATTATCGCACATATTGCGCCCATAGTAATCAGGTTTAGCTGCGTAAATGGTTGGGCGCCATCACTACCCCGGGGGTAGCGAGCTAAAGTGATTATACCATGCCTGTCAGCAGAAACACAACGGGTGTGGAAGGAGGTGAAAAAAAATTGAATACTGAATGTCAACAAGTACTTAGCATAAAATGCTTTCAAGTGATGTCTGCGGTCACAGAAGAACAGCATTAATTACACCCTAAAAGACTGAGCTGCTCCGCTTGAGCAAAAAATGTCTGAATCTTTCCACTTTTGCTACACAAGTGCTACCAAATTAGGGCCCTCATTCCGAGTTGATCGGTCGCAAGGCGAATTTAGCAGAGTTACACACGCTAAGCCTACGCCTACTGGGAGTGTATCTTAGCTTCTTAAAATTGCGACCGATGTATTCGCAATATTGCGATTACAAACTACTTTGCAGTTTCTGAGTAACTTCAACCTTACTCTGCCTGTGCGATCAGTTCAGTGCTTGTCGTTCCTGGTTTGACGTCACAAACACACCCAGCGTTCGCTCAGACACTCCCCCGTTTCTCCAGCCACTCCTGCGTTTTTTCCGGAAACGGTAGCGTTTTCATCCACACGCCCATAAAACGCCGTGTTTCCGCCCAGTAACACCCATTTCCTGTCAATCACATTACGATCGCCGGAGCGATGAAAAAGCCGTGAGTAAAAATACTATCTTCATTGTTAAATTACTTGGCGCAGTCGCAGTGCGAATATTGCGCATGCGTACTAAGCGGATTTTCATTGCGATGCGATGAAAAATACCGAGCGAACGACTCGGAATGAGGGCCTAGATACAGTTCTGGCCCTAACCAAGCAGGCAGATTTACTGGTGCGACATTAGACAGTGCCTACTTCCATTGCTTAATTAGAGTACATTTTAATTGTCAGCGCCAGGTACACATATTGCTTCTAACATAGGTCAAGTACCGTGAAGGGATGAAGACCTAACAGTCATATACTGTAACCAGAGGCGTCACTGTTACTCATGACACCAGATGCGTACTTTATATATTGGCCTGCGTGCTTGAGGCACTTGCACCCAAATAGGGTGTGTGGCCTATTAGAAATGTGCTCCTGAGGAAGGTGTGGGTGCACTTCCACATGAAAACGCGTTGAGCCCCAATACAGACCTATATGCTTGGATCCACTGGCTCTATCTGGACATAATTAAAAAAACAGATGCAAAGGAGACACACCAATTGAAACCACCTTATATCTATCCAGACCAACTAAATAAGAGAGAGGGAGAAATCCATCTTCAGTGCCCATCACTTGTTCGTTCATATAACAGCACCTCTATCACAGGATAAGAAGGACTACAAACGCGGATTGGGTAATATAAACCTCTCATCCTAAACTTGGTAATCTAACGGATACATCATATACTAACTGTGATCTCCCTATATTGTAAGACTATATATTCTATATTGTTCCAGAGCCAGGATCCAGCATTCCACCTTTTATAAATTGACATTTAGAGCTTATATATTCCTCAAAAGCTCTTTATTCTATTTTACATGCATGAATTTTTAATGATATGGATTGTATAAATAAATATATTTTTATTTTTTCAAACCGCAGTATATTGTTTATTTTCTTAAAACCCTAGCGCTACTATTTTTTTTATATTTATTCTATTATAAATGGGGTGTGACATAGCAAGAAATCAGTTTCCTCAATTCAGGAGCAGGGCCTCACTGGAAGGGGTATGGTTTTAAAGGATGCCCCCGATGCATCACTCTGGAAACGTGTCCAGCATTCCTGGGGATGCTGGGCTGCCTTGCAGTGCCGACTCCTCCTCTGTAACAGCCAAGTGCTGCAGGAGAATGAGACACTGCAGCACCTGGCTCCTGTCACTGCAGAGGAGCTGGTATATTGGTGTCACTCCCTCCAAGTATGACTCCAAGGTGGTTTGCATTTAGTCTGGTAAACGAATTAATAGGGATCCATTTTATTCCAAAATACTTACAAGAAACATGTTATGTAAAAAAATAAATGACAATAAAAAATTAAAGTAGTGTATTCAAAGCTATTCTAAAGCGGAGTAGACACGAGGCCAACGGATCGGCCGTCCAACCTGTCCGCCAACCTACCTGATGATCAGTAATTGTATACACACTTAGGGATCATCTATCCTAGTGTTCACTCTAGGCTGTTTTAGCAGGGCGCCGCGCCCTGCCCGTTTTTTAACAGGCAAAACCCGCCCTGCCCCTTTTGCGGCGCCCTGCTAGAACAGCCGCCCGCTCCCTGCCCTCCCCGCGTGTATAGATGCCGTGCGCATGCGCGCGGCATCCATTCACGCATTGGGAGAGGGCTGGGGGAAGCCCAGCACCGACGGAGGTGCTGGGCACGCCCCCAACAGTGACGTCGCCGGCCACAGACGCTCTCTAAAGTAGCGTCTGTGGGCCGCACCGCCCCCTAAAATGACGGAGGCGTGGCCACGCCCCCTAATTTGCGTGGTCGCGCCCCCATTTTGGACGCGCCGCGCGCGCACACATGTGCCCCCGGAGTCCGGCGCCCTGCCCCTTTTCACTCCTAGAGTGAACACTATATCCAATGTGTTGTGCCTGACATCACAACTCGGCAGGCATTTCCGTGTGCCCACCCAGATGTGCTGTCAGTCACCGGCAGCCTCTGCAGCAAGTGTACGGGCCGTCTGCAGATACATCGGCCATCAGTTGTGCTGCAGGGCTGAAATGAAAGGTCTGTGAACTACGTAATTTACAGACATATCGGGGGTACACACCCACTGACACCCCCATGATATATCGCCCATTAAGTTGAATGGTTGATATATGTGCCAGGGTGCATCCAGCATAACTTTGAACAAAATTTTTTTTTCATGTTGTACCATCTTGTACAAGTGGCTTGAGATGAATAAAAATTGCACCTGAATGTTAGTGAAACATTCAAAACTGCTTAAAAAAAAAAAAAAAAAAAAAAAAGAAGTAGGCCAAACACTACAGAGCACATCCATAACCTAATCAGAAGCATATTATACAGGATTCAACTTTCGCAGCTGGGAGTGTGACACTGTCAGATGCGGATGGAGCAGGTAATTCTTTTTTTATAACTGTTTACAAGGCTGGAAATGATTAGACTAAAAACAAATAGGAGCAAACATTAAATTGATTTATATCTGTTAGCATGTGATGAAAAAATAATCTAGAACAAATGCCTAGTTTTGTTTTGTTTTTGTTTTTTTAGCAATCACATGTTGAATCAGCAATAACCTTTTCTGAAACGTCCTGGCAGGGTTGCTGTTGTTTAAACATGCTATATATAGATACAGTACTTATAACATATGGTTTAAATATTGAATAGTTTGCTGTAATCTAAACATCCCCCAAACAATGGGTGTATTGGTATCAAAATATGAGGATTAACTCCCCACCTCCCCCTCAAATGTGATTATTCAGGAAAATTTGAAGCCACCTTTCAACAAATAACTTAAGGCTTTATTGCTTTAACTAATTATTTACAGTAAGTACAATACAATTCATGCTGTTTTCACTCATTTTTTACTGTAAAAACTCAATTATTTTTTAAGCTGCTACAACAACAAAGCAGACTCCAACCCAAGCACATTTCCTCTGTCTAGCAAGCTGAAATAAGTTTATTGTATGACTAAACTAGCACACAATCCAAGACCTGGCTTGGTAGACCCTGAGCAATTATATAAATCAACACTAAAATATATATATTTGCTTCTCAATGATGACTCTCTAATTAAAATGTATATGGTGGAGGCCGCCATTGTCTGGGCTGAACTAATAGGTTATCCACTTGGGGTTTGGTTTTCACGGTCGAGCGCATGGCGGTTCCGCCTTATGTTTCACCTGGGGGGGGGGGGGGGGGGGGGGGGGGGGGAGAGTTTTAGTGTGTCCGTCCATCTTCCTCTCTCAGCTCTAACCTCGCTCTACAGCCGTAGTCCCAGGATGCATGTATGCCCCCACACTGGGTTCCACTTGGGACTTCCAGTTTAGTTTTTTTACCCCCACTCCCTGTAGCGCAGTCCTCCTCGTTCTTTATACCTTTTTGTTGTATATTTGGATACAACACATGGTACACTTGTTGTATATACATATTTGTGACACCATCCCCATATATTATTGTTGTGACTCTATAATGGAGCATAGTTTATCCAGGTCTCTTGTTACTAATTATGTGATTAATTGTTCTACTGTACTTACGGTTTTGTGGCTATTTATGGGAGACAGGCACTGTGTCTCCTGCCTGCGACATGAACCTGTTGTCCTGCTTTTTGTTATAGAGTTGAGCTGGTCTTGAAAATGATTAGTCAGAATTGAAACATTGACTAATGGTTTAGTGAAGATGGCAGAATTCATGCATGTGAACCAGTTAAAAAAAAAAATAAAAAAAATTATACTTAAAATATAAAGCAAACTTGCTGTGAGCTTTACACCAGATAGCATAACTAAAGTTTAAAGCTAGGTACACACTATACAATTGTCTGTCAGATAATCTGCCAGATCTAGCTGGTTGGAATGAAAATCTGGTAATGGATGAAAGCAAATTACAATCTATCATTTGTTCCCAAACACTGGAAAACTAACAAAACCTGTTGTTCACACAAATAGGTTAAATACAAATTTAACCAACTTGGATGAACGACTGTTTTTGACAGTTTTGTAGTGTTTGGGAACAAATGATAGCGACGGGAGGAACAGCATATGAATCGCGCCACCCTCCCTGACTTTATAGACATTCCTTTAACTTTAAAAGAAAAGGAAAGAAAAAAAAAACAAAACCCCAAACATTTGGACAGCAGGACTCTTTGCTACAACATTAAAAAAAATTAATAAAGATAAATATTTGTCTTACACTATGGTTCTTCTCTGTTATATTAAGAAAAATACTTATTTTCAGAAGTTACTCAGTACTTACATTTAAAGCAAAATATTATTTTTTTTACCACAATTTAAACAATAGGCACAATCTTAAATGTGACTACCTATTTCACTTGTTTTACCTCCTAATTAAAAAGCCTTATGGGCCCTACACACATGGCGAATGGCTGCCGAGGTGCCCGATGACCAATACAGCCAGTGGGCGACCCGGTGGGTGGGGTGGGTGGGGTGAGGTGACGAGGGGAGTGAAGTTTCTTCACTCCCCCTGTTACCCGGCCCCATAGCGCTGCATGCTAATATGGACAAGGTTGTCCATATTGGCATGCATGTATAAGCGACCCGGCACCAACGATGAACAAGCGTGGGGCCGCACATCGTTCATCGTTTGTGCCTACACACTGAACGATATCTCGTTCGTTAATGAACGAGATCGTTCATAACTTTCAGTGTTATCGCGTAGTGTGTAGGGCCTATTAGTCTTGTAAACGTCTTCCACTTTTGCCAGAGAAAAGAAAACACATTCACCTGCAATAAGCTTCCTCTGCCAAAGTGAGATTAAAGCTGCAGTAACATGAATCCCTTACTACTTTCTTCAAGCGGCTTACAATGTGCAGAGTGTTATGTGATTACCACAGCAATCACTGTCAAATAAATTATAATATATGATGTGGTGACAAAGAGGATTTAGAATGTGTCGAAGTCGGAAAAAGGACACATACAAACAACACACAGAGTGGCACTTCTCGGTGGTGGCGTAAGGACGCAATTGACGTATATGGATGCACCATGCTTCTCTACCATACATCATGCATAGAGTCGTACGGCGTGCGTGCAGCATGGTGGGTGTATACACGGTAAAAGGCGCAATCACTGAGAAACGCCAAAAAGACGCACACAAACACATTCATACAACACATAAATTACACATAGACAAAACATGTCCAGCATCAGACTTGTATTAAATTGTATTTATATAATAGAGTATAAAACCAGATATATATGTATTATCGGGACGGAACAAGTTAAGTATATCAAGCTTAGTGTAAAAATGGTCAGGAGAATCTGAGTATTAATTTGATAGCTATGGGTAAATTGTAGCACATTGCAATGATTAGTTATGCTCAAATGTATGAATACAAAGTCACATTCTACGAGAACAAAGGACTTTCTGAGACTTGAAACTGGACATTGCTTACATATGAACTGACCAATAACACACAATGAATGAGAAACCTCCCTCTCCTGGGCCAATGGAAGGAGACCGAAACCAACAACCTGTTAACTCCCACTGCTTGATATATGCAGTTTTCTAAGGCATAGTTAGTTAGTAGCTGAGAGGAAGACATGGAAGAAGGTTCTATGGGATAGGGTGATGTATAATGGCTATATCTGTTTCTTTTGTAACTGTAATTCTGTACCACTTACCTAGGCCTATACATGTTATACTGAATGATATACTGTAAATATGTTATTTTGTATGCATACCTTTTAATATCAAATACATATATATCTCTGAGCGTTGGACCTCAGTAATACAATATGTGCGACTACTTGTTTTCTCTTAAGGGACATAGTGCTGCGACATTCAGCGCACTATTAGCGTATATGGTAATAAGATGCGCCTTGCATCCGCAGTATATATTAACGCTGGCAGGTAAATGTTTATTTAAAATAATGGAAATTCACAAATGACTTTCTATTCGGCATGCATTGCCCGGCACACCCCACCACCACACATACACACTTTTTCTCCTTACCAACTTTTTCAATCATGTGACTATTCAGGACATTTCTCACTGACTGGCTCTAATACAAATTAGGGTACACCTTCCTCATAAACGTATTTGATAGATGAAACCAAGAGCTACAGCTGAGTGAGAGAGACAGTAGCTTTTATTTGGATGTAAAACAGCAAAAGTTGTACAGTGGAAGGATAGACTACAAAACAGCTGAATGCATAAGTGGCGATTGAAAGGAGCAAGTCTCAAACAATGGATCACCAAGTTTTCCTTTGCAATAAGGGCAATACAACATTTCTTGATTTAGAAATTACGTTTTTGGTTTTATTTAGCAGATTATGCTTATTCTCTCTTACACCTATTAATGGCTTGCACAGATTGTCATATAGCAACCACCAAGTAATTTAGTCATGTAAATACTCTATCAATTCTACCAGGTGTTAGGCACTTGCTGTCACAACTGAGGGCCTGAGCTGACGGAAGGCAGCCTCAGTTGTAGGGGCTGAGATGTACCGGAACCTGGGAGGTTGTATCAGACCCCTGGACATGTAAGTAACATGAAGAGAAACCGCCCGAAGGCGTGACCACGACAACTTGAGTAAAAGTCAATGATATTTATTTATGACAAACTCCATGCATCACAGTAGCAGTAAAAAGTAACATAAAAATCAGCAGAGAAATAATAATACAGTTCCTGGGTACTACAGGGTGGCAGGGGCCACAGAGCTCTGGTGGTATGAGACAGTTCTTATTATCTGCAAGTTGGAAAGTCCTTACCAGGCTCAACTGTAGCAATGAGGAAAGCCCAGGGTCGTACCAGCTGGTGTTCCAGGGAAAGCTGGACTGCTGTAGATAAAATGCTTCTGTGGGTACTGGTTAGAACCAGACAGGTGTTGGCACGGAGTGGATACTGGCTGGAACCAGTTAAATAATAAATAAAGCTTGAGAGCGATGCAATGTAGATGAAATGTAGAATTTGAGAGCGGAGAAATAATAATACCGGTGGAGAGTGGTAAACTGCAGAAAGGACACCGGCCCTTTAAGAGAAGCTGTACACTGCTGGAAGCTGAGCTGGAAGCAGGTGATGTTGTAGCTGGAAACAGGTGAGTCCAGAATGGATCGGAGAGTCAGGCTACACCGCAGATGGAATGCTGGTGCGGGTCTCTATAGCAGAAGTCTGGAGACAGGAGCTGGAACCTGGAAGACATTCACAGAAGAGAGACAAACTGGAACTAGGTTTGACAACCAAAGCACTGACGCCTTCCTTGCTCAGGCACAACCTATTTATACCTGCAGCAAGGAAGGCATTGGCTAGGTAATTATGCAAATTAATAATACTGACAACGGATTGGTAGGAATGATCAGCTGACAGAATCCAAGATGGCTGCGCCCATGCAGACACTTGGAGGGAAGTTTGGATTGTAATCCATGTGGTCTGGAAAACAGTAATGGCGGCGCCGGCCACCGGAGACAGGAGACGCCAGGCTGACAGATGCACATCCGACCACGCGGACACAGCGGAGGCCGCGGCTGACGTAATCGCCACTCTGAATGCAGAAGCTCAGGGACGGCGGCGGAGGCCGCGGGAGACGCCATGCCAGATGTATAAGGCGTTACTGTGACTGCGTCCAGAGAGACAGGAGAGGATGCGGGAATGTGCACATCAGGATAACAGATGGGATCCGGTCCTGGAGCGCTGAGCCAGCCTTAGGAGGCATCTGATAGGTAAGAAATGGCGTCCAGATACCCGGATCGTGACAGCACCCCCCCCTTTAGGAGTGGCCCCAGGACACTTCTTTGGCTTTTGAGGAAACTTGGAATGGAATCTCCGGACCAAGGCAGGAGCATGGACATCAGAAGCATTGGTCCATGAACGTTCCTCAGGGCCATAACCCTTCCAGTCAATAAGATACTGAAGTTGACCGTAACTGTGACGTGAGTCCAGGATCTTGGCTACTTCATACTCAACGCCTCGTTGAGTTTGGACTTTCGGAGTTGGAGGAAGTGAGGAATGAAACCGATTCAAGATTAGCGGTTTCAACAGGGAAACATGGAATGTCCTGGGTATCTTTAAGAAGGGAGGCAACTGGAGTCTGTAAGCAACAGGATTGATGACTTGATCAATTTTAAAAGGACCGATGTAGCGAGGTGCAAACTTCATACTGGGAACTCTTAACCTCAAATTCTTCGTGGATAACCATACCCGATCACCCACCTTGAGAGCAGGAACTGCTCGACGCTTCTTATCCGCAAACTTCTTGTACCTGAACGATGCCTTGAGCAGAGCTGATCGTACGCTCTTCCAGATATTGGCAAACTGATGCAAGGTGATATCCACTGCGGGAACAGAAGTTGCTGGAAGCGGTTGGAACTCAGGGACTTTAGGGTGGAATCCAAAGTTGGTGAAGAATGGTGTTGAAGAAGATGAAGAATGATACTGGTTGTTATGACAGAACTCGGCCCAGGGAAGTAATTGAACCCAGTCATCTTGAGAGGAGGACACATAGATGCGGAGGAAGGACTCCAAGTCCTGATTCACCCTCTCCGTTTGACCATAGGTCTGAGGATGGTAAGCCGTGGAAAACTTTAGCTTGACTTGGAGGGCTTGACATAAACTTCGCCAGAATTTGGCTGTGAATTGAACTCCTCGATCTGAGATAATTTCTTCTGGAAGACCGTGGAGTCGAAAGATCTCTTGTATGAATACTTGAGCCAACTTGGAAGCTGACGGAAGACCGGTGAGAGGAATGAAGTGTGCCATCTTGGTGAACCGGTCAACTACCACCCAGATGGTATTAAACTTGTTGCACATGGGCAAATCTGTAATAAAATCCATCGACAAATGAGTCCATGGTCGACGGGGAACAGATAGTGGAACCAGTTGCCCCGCAGGCGACTGGCGGGATACTTTATGTTGAGCACACTTTGGGCAAGATGCAATAAACTCCAAAACGTCCTTTTTCAGAGTTGGCCACCAATAGGACCTAGAGATAAACTCCAGGGTTTTTTGGATACCTGTATGTCCGGCAAAGCGGGAAGCATGGGCCCAATGCATGAGCTTCTTCCTTAGTGTCGGCTTCACAAAACTTTTCCCTAATGGGGGCGTAGAGTCCATCCCTACCGTGGAGAATGCCAACGGATTTATAATAGGATGCTTGTCTGAAGACTCTGACTCATTTTCTTGCTCCCATGAGCGGGAAAGGGCATCGGCCTTGCGATTCTGAGAGCCCGGACAGAACTGGAGTTTAAAGTCGAACCTGGAAAAGAAAAGTGCCCATCTGGCCTGACGAGGGTTGAGACATTGTGCGCCTTTCAGATATAGAAGGTTCTTGTGGTCTGTAAGGATGGTGATTGAATGAGAAGCTCCCTCCAACAGATATCTCCACTCCTCTAGAGCGAGCTTGATGGCTAGCAACTCCTGGTCGCCAATGGCATAGTTGCGCTCCGCTGGGGAGAACTTCCGTGAGAAGAAACTGCAAGGATGTAAATGGCCATCTTTAGCCCTCTGAGATAACACCGCTCCTACTCCAACGGAGGAGGCATCCACCTCTAGGATGAAAGGAGAGTCGATGTCAGGCTGTTTCAGGACAGGCGCAGAGATGAACCTCTGTTTTAAAAGATGAAAAGCTTGCATGGCTTCTTCAGACCACTTGGACGGGTTAGCACCCTTCTTGGTGAAAGCAGTAATAGGCGCCACAATGGTGGAAAAGTCTCGTATAAACTTTCGGTAATAATTGGCGAACCCTAAGAACCTCTGGACCCCTTTGAGGGTTAAGGGTACCGGCCAATTCTGGATTGCTTGTAGTTTCTCAGGATCCATCTCTAGTCCGGAACCGGACACAATGTACCCTAGAAACGGAATGGACTTGACTTCAAAGACGCATTTCTCTAATTTGCAATAGAGATGATTGACACGGAGACGGGACAGAACCTCCTTTACCCAAAAACGATGTTCCTCTAAATTGTTGGCAAAAATGAGGATATCATCTAGATAGACCACGACATGACGGTATAGAATGTCTCTGAAGATCTCATTGACGAAATGCTGGAAGACAGCTGGAGCATTGCTCAATCCGAAGGGCATGACGAGGTACTCATAATGTCCGTCATGGGTGTTAAATGCGGTCTTCCACTCGTCACCCTCACGGATCCGGATGAGATTGTATGCACCTCTCAAGTCCAGCTTTGTAAAGATGGTAGCTCCGCTAACTCTGTCTAAGAGCTCAGTAATCAGGGGTAAAGGATAGCGGTTCTTGCTGGTAATGTCGTTCAAACCTCTGTAGTCGATGCACGGCCGCAGACCACCATCTTTCTTTTTTACAAAAAAGAAGCCTGCGCCGGCTGGAGAAGAAGAAGGTCGAATGAACCCCTTTGCTAGGTTCTCTTTAATGTATTCCTCCATAGAATGCGTCTCGGGCAGAGACAACGGATAAGTTCGGCCTCGAGGTGGAACCTTCCCTGGAACGAGATCAATCGGGCAGTCCCATTCTCTATGAGGAGGAAGGATATCAGCAGAAGCTTTACTGAACACATCCGTGAAATCTTGATATGGAGGAGGTGGAACATCAGACGACCTGGGGGAGGAAGAACAGACAGGCAACACTTTAAACAAACATGTCTCAGCACAGGAGGGACCCCATGCCAGGATTTGCGTAGTCGTCCAATCAATTGTAGGATTGTGAAGACGGAGCCATGGAAGGCCCAGGACCACAGGATGTGTGGCTCTTGGAATCACTAAAAGTGAAATAAGTTCGGAATGAAGAACTCCCACTCTCAGACGAACTGGTAGAGTCCTTAGCGCAATAACTGTATCAAAAATTTTACTGCCATCCACGGCAGTTAAGGAGATGGACGAAGGAAGTCTCTCGGTGGGTAGGGACCACCGTTTAACATAGGCTTCGGTAATAAAGTTCCCAGCTGCTCCGGAATCAAGGAGGGCAATGACGTTCCGATAACGTTGAGCAATTTGGAGCGACACTGGGAGATTACAATCATGAGGAGATGGAGAGGAGATCATTATTCCTAGCCGGCCCTCTCCTGGGCGAGCTAGGGTTTGGAGTTTTCCCGGACGTTCGGGACAGGCATTGATGGTGTGAGACGGAGCTGCACAGTAAAGGCAAAGAGACTCAGAGAGACGTCTTCGGCGCTCAGCAGGAGTTAAACGGGAATGGCCAATTTGCATGGGCTCGTCTTTAGATGGTGACAGTTGGCGAGGAGGAGGAGCAGAAGATTTTGGAGCAGATGATCTTCCACGCTCAGTTGCTCTCTCTCTGAAACGTAAGTCAACTTTTGTACAAAGTGAGATTAGCTCATCTAACTTGGAGGGTAAGTCTCTGGTAGCTAACTCATCTTTAATACGCTCGGATAAACCATGCCAGAATGCAGCATACAGGGCCTCGTCGTTCCATGCCAGTTCAGATGCCAGGATCTGGAACTGTATAAGATATTGTCCTACAGTATGTGATCCCTGGCGTAAACGGAGAATCTCAGACGAAGCTGAAGTTACCCGGCCTGGCTCGTCGAAGATGCGCCTGAATGTTGACACGAATGCAGTGTAAGAAGATAGCAGGGTGTCGGACCTCTCCCATAACGGTGATGCCCAGTCAAGGGCTGAGCCACTGAGAAGTGAGATGATGTAGGCAATTTTTGTACGGTCACTGGGAAAATTGCCAGGTTGTAGCTCAAACTGAATCTCACACTGGTTGAGAAATCCCCTGCAGAATCTTGGAGATCCGTCAAATTTTGCTGGCGTTGGAAGATGAAGACGTGGAGCAGAAACGGGTAAGGTGGGTGGGGTTATAGTTGGAGTCACTGTGGTTGACGCCCCAGATGCGCCTGATCCACGGAGAGTTGTCTGAATCCCATCCAGCCGAGTAGAGAAATCCTGGAGACAGCGGATGATGTGGCCCTGTGCAGCCTCCTGATGTTCAAGTCGGGCTGCCAGTTCTTGCATCGGCCTGGCCGCTTGATCCTGGTCTCCGGCTGGATTCATTTGGTCAGTGCTTACTGTCACAACTGAGGGCCTGAGCTGACGGAAGGCAGCCTCAGTTGTAGGGGCTGAGATGTACCGGAACCTGGGAGGTTGTATCAGACCCCTGGACATGTAAGTAACATGAAGAGAAACCGCCCGAAGGCGTGACCACGACAACTTGAGTAAAAGTCAATGATATTTATTTATGACAAACTCCATGCATCACAGTAGCAGTAAAAAGTAACATAAAAATCAGCAGAGAAATAATAATACAGTTCCTGGGTACTACAGGGTGGCAGGGGCCACAGAGCTCTGGTGGTATGAGACAGTTCTTATTATCTGCAAGTTGGAAAGTCCTTACCAGGCTCAACTGTAGCAATGAGGAAAGCCCAGGGTCGTACCAGCTGGTGTTCCAGGGAAAGCTGGACTGCTGTAGATAAAATGCTTCTGTGGGTACTGGTTAGAACCAGACAGGTGTTGGCACGGAGTGGATACTGGCTGGAACCAGTTAAATAATAAATAAAGCTTGAGAGCGATGCAATGTAGATGAAATGTAGAATTTGAGAGCGGAGAAATAATAATACCGGTGGAGAGTGGTAAACTGCAGAACGGACACCGGCCCTTTAAGAGAAGCTGTACACTGCTGGAAGCTGAGCTGGAAGCAGGTGATGTTGTAGCTGGAAACAGGTGAGTCCAGAATGGATCGGAGAGTCAGGCTACACCGCAGATGGAATGCTGGTGCGGGTCTCTATAGCAGAAGTCTGGAGACAGGAGCTGGAACCTGGAAGACATTCACAGAAGAGAGACAAACTGGAACTAGGTTTGACAACCAAAGCACTGACGCCTTCCTTGCTCAGGCACAACCTATTTATACCTGCAGCAAGGAAGGCATTGGCTAGGTAATTATGCAAATTAATAATACTGACAACGGATTGGTAGGAATGATCAGCTGACAGAATCCAAGATGGCTGCGCCCATGCAGACACTTGGAGGGAAGTTTGGATTGTAATCCATGTGGTCTGGAAAACAGTAATGGCGGCGCCGGCCACCGGAGACAGGAGACGCCAGGCTGACAGATGCACATCCGACCACGCGGACACAGCGGAGGCCGCGGCTGACGTAATCGCCACTCTGAATGCAGAAGCTCAGGGACGGCGGCGGAGGCCGCGGGAGACGCCATGCCAGATGTATAAGGCGTTACTGTGACTGCGTCCAGAGAGACAGGAGAGGATGCGGGAATGTGCACATCAGGATAACAGATGGGATCCGGTCCTGGAGCGCTGAGCCAGCCTTAGGAGGCATCTGATAGGTAAGAAATGGCGTCCAGATACCCGGATCGTGACACTTGCCAATCGTGCCTTCGAGGAAACTGGGCATAGCGTTTACTTCCTATTCAGTGCAATGACCAATTATTTCTCTGCAGTATCCTAAATACACCACCTGTCCATAAACATACACTTATCAGCAGTCAACTGTATAAAACATAGGGATTGTATCTTTTGTTTCCATGAGATAAAGAAAATGAAATGATTATTTTCCGTTACAGTCAGGTTCTTTGTTAGAAACACAGCAGCCTTATTTTTTGTCTCCACTTGATCTTTAATGATTTATTAGCAGTCCCAGAGTCCATGCCACACAGAGCCCTTTCCAGTTAAAATCAATGCTGTGTATTTTAGATCTTAAATGACCAAAAAGCAGGATATTCTGAAGGATTTATATTCCTACCAATGACCACATTGTAATGGTCTCCTTCATTTTCTCAGCTTTCACATCAAAACTGTTCTTTGATCATTAAAGACCGCTAAAGACCAAAGGTAACACGTAACATCTCGTTAGGCTCCAGCACATTTTGCCTCGTTTGTAACCACCCACAGAAACCCCAAATTAGGTTAGGGGATGAAAATAAAATAGCATTGAATGTTTGTTAACTGTTTTCCTAACATTCACAGAATACGTTTTTATTGCTGACCTGGAGGCTGTGTTAACAGCTATACAGTTAAATCTAGAAACCAAAAGGTTCCCTGATTAAACATTCATTCCATATAGCAACCATTTAATTGTAAAGGGCAATACTACTAATCGGCAGAGCAGCTTTGCTAATACGCTGCAAAAATGTCTGTAAAAAATGTCTCTATAAGTTAAAAAAACAATTACTTTAAAACAGAAACCACTGCTCACAGCCATGACTAATGCCCAATGATCACCATGTATGTGTTTGCCTCCTTTGTGAACATGTGAAAGATTGTGCCATTATTTTCCCAAGTGGAAAATATCCTCTTTGAATGAATGAGAAGCAGTAGCAGCGTGTGCCTTGCTGAGACATAGTCCTCTGAGATGCAGTATTGACTTAACACATGACAATCACTTTGTCTCCTCTGAGCGCTGGTCTGTGAGGTCAAAGCGGATTCCACATAAAAGCTTGAAATTAACTATTACGGCTGCTGAAACAGAAAATGTGTTTTTGCTTTTTTTACATATGAGGCATATAGGAAATGAATTTCACAATACAGTATTTACAAATACCATAACCAAGACATGCATGTAATATTATATATATTAGGCTTTATGGGGATAAAAGTAGCTCCCCTTCAGGTGGTGTAGTCAGGATATCAACGGTCAGAATTCCAGATTCGGGTTGAGGGTTAGGCTGCAGGAGGGGACTGTTAGGGTTAGGATTCAGGAGGGGTGGGTTAGGGTAAGGGTTAGAAAAAAACTAATCAAAATCCATCTGCATTGTCCGCTGCTGGGATTGTGACCGTCAGGATATGTACCCAACCCCCCTTCCGCTTTCATCAATAGGACTTTTACACTGAAAACCTAGAGAACACAGAATAAAAACTTTCCCAATGTACCAATGGCCAACCAAAAATTCTTTAGGACTGAAAGACACTAGCAAATGTCTCACATACTGCTAAACACTTCCATGTCTTGTTCATTTTACCTTGAATACAGTTAGGTTAACGGAAGCTGTCTCTTAATCTGGCAAGGATTCCCATAAACCCTCTACTTGAAGAGCTACCATACACTTTTGATGGGAATCCCAGAAGAAATAGCAGATAAAAAGTATTATTGTACCTGGACAAGTCTTAAGGCGTGTCGTCATCCACCTCATTCTAATCATGCACTGAGTAAGACACACTCTGGATTACATTTTTGTTTATATTTTCTTTAAAATCGAGAGAAAGCGCCACTTTCATTATACACATAAAAATCCAACATACACTTATCACCTATTTGTACATTCTTTCATTAGCGCTCTTTTGTAATAACACTTTTTCATTTTACTCTATTCAACTTTATGCCCCTGATCAACATCTGACCTGGACAAGAGACAGACTTAGGGGTATAGTCAATTAGGGTCGAAAACTGCCGTCTGTCGAAAAGACGGCAGTTTTCAACTTTTTAAGGTTGAATCGTGATTCGACCTATTCAGTCCCAGCAGTTTTTATTCGACAAGCCGTGGAATTCAACTTGTCGAATAGTACGTGAATCGGCGGTATAGCTGCCGTTTCACGCACTTTTGAGTGAAACGGGGCCAAATGCGACAGGATTTGGCCCCGCTTCCGACCATCTCAGTCCAACATAAAAAAAACGTTGGACTGAGATGTGGGACCCAGAGGAGGAAAGGGGGGGAGCCGCAGGGAGACGGGGGACAGCCGCGGGCATACAGGGGAGAGCAGCGCTACAGCACAGCGCTGCAGCAGTATGTCTCACAGCCGCGCCGCTCACGGCAGCGTCCACCCGGCTCCAGCAAGTGAGGTCACGCTTGCTGGAGCCAGGTGGACACTGCCGTGAGGTATGGAGGCTGTGTGATATCCTCCTGCAGTTCTACTGTAGCGCTGCTCTCCTCCGTCTGCCCGCGGCTGTCCCCGCGTCTCCCCTTTCCCCCCTTTTAAAAAGTCGAATTGAGATGAGATTGAATAAGGGTTGTCGAATCCATTCCGACAAATTCATGTCGGAATGGATCCGACCCTAATTGAATATGCCCCTTATTGTGGCAAGGCCATCACTGAGTTCTACCCAGCACTATTATCTACACTTACACCCTTTGGACCACAAACCCAAGCAATGTAGAAAGTTACCAGCGGTGAGTTGCACTACAGTTGTATTCTCCACGTCCCAGCAGCCACACTAACCACATTCTCGCTGAAGGATCCCACTTAATCCATCTCCTCAGGCTTCCGTGCGCCTTACAAATACAGTACCACTGCACAGCATATAGGAGTAAGCACTAGAAACAGTCTACTATACCGCAACTTATCCTCACCTGCACTCCCATCAGCATGTTTGCCTAAAGACTTTAGATTACAGGAACTAATTAATTCGATTTATATTGGGTCCAAGAGAAAACACATTTTCGTTTAGGCTGCTTTGCTTATAGCACCATTCAAGTTTTTTAGGAAAAAATTAACTGCACTATTCAGGAAATTCCTGTACTATGAATTCAATCAGAAAAAAAAGTGTTGACTATGGAAGCAATGCAATCTTATCATACAGAATTCTCTTTTGCTATTGTCAAAGACATAGGTGTACAGAAGAGATTGCATGGATGCAATGAGTCCTCCAACCCCCCACTCCAGACAGCACTCCAGGAATGTATGTGTAATACATTCCTGGAGTGCTGTCCAATGATACATAGACAGAAGAAATAAAACAAATTCTACACGCAATGGAAGTGCACAGAAAGCACTAGGTAAAACACATGAACATACCTATCCTTCAGGTATAAGCTGTAGGCTGCAGAAGTGGTAAAAGGAGTCCCAAGAGCAAGTCCAGAGCCTATTAATATATCCATATAACAAGCTGGCAGTATTTCTTTAGAAGGCCCTGAACACACCTTCACTTTAAATGATATGTTGCTTCAGGAAAAACAATACAGCACTTTTATGACAGCCATATAAACTACTGGTTTAGAGGCTGGCTGTCAAGCTTTGCGCTACATAATACTGTAGGATGACCAGCAGTTTGTTCTGCAAGAACAGGCAAATGTGAATGATAGGGCAATGATGAACAACATTAATGAGCAACAGGCCACCCTCCAAGCCTTCACTTGCATCCACCAGCTCCTTTCTACTTTCCTGTGATATTTGTTTGTACTTCTTGTAAAACTTGTTTGAGATGCCTGTTGATACGTTATTTCAGTTAGTCATCGTATTCTTTGAATAATATTAAGCTGCTATTGAGATTAAGAGTAATGTACGTCACTTTTGAAGGTTAGAGGGCCGCCCAATGCAGTCCATGAATGAAGCAGAGCAGGTTGCCTATCACTGGCCTAAGCTGTGATAGATCTGCTGTGGATGCCTAGGATAAGAAGCGGTAAACAAGGGGAACGAAGCAGAAAAGAATAGCAGCAGGGTATAGTGGGTGCACAAATGTGTCTGCCACGGTCTCTGTACAGTATTTGTCAGTTATACTTGTGTGTTTATATGAGAATTGGCTATTAGTCTGTACTGTGTATCCTGTTGTAAATTTTATCCCATTGTATGGCATTATGGAACTCTTGTAGCGCTGTATAAGTAATATATTTTGACTTTGGTGGATAATATAATGTCTGTGGATATGGGGAAATATGGCTGACCACTTATGAGGAGCAGGGCTGTATGAACTAGAGGTTAATATAGCTGGACATTGGCTGAGCTAGATAAAATGTGTGGATATTGGGAATGTATGGTTGAACATGGTAGCTATCTAATCTAAATAGACAGCAGGGCTACACAGTTTGACAGTGGGGGCCAACACAAACTGGGTGGACAATGGGGGATACATACCTTGTATAGATAATTTATAAATGTAATACATGCAGGGATAGAAGGCTTAATGGTGTTTGTAGTCAGATCACTGGATAACATGGTTGGGAATGGATGGTGGTGGGGTGTGTGTGTCTGTGTGGGGGGGGGGGGGGGGGGGGGGTTTACATACCTGAGTAAAGGATGTTTAAGTTGGTAGAAGTGATCAGAGTGTGAAGTACCTCGGGAAAGAATAACACTTGCAATGTATAATATACACATACATACATCCATCCAGCATATTCTGTATATACAAGATCGATAAAATGAATGAGCTGATTTGTACAGGTTTGTGAAGCGGCACTGAACTGGTCAATTTAAGAACATCCAAATAATGAGATTCCCTTCTGCTGCAATAATTGGACATATTTACTTTTTAGCTGATGGAGAATATCAAGTTCCCCCACAGAGTATTCCTTAAGCTCTGAACAGAGACCGACTTAAAAAGAAAAGAACCTCGCACATCTGGAAGAAATTCCAACTTTCCATGACATGGTTTAAGTTTTGGAAACTTAATTTCCACTATATTTCACATGAACAGATGGCAGACAAACACGTCCTATTTTTAGACCATTTTATCACTGATTGGATGTTTACAAAAATGCTAAAACATATAAGAATCATTTTCTGGTAACACTTAAATACTTCCCTGCATACCATTAAAGCAGGCTATGTGATATCCTAATACGTACAATTATCTGTTCTATTCCATCTACACACCAGAGGCAAGAAAACTTGTAAGGCTCATATTAAAGATGTAATACTAGTTAAATAAATAAAATAAATCTATAAATATATATGTATATTTTTCTCTCTATTCCAAGACTGATGCAATACAAAAAAACATAGCTGTGCATCACAATTTCAACTAAAACCTACATAGTATAAAACTATCATAGCCAAAACAATACTGCTACCAAAACAGACTCAGAATCCCCTAAATCTCCCCACCATCAGTGTGAGTGTATGTATTGTATACATGCACAAATACGTTGTTTGTTTAAAAAGCAAGCTGAATTGTAATACGTGGGCAATAACTATTCAGTGAAGTGTGTAAAATACAATACTCCCCTATAAAATGTAAAAGTTACAATATAGGCACTATACCAACAGCGGTATACCGTCAGCCGGAACACGAGTCCCTTTGCGGGCTCACTGCGCTTGCCAAGCTTCAGACTCGGTGGCGAGCTTCGCACCCAACAAGTTATATTCCCCACTCGGTTAGTGGCGTGGACCCACCACCCAAGTGGGAATACGGGGTTGCGGTCGGGATTCTGACATTTCCCCGGCTACCATAAATTGAAGTGAACATGTTACAATTTACCAAATTGCTGATGTCATAATTCACAGTTTATACAAATATTACATGAGATATCTATTTATTATTAGTTGTATGTTAAATACAGGTGAAACCAACAGAGGGACATTAAAGGCAACAGAAATGTCTTCATCATAATATGGTTTCTTATAACAGTGCTGGTTAAGTGGTGGTAGAAGACTTGTCTCCAATTTACCAATAAATCTCAAAATCAGGCAATGTATTAAAAAAAGAACATACTGTAAGGGCAACACAAATTCACCATTGATACCATTTACAGTTCTAAGGAAAAAGAGCTGTGGGACCTACCCAAGATATTGCCTGCGGGTACTTCCTCCAAGTCTTCTAGCTCACGACCCATGAGAAGATACAGGTTGTCCACAGTGCAGCAAGCCATGTGAGGGATATCAGGGAGGTCAGCAGTGGCCAGGCATTCAGGTGGCAACTGGAACAGATAGATATTCATACTGTGATTTGTGATAGATCAAAGATGTAACTAGTCATTTTGCTAGGCAGCAAACGGCAATACAACCCCCAATCCCGCACACAATCAGTAATATACAAATACTGTGTCTATGAAAGGTATGTTAGTTTGACAGACTATTTCCAATGCCACCACAGCCGGCACCTAAAATCGGCTTTCACGTCTGTCCATTCAACAACGTGCATACTCATAGGGGCAAGGCCAAGGCCACTGGGTGTAACTGTTGGGCCTAGTGTTGCTGTTTTTTTGACGGTCGCAGAGGCTGCACATGCAGATTTGCCGCAATTATTTTAGGTGTTGAACTTCCAACCCCTACAAGTGTGACACCAAATTAGCAAGGGAAATAACTGGACAAGTGAGGTATGATAACAAGCTCCACCAGTGTAATAAAGAGGCTGACGTGACCATGCATCTACTTGAGTCCTGATGTTTTGCCAGAAGTAGTAACAGGGTTGGGATGGAAGAAAGTAATGTTTACTGCTGACTCAACAAAGTAACAGAGGAAATTAATGTCCAGAAAAGCTAAACCTCAAGAGGCTTTGTATACACAATAATATGAGAATACAGTGTACCCTGAAGCAGTATTGGAATAGAATTGTCATTTGTCTATCAGCCACAATATGATTACATAAATGAGGTGCAAATCATTCAAAACCCTATTTAGCAAATAACTAGACCCTGGGTGGACATTTGCTTTCTTTACAAATGGAGTCTCATGTCCTGCTAGTCTGAATTAAAGGAATAATACGGACATACAAGATCGCCATTAACTGGAGACCACACACAAATTGCGTATGGGATAACGAACCCCTTACTGTGGACTATAAAGATATAAGAAGTCTCAGATGATTTTCTGGATTATATAAAAGCAGTCTGCAAGTCAAAGGCATTAATACAAATTACGGAAATTCCATTGTATAATCGGAGGTTTGAAATAATAATAACGGTGTTTACTTACTGTACATGTTTATTGATAAAAGCACAACCTTTTCAAATGATCTAGAATCCATACTTAATTTTTAAAAGGGACAAAATATGTTGCAACTCAATTTAAATCAGTCCCACCACTAGTAGATTCAATTACTGGCATTGTACTAGCCCTTCAAACTTATCAACAGAACCCGAAGCAAGCAGCAGAGCTGTAACAGCTGAAATCATGGTACAGTAGGTAATTGATGTAGTCAAATCAAGCACATCACGTTCCGCTAAATCATGCAACAATCATGCAACAAGTGTCCATTGCACACTCAGGGGACTCCGTAAGGACCATGGGGATAGACGGGCTCCGCAGGAGACATGGGCACTTTAAGAAAGAACTTTAGGTATGGGTGTGCACTGGCTCCTCCCTCTATGCCCCTCCTCCAGACCTCAGTTTACTACTGTGCCCAGAGGAGACTGGGTGCATTACAGTGAGCTCTCCTGAGTTTCCTAAAAGAAAGTATATTTGTTATTTTCAGGGAGCCTGCTGGCAACAGACTCCCTGCATCGAGGGACTGAGGGGAGAGAAACAGACCTGCTTTAATGTTAGGCTCTGTTTCTAAGGCTACTGGACACCATTAGCTCCAGATGGATCGGTACGCAGGTCTCACCCTCGCCGTCCATCCCAGAGCCGCACCGCCGTCCTTCTCGCAGAGCCGGAAGATAGAAGCCGGGTGAGTATGAGAAGAAAGAAGACTTCAGAGGCGGCAGAAGACTTCAGATCTTCACTGAGGTAACGCACAGCAGTAAAGCTGTGCGCCATTGCTCCCACACAGCACACACAAACGGCAGTCACTGTAAGGGTGCAGGGCGCAGGAGGGGCGCCCTAGGCAGCAATAAAAACTCTTTTTCTGGCAAATGTGTATATATACAGCTGGGCACTGTATATATAAAGAGCCCCAGCCAGGTTTTTTCGATGTTTGAGCGGGACAGAAGCCCGCCACCGAGGGGGCGGATCTTCTTCCTCAGCACTCACCAGCGCCATTTTCTCCACAGCACAGCGCTTAGAGGAAGCTCCCCGGACTCTCCCCTGCTTATCCACGGTGAAAGAGGGTTTTAAAGAAGGGGAGGGGGGGCACATAATTGGCGCAATATACAGATTACAGCGCTATCTGGGTAAACATATTGTGTGTTTTTTCCTGGGTCATTAGCGCTGGGTGTGTGCTGGCATACTCTCTCTCTGTCTCTCCAAAGGGCCTGGTGGGGGAACGGTCTTCAGATAAGAGGATTCCCTGTGTGTGTGGTGTGTCGGTACGCATGTGTCGACATGTCTGAGGTAGAAGGCTCTCCTAGGGAGGAGGTAAAGCAAATGAATGTGGTGTCTCCGTCGACAACGCCGACACCTGACTTGATGGATATGTGGAATGTTTTAAGTGCTAATGTGAATTTATTGCACAAAAGATTAGACAAAGCTGAGGCTAGGGAACAGCCAGGGAGTCAACCTATGTCTGTCCCTATGTCGCAGGGACCTTCGGGGTCTCAAAAGCGCCCACTATCCCAAATAGTAGACACTGATACCGACACGGATTCTGACTCCAGTGTCGACTACGATGATGCAAAGTTACAGCTAAAATTGGCTAAATGTATTCGATATATGATTATTGCAATAAAAGATGTTTTGCATATCACAGAGGAACTCCCTGTCCCCGACACGAGGGTACACATGTATAAGGGGAAGAAACCTGAGGTAACCTTTCCCCCTTCTCATGAGCTGAACGAGTTGTGTGAAAAAGCGTGGGAATCTCCAGACAAGAAACTGCAGATTCCCAAAAGGATTCTTATGGCGTATCCTTTCCCGGCAAAGGACAGGATACGGTGGGAATCCTCCCCTAGGGTAGATAAAGCGTTGACACGCTTATCCAAAAAGGTAGCGCTGCCATCCCAAGATACGGCTACCCTAAGGGATCCTGCTTATCGCAAGCAGGAGGTTATTTTGAAGTCCATTTACACACATTCTGGTACTTTACTCAGACCGGCTATTGCGTCGGCTTGGGTTTGTAGCGCGGTAGCAGCGTGGACAGATACCTTATCAGCGGAGATCGAGACCCTGGATAAGGATACCATCTTATTGACCCTAGGACATATAAAAGATGCTGTCTTATATATGAGAGATGCTCAAAGAGACATTGCTTTACTGGGTTCTAGAGTCAACGCTATGTCGATTTCTGCTAGACGAGTCCTATGGACCCGGCAATGGACAGGTGATGCCGACTCAAAAAGGCATATGGAGGTTTTACCTTACAGCCCCAGTGGGGGCACGTCTTCGACTTTTCAGCCACATCTGGGTTCACTCACAGGTGGATCCCTCGGCAATAGAAATTGTTTCTCAGGGTTACAAGCTGGAATTCGAAGAGGTGCCTCCGCACCGGTTTTTCAAATCGGCCCTGCTGGCTTCTCCCCCAGAAAGGGAGTTCGTGTTAAATGAAATTCACAAATTGTATCTTCAACAGGTGGTGGTCAAGGTTTCCCTACTTCAACAAGGGAGGGGATATTACTCAACCCTGTTTGTAGTCCCGAAACCGGACGGTTCGGTCAGACCAATTTTAAATTTAAAATCCCTGAACCTACACTTGAAAAGGTTCAAGTTCAAGATGCAATCGCTCAGAGCGGTCATCGCCAGCCTGGAAGGGGGGGATTTTATGGTATCCCTGGACATAAAGGATGCATACTTTCATGTTCCCATATATCCACCTCATCAGGCGTACCGGAGATTTGCGGTACAGGATTGTCATTACCAATTTCAGACGTTGCCGTTTGGTCTTTCCACAGCCCCGAGGATTTTCACCAAGGTAATGGCGGAAATGATGTTGCTCCTGCGCAAGCAGGGTGTCACAATTATCCCGTACTTGGACGATCTCCTCATAAAAGCGAGATCAAGAGAGCAGTTGCTGAGCAGCGTGTCACTTTCACTGAAAGTTTTACAGCAACACGGCTGGATTCTCAATATCTCGAAGTCGCAGCTGGTTCCTACGACTCGTCTGACCTTCTTGGGCATGATTCTGGATACGGACCAGAAAAGGGTCTATCTTCCGATAGAAAAGGCTCAGGAACTCATGACCCTGGTCAGGAACCTATTGAAGCCAAAACAGGTGTCAGTGCATCACTGCACTCGAGTCCTGGGAAAGATGGTGGCATCGTACGAGGCCATTCCCTTCAGCAGGTTCCATGCGAGGACCTTCATCAACTGATGAATCTGTCCGGGTCACATCTACAGATTCATCAGTTGATCGCCCTGTCCCCCAGGGCCAGGGTATCTCTCCTGTGGTGGCTACAGAGTGCTCACCTTCTAGAGGGCCACAGGTTCGGCATTCAGGACTGGGTTCTGGTGACCACGGACGCGAGCCTCCGAGGTTGGGGAGCAGTCACACAGGGAAGAAACTTCCAAGGACTTTGGACAAGTCAAGAGACTTGTCTTCATATCAACGTCCTGGAGCTGAGGGCCATATACAACGCCCTTCGTCAAGCGGAGACCTTACTTCGCGACCTACCAGTTCTGATTCAGTCAGACAACATCACTGCGGCACAAGGAGCAGAGTGGCGATGGCGGAAGCCGCCAGGATTCTTAGCTGGGCGGAAAATCATGTAAGCGCACTGTCAGCAGTGTTCATTCCGGGAGTGGACAACTGGGAAGCAGACTTCCTCAGCAGGCACGACCTGCATCCAGGAGAGTGGGGACTTCATCAGGAAGTCTTCGCACAGATTGCAAGTCAGTGGGGACTGCCCCAGATAGACATGATGGCGTCCCGCCTCAACAAAAAGCTACAGAGGTATTGCGCCAGGTCAAGAGACCCTCAGGCGGTAGCTGTGGACGCCCTAGTGACACCGTGGGTGTTCCAGTCGGTCTATGTATTTCCTCCTCTTCCTCTCATCCCAAAGGTGTTGAGAATAATAAGAAAAAGAGTACAGACAATTCTCATTGTTCCAGATTGTCCGCGAAGGGCCTGGTATCCAGATCCGCAGGAGATGCTCACAGAAGATCCGTGGCCTCTTCCTCTAAGGCAGGACCTGTTGCAACAGGGGCCCTGTCTGTTCCAAGACTTACAGCGGATGCGTTTGACGTGTCGAAGTCAGAAAAATGTCTCTATGCACGTTGCCATATTTGCACCGCACACTGGTCCGTGCTGCGCATGCGTGCGCTCTCCCGTGAAGGCGCATACCCGCAATAGCGTGCACTCGCAGGCGCGGTATGCGTATTTACGGTAGAGTTTACGTAGTCGTAGCGTGCGACCCATTCGTTACAACTGTTCACAATTAATGTAGTTTATAGATCATGGTCCCTTTGATAGATTCTGAAAGTTTGGTTAAAATAGAATGTCCCTGAGCTGAGGAGTCCCTCTTTGCATCGTACGAAGGGTCTAACAGGAATCATACAGCAGTGTTTGGTACCCATCGGAAGAGTATTTAATTAGCAATATTCCGGTGTTGGTTTGGAGCGTATTAATTGCTCGTGCGAATAGTTATGGACATAAGAAGTTATGTCCATTTATTTATTATTATTTGTTCTTACTTAGTCATGCATCTGAACAGTTGGAGACAGGCATCAGTAGGTCTCAAATGTCTCTTTGACCTCAGAGATCCCCCAAACAATAGTTTGCATGTTAAGAGGGCCTCATATCTACACATGCATAAGGTAAACACAGGAATAGTAATTGAAGATCAATTGTACTCCAAATCAGTATCTTTCCCGCAGACGGAGTACAATAGCCTTTAATTACACTGAGCTTTTGAGACTCAATAAGGAGGGCCAACACCTGTGTTTACAAATGGGGCTGGATTTGTATACAGGAGAATGAGGGCTGAGATGTCATTGTCTCAACTGAAAGTGGACATCATGAATATAGAACAAAACCCAGACAGGATTCTGTTTTGTATTCGCCAAACAATAGCTTCTCACTAGACAGGAATGTGTTGGTCATCACCCATTGTGTTACATAACCAAGGCCACTGATGCAGCTGGCTCACATGCTGGGAGGGACACACACTTCCTGTGGTTGACACACCCCCACAGCTGGAATGCAGGTATGATATACCCACTGGAGATCACAGGGCTGACTGACACTCAGAACTAAGCTAGCATCAAGCAGCATGGCGGCTACATCCCCAGGACAGAATTCCTTCCCAAAGGCTAAGTATAGAATCACATGGCTATAGAAGGAAATATAGACATATTGCTTTCTGGTTTAAATAGGATATTGTAACTTGGCTGTGATGATTGTTGGGTGTTAGTGTTGGTGCCCTGTGGAATCTGTGATGGTAGCTGGGATCTTGTTAATCATAAATACCACCATGCAGTACTTTTGAATATGTGCTGGTAGCAATGGCAGGCTGATACTTGTGAGTACCTGGTGGTCTGGTCTTGTGATAACTCATATGCTCTGGTTATAGAGATACTGTGTTTGCTTGAAATTGTGAAAGGTGATTTAGATTGTTTGGAATTGTAAAATCAGAACATATGCATTGTTTTGAGGCTTGGACATTTTGGAATAAAATGGAGTCTAGCTTCTGCCCCATGCGGCATTGTAGGGACGATTGTGTAGCTGGGTGTTGTGTATATAGGGACAGGCAGCATGGGTAAGCTCAAGTACTTTCTAAACAAAGATTCTCAGCATTGATTAACTGCGCAGCGATTGTTCCTCACATGTGTAAGCTTCGCTGCAACCATATTGTCTTTTAATGTTATTGTGAGCCAATCTCTCTCAAATCTCTCTCTCTCTCTTGTCTTCTCATCTTCTCTTATTTCTCCTTAAACTTAACTGTATTGTATTGTAGTGTGTTTCCTGTATAGTTATCTGGTTAGGTGGTTTATGTTATACTGTAGTGTATCATTTGTACTGTGATTCCTTTTTGCAAGTATATTAGTTATAATACATAGTTAATAGGCTTTGGAACCTAAACCAGTATCTGTGTATTTTCTATAGTGTTAAGTGTTCATTTGAGCGTCGGTGACGCTCAAGCAGCTTTGTAGTTAGTCAGGTTACACAAGGTTGCACTTACACCCTGTACTCACATTAAGGTATTCAGTGTATTTCATTGGTATAAGGTTTTAACATAAAGGTATAGTGTTGTGAGCGTCTGCATCGCTGGTGACCTCCTCGTGGTCTCGAGCGTAGGCTACGCTACAGCGAATCATTCCCCTAGACATAACCAATAACGTGTCCTGTGATCACTGGGCCGTGAGCGAACGTGACGCTTGAGCGTCTCGCCTACGGCTTAGCGATCGTTACGCAGATAGCGTACCCATACGGTATTTCTTAAGCAAACAGCGTACAGTGTTCTTAGCTTCATAAAGGGTTGTTTATACGACAAAGGAATTTAGCATTGTCAATTGGGAACTCGTCCTATACTTCTCACATCTGCACTAGGTAGATCAGCAGACATTATCCCCCAGCAAAGGGTGGGAGATTGTCTCATAGTGCTGGCGGGATAAGCGTCTGCTTCGCTTAGATAAAGAGTGCTGAAGGAACCCGGTAACCGGAAGTAAGAACAAAACGCTTGTGTCCTTTTAAAACTGTTTATTTTTCTTTTGTCTTGCGTACGCACGCATATATCTGCATTTCTGTTTCATTTTCGTATATCACTATTCCTGTTTGCCAATTTTATAGTTGATAGAAAGTGCTAAAAAGAGATTTGCTGTTATTTCATAGTAGAGGTAATAGTTAAAGTATAGAACAACACACGGTTTGTCTGAGATACAAGGCAGTCAGTGTGGATTGCGGTAGATGATCAGGGATCATTTACATTGATAAAAATATATTGTGTTACGGTGGATCCTTTGCATTGCGTACACGTGTCGCTAACAAAGACTAGCGTACGCAATCCAAAAGGCAGACGCACGCAGTGTACATTACGCAACGTAGCGTCCGGTTACGCCCACGTAGCTCAAGTTGTGATAAAGTGAAGTAACGCAAAGGCGATAATTAACGCACAGCGGTAGATAACGCGAAGCGGTAAATAACGCAAATCTATTTTTGGAAAATCTGAAATTTAGTTTAACAGATCCTGCTCCTAATTGGTAACACTTTTGGCCTAAAGACAATTTCTGCGCAGAAATAG
The DNA here is from genome assembly GCF_028390025.1 of Pseudophryne corroboree. Taxonomy (NCBI): domain Eukaryota; kingdom Metazoa; phylum Chordata; class Amphibia; order Anura; family Myobatrachidae; genus Pseudophryne; species Pseudophryne corroboree. The sequence continues at coordinate 260,148,439 of NC_086449.1, forward strand.
ATATAGAAACAAAAGTGTACATGTGTTGAGTGAGTGTGTTTTGTATACAAAAGTTTATATAACTGTAAGGTGGAACCAAAAGGAAAGCCGGGTACTCGTCAAGGGACATACGTGTAAGTGACATATACGGTGGCTAGGGAGGCATCCCTGGTTAAATAATATTTGAGCATTAGAGTATAGCGGACCATAAGGTAACAGACCAGGAGGTCATAAGGTAACAGACCAGGAGGTCATAAGGTAACAGACCAGGAGGTCATAAGGTAACAGGTAAAATAGACAAAGAGGTCCGCTATAAAAGTCCAGTGGCACAACGCCTGGGGTGTTGGTGCAGAACCCATATAGGCCATACAAGCTCTTGCTGAAGGAATCGCGGCCGGAAACATCGATTCCATTGATCTTTCAGTACATGACAAGTAGTGCTCGTGTACTGAACGATTGGACCGCACGTAATTGTGTGCAGTAGTTAGTAATCTGACCTAATACCATTAGAGTAAAGTGGTCACAAACGCTATTTGTACATTCTGACGTGATTTGTGTAATTTTTTATTTTTGAAAGGGAAGTTCGCTGGTCACTCAGGAACTATCCAACAACCGATACTTGCTGGGGAACGCGCCCCAGTAAATAAAGGTTCACAGGGGCCCTGGGTTGGGTACAGCAGCTCTGGTTACAGTGATTGCAGCACAGGCCAACGTGGGCGAGAAGTAAGTGGGGTACTTGATAAACCACCACCGCCGGCCTGCCCAAGGACATCTTGGTTTGTTTGTAAGGGTTCGCTGAAAACCTTGAGATAAAGATCCAAGGAGGAATAAGCAACGCCTGCAGATTATGGGGGCCATTTGTTCAGGTAGGGGGCGATCAACCTCGGTTCGGGTTGATTCAGAGAACCGACCAGTTGGGTCGGCACGATATGTAATGTGTGAAAAATACGGTAGTCACACAGAGGTTTTATGTGATGAATGGGAGAGAATGACTGTACAAGACAGGGACAAATTCCCAAGAATAGGTAGCTTCAGTCCAGTAGTGTTACAAAATTTAAGGAGGAGGATAAGTCTCATTGAACCAACGAAGAGACAAAATAAACATTATGAATATTTACAGTTATGGCAACAGGAAAGTGAATTACAAAAAGAGTCTATTGACTTTTCTGACTCTTATCTTGAGAGGAGAGACAGTGGCATCAGGAGAGGGGTTGATTGCGGAGAGAAAGACACAAGGGTGAACAATAAAAACGCTCTTAGCAACTGTAATATAGATTATAAGAATAAGTGTAATAAATGTAACAATGATTATTGTAATACTGTTGAATGTACAACTATTAACCTGTGCAAGCTGCACCCCATGTCAAACCTCCCTCAGGAATACAAACAAGAAAGTGAGCCCAGAACGATGTCGGCACCTCTTCCAGAAGCCATCCTACAAGACATCCAGGTGGACACGACCAAATTGGTAAAGGCAATAATCAAACCCCCTAACGGAGGGTCAGGTGAGGTCGTGTCCACAGGTACGTACAATGTTTTATATCACGCACAAATAAATGTACCCCATATTATAAGACCAAAACAAGGTGATGTAATTGAGTTTAGTCCTGTCAGGGTGATCACAGTCCCCAATGGGAAGACTGACGATCAGGGAACCATTCCCGTCAAGGACAGTGCAATGCGCCATCCCTGGTCCCGGACAGAATTGAGATCAATCATGTCTGATTACCCAGATCCTAGGAAAGATCTAACTGTATGATCAAAGATTCACAGAAGGTATATCAACTCCCTAGACAACGACATAATCATGGTATCCAAGGAATCAGGTAGGTACAGGGAAAGCGGTTGATGGTGATGAGCATCCAAGCGTTTGAGGAGGCATCAAATCAACCAAAACCCCAGGCCATTGGCACATGGAGGAACTTAAGGATTTGTGATCTGTGCAAAAGAGAAGGGCATTGTGCTAGCAACTGTAATAACCCACATAAAGTTAGACCCCCTAGACCAAGAAATGAGCAAAATTACAATACACACCATTATAATCAAGGATCACATAGGCAGGAAAGGTGATTATTAGGAATGGAGGCAAGCCTGAAGTAACGGTTAATGAAGTGGGAGGTCATTCACTAAAGACACAGGAATGACCAGGTGAAAAGTTGTAAATGTATTTGTGAAAAATGTTTTTCTCTCCCTCTCTCTATCCCCATCTCTGACTAGTAGTGGTAAGAATTCACACATTGCATACCCACTTGGTCCTTGCAGAAGTCTACCAAACCCCAGCATGACCTCCGCCACAATGTATTTCTGGCCAGATACAGACAGTGGAGTAATGCAGGTGCTGGTGGGGAGGGACTGCTCAAGGAGACCAGTAGACACATAGATATGACAGCCTAATAAGTCTGACAATGTTTTTCTAATGCTAACAATGTTTTCTTACAATGTTTAAAAATGCTTTGTTTCTCTTTTCTTATTGATGGTTATTGTCGAGTTATGTAATGTATATATGCACATGAATTGTTCTCTATCTCTTTTGTTTTTTTTTTATTTTCTCTCTCTTCTCACTCATGTTTCCATGGTTTAAAGATGCTATGTCACCCCTCAGTTGGACCAATGGTAATGCCAGATTTTTGCTCCTTACAGAAAGATCGTCGGTTAGGAAGGAATATTGCATCACCAGAATGATCGTTTTTGAAGACTGAGAGACAACACCTTTGAGAGGACAGCAGAACAAGAAGAACAACAAGACGAGAGAACTTATTATCGTAACGAGTTCTCTCCCCCTCAAACTGATTTTCTTATACCCCATTTACAAATTTCTTCTTTTCTCCTCCTGTAAGATGGACTTGCCCCAAGAGACTGTGATATGGATTTTTCCCGTTAACCATGATGTTGACCAGAGCAGTCTGTTTCGGTGAGAGTACCAGTGAGGTCGAGAAAGGATCCAGAAAGGTCCTGATGACTGAGACGGAGGTGTAAATTTCCAATAGCAACCCAATCACCAAGCAAAGGCGAGTACCGGGCACGATCTAACAACCATGTTATTTGTAAACAACTGTGAAGGAATGTTAGTTCAAAAAGAAAGTTGTATCTGTAGGCTCTGTAACAAAGAAATGCCAATCTAGTTTTAATATCCATATGGACCGGCATCCATTGAGTGACTATCACTCTCTAGTGGGTAATGTGTTAAACAAGACCGATTGTTGGGTATGCTCTCAAGTACCTCAGGGTCACAGTAAATCAGGGCTAGTACCATTTCCTTTAACGTTAGGGGAGGTACTTGAGCTAAGTGGTGGGAGACCGGTGGACCGGAGGTTTAATATCTCCAGCCCTCCTAGTTTGAAGCTCCACCAATACCATGTGGATAGGTCCCTCATATGTTTTAACATCTCCAATCCCAGAAAACCGGGAAATTGGGAAGTGTCATGGAGCAACCTTACCATGACCCTTTTCACACAGAGCAGATAGAATGCCTACAGATACAGAGCTGGTACGCCACATAGCCAGTAGAGGAAAATCTTTCCGGTATCGATATACCTTAGGAAATAGGATTACTAGAGTTGGAGAGGTATCACCAGGATACTGTGCACATATCATACAAACTGATACGTGCATTAGGCAGATGGAAGAATTAGGGTCAGGAGATTTCACCTGGAAGGTTTGTAACATGGTCATGTCCTTCTCCGTCCCATATGTTCTCCCCGATGATGCATATTTCATATGCGGGAGAAAGGCGTACAAGTGGCTTGCCCCAAACTCTGAAGGATTGTGTTATATTGGAAAAGTATTGCCTGAAGTGATGACTGTTACACATGACAAAATGAAGGACATACACCGTGGTGCCCAAGCTCCTTATACTCACACTCATTACGAGCACCGAGTTAAAAGACAACTGTCAGAAAGGTTAGAGCATCCGGCCTCCGATCTTATCCATGAATCCACCGGGATTCAGGTTCTGGTAGCGTTAGATTTCACTCGTACCGCTCGAGGAGTGATGAATTATAGATACATTTCCGCACTCGCCAATTTGTTAGATAATATCACTGAAATGTATGATGACACGTTTAGATACACTGGAAGAGAACTTCAAGCCTACAAAACAGAACTAGTTCAGCATAGGATGGTTCTTAATTATCTTACAGCAGTAACAGGCGGATATTGTGTTACATTGGCAACACAGTACGGCATAAAGTGTTGCACGTATATCACAAATAGCACCGAGGATCCGGTAGAGGTCATAGACCAAAAGATGGACGATATTCTCCAATTGAAGTGGGAATTTCGTCGAAAACACAATCTCACCCTTGCTGCTGTAGGTAATGAGCTGACTAGTTGGGTGTCATGGTTGAACCCGCGAAATTGGTTCTCCGGTTTGGGAGAATGGGCTCAAGGAGTCATAAAGGATGTTGGAAAGTTTCTACTATGTATCTTGGGTGTCGTTATATCGATTGGATTGATATTTAGATGCGGGCAGGCTTTAATGAGGTGCAAACAAAGTACAAAAGTGATGAGCTTGAGGAGTGAGGAAACTGTAATTAACCTGGATTTGATTTATGACCCAATGATAGAAACCAGAATGTGATGAAAAATGCGATTATACGGTCCGTTTCTTTCACCTGTTTTTCTGCTTTTCTCCAAGATGCAAAGACCCCCTTGGACGTGGAAGTTGACGAGACGCTATACAGACAACAGACAAGCACCAAAGATGAAGTTTTGACAACCTATGATATGGACACTTGATGAACTTTGCCATGGATCCCCAGTTTCCCTAGTACTTTTAAACTCACGCTAGCCCAACATTTTTTTGTAAATCTGATGGCTCAGACAAAGCTATTTGCTCATGCCTAAGGAGCAATACAGCGCAAAGAAGACGACTCTCAACAGATACCGAACACAACCTCAACGACAGATGTACATTTCCCTGACATAGAATATCATTGCATTCTCCATAAGTGTTCTTTATCTTCATCTCTACAACCCTCAGGTAATAACACACATAGACGATAGGGAATACAGGCACAGATATCAGCAACCACATACCTCCCCCATTCATGTATCATCAACTAAAATGTGCATCCCCATTTTGTTACAACTAAAAGCCAAAATGAGCTCGGTAGAGTTTGACAGCCCATCCACAGACCCTTGATACGGGATAAGAAGGAATTCAAATGTATACTTCGCAATACCTCGAAGCTTGATTTACCACACGTACGGCACGATGATACATGACCCTCCAAACATGGACTCATACACACATGCTTCTACTCTCTCACTAGGTCATACCCTTTTCACACCTACTCCTCTCTTCTTCCTTACCCCACCATGGAAATCAATTAACCCCTGACTTACATTTTTCTCCTTAAACGTTTTGTGGCAGTTATTATTGACTGCCAAAGGGTGGACTGTCGAAGTCAGAAAAATGTCTCTATGCACGTTGCCATATTTGCACCGCACACTGGTCCGTGCTGCGCATGCGTGCGCTCTCCCGTGAAGGCGCATACCCGCAATAGCGTGCACTCGCAGGCGCGGTATGCGTATTTACGGTAGAGTTTACGTAGTCGTAGCGTGCGACCCATTCGTTACAACTGTTCACAATTAATGTAGTTTATAGATCATGGTCCCTTTGATAGATTCTGAAAGTTTGGTTAAAATAGAATGTCCCTGAGCTGAGGAGTCCCTCTTTGCATCGTACGAAGGGTCTAACAGGAATCATACAGCAGTGTTTGGTACCCATCGGAAGAGTATTTAATTAGCAATATTCCGGTGTTGGTTTGGAGCGTATTAATTGCTCGTGCGAATAGTTATGGACATAAGAAGTTATGTCCATTTATTTATTATTATTTGTTCTTACTTAGTCATGCATCTGAACAGTTGGAGACAGGCATCAGTAGGTCTCAAATGTCTCTTTGACCTCAGAGATCCCCCAAACAATAGTTTGCATGTTAAGAGGGCCTCATATCTACACATGCATAAGGTAAACACAGGAATAGTAATTGAAGATCAATTGTACTCCAAATCAGTATCTTTCCCGCAGACGGAGTACAATAGCCTTTAATTACACTGAGCTTTTGAGACTCAATAAGGAGGGCCAACACCTGTGTTTACAAATGGGGCTGGATTTGTATACAGGAGAATGAGGGCTGAGATGTCATTGTCTCAACTGAAAGTGGACATCATGAATATAGAACAAAACCCAGACAGGATTCTGTTTTGTATTCGCCAAACAATAGCTTCTCACTAGACAGGAATGTGTTGGTCATCACCCATTGTGTTACATAACCAAGGCCACTGATGCAGCTGGCTCACATGCTGGGAGGGACACACACTTCCTGTGGTTGACACACCCCCACAGCTGGAATGCAGGTATGATATACCCACTGGAGATCACAGGGCTGACTGACACTCAGAACTAAGCTAGCATCAAGCAGCATGGCGGCTACATCCCCAGGACAGAATTCCTTCCCAAAGGCTAAGTATAGAATCACATGGCTATAGAAGGAAATATAGACATATTGCTTTCTGGTTTAAATAGGATATTGTAACTTGGCTGTGATGATTGTTGGGTGTTAGTGTTGGTGCCCTGTGGAATCTGTGATGGTAGCTGGGATCTTGTTAATCATAAATACCACCATGCAGTACTTTTGAATATGTGCTGGTAGCAATGGCAGGCTGATACTTGTGAGTACCTGGTGGTCTGGTCTTGTGATAACTCATATGCTCTGGTTATAGAGATACTGTGTTTGCTTGAAATTGTGAAAGGTGATTTAGATTGTTTGGAATTGTAAAATCAGAACATATGCATTGTTTTGAGGCTTGGACATTTTGGAATAAAATGGAGTCTAGCTTCTGCCCCATGCGGCATTGTAGGGACGATTGTGTAGCTGGGTGTTGTGTATATAGGGACAGGCAGCATGGGTAAGCTCAAGTACTTTCTAAACAAAGATTCTCAGCATTGATTAACTGCGCAGCGATTGTTCCTCACATGTGTAAGCTTCGCTGCAACCATATTGTCTTTTAATGTTATTGTGAGCCAATCTCTCTCAAATCTCTCTCTCTCTCTTGTCTTCTCATCTTCTCTTATTTCTCCTTAAACTTAACTGTATTGTATTGTAGTGTGTTTCCTGTATAGTTATCTGGTTAGGTGGTTTATGTTATACTGTAGTGTATCATTTGTACTGTGATTCCTTTTTGCAAGTATATTAGTTATAATACATAGTTAATAGGCTTTGGAACCTAAACCAGTATCTGTGTATTTTCTATAGTGTTAAGTGTTCATTTGAGCGTCGGTGACGCTCAAGCAGCTTTGTAGTTAGTCAGGTTACACAAGGTTGCACTTACACCCTGTACTCACATTAAGGTATTCAGTGTATTTCATTGGTATAAGGTTTTAACATAAAGGTATAGTGTTGTGAGCGTCTGCATCGCTGGTGACCTCCTCGTGGTCTCGAGCGTAGGCTACGCTACAGCGAATCATTCCCCTAGACATAACCAATAACGTGTCCTGTGATCACTGGGCCGTGAGCGAACGTGACGCTTGAGCGTCTCGCCTACGGCTTAGCGATCGTTACGCAGATAGCGTACCCATACGGTATTTCTTAAGCAAACAGCGTACAGTGTTCTTAGCTTCATAAAGGGTTGTTTATACGACAAAGGAATTTAGCATTGTCAGACGGCATGGCGGTTGAACGCCGGATCCTAGCAGAAAAGGGCATTCCGGATGAGGTCATTCCTACTCTGATAAAGGCTAGGAAGGACATGACAGCTACACATTATCACCGTATATGGCGAAAGTATGTTTCTTGGTGTGAGGCCAGGAATGCTCCTACGGAAGAATTCCATCTGGGCCGTTTCCTTCACTTCCTACAAACTGGAGTGAATTTGGGCCTAAAATTAGGCTCCATTAAGGTTCAGATTTCGGCCTTATCCATTTTCTTTCAGAAAGAATTAGCTTCTCTCCCAGAAGTACAGACTTTTGTGAAGGGAGTGCTGCAGATTCAGCCTCCTTTTGTACCTCCGGTGGCGCCTTGGGACCTTAATGTGGTGTTGAGTTTCCTTAAGTCGCACTGGTTTGAACCACTTAAAACGGTGGAGTTAAAATATCTCACTTGGAAGGTGGTCATGTTGTTAGCCTTGGCTTCGGCTAGGCGGGTGTTGGTATTGGCGGCTTTGTCTCATAAAAGCCCCTATCTGATTTTCCATATGGATAGAGCGGAATTGCGGACCCGTCCTCAATTTTTGCCAAAGGTGGTGTCACCTTTTCATATGAACCAACCTATTGTGGTGCCTGTGGCTACGCGAGACTTGGAGGATTCCGAGTCCCTTGATGTGGTCAGGGCTTTGAAAATTTACGTGGCCAGAATGGCTAGAGTCAGAAAAACAGAAGCACTGTTTGTCCTGTATACAGCCAACAAGGTTGGCGCTCCTGTTTCAAAGCAGACTATTGCTTGCTGGATCTGTAACACGATTCAGCAGGCTCATTCTACGGCTGGATTGCTGTTACCAAATTCGGTCAAGGCGCATTCCACTAGGAAGGTGGGCTCTTCTTGGGCGGCTGCCCGAGGGGTCTCGGCACTACAGCTGTGCCGAGCTGCTACTTGCTCGGGTTCAAACACCTTTGCAAAATTCTATAAGTTTGATACCCTGGCTGAGGAGGACCTACTGTTTGCTCAATCGGTGCTGCAGAGTCATCCGCACTCTCCCGCCCGTTTGGGAGCTTTGGTGTAATCCCCATGGTCCTTACGGAGTCCCCAGCATTTTCTAGGACGTAAGAGAAAATAAGATATTAAACCTACCAGTAAATCTTTTTCTCGTAGTCCGTAGAGGATGCTGGGCGCCCGTCCCAAGTGCGGACTACTTCTGCAAGACTTGTATATAGTTTTGCTTACGAAAGGGTTATATTATAGTTTCATCGGTCTCGGACTGATGCTATGTTGTTTTCATACTGTTAACTGGTTAGTATATCACAAGTTATACGGTGTGAATGGTGTGGGCTGGTATGAATTTTGCCCTTGGATTAAAAAAAATCCTTTCCTCGTACTGTCCGTCTCCTCTGGGCACAGTTTCTCTAACTGAGGTCTGGAGGAGGGGCATAGAGGGAGGAGCCAGTGCACACCCATACCTAAAGTTCTTTCTTAAAGTGCCCATGTCTCCTGCGGAGCCCGTCTATCCCCATGGTCCTTACGGAGTCCCCAGCATCCTCTACGGACTACGAGAAAAAGATTTACCGGTAGGTTTAAAATCTTATTTTTCCCTTCTCCAAAAATGCCAAACAGAAATGTGGCCAAAGTTTTTCAATCATGTTTATATGACTCTTTCCAAGTCTAAAAATGCATACATGCAAAAACGTACATAGAACACAATATGTAATAATAATAATAATAATAATAATAATAATAATACTACGCAGCATAAAAAAAATCTAGAGTAAATTGCTTTATAGTTCAAATCCATGCAGACCAGGTGCCCACTGTTGCTTGGTGTGCTTTTAAAGATACAAGATGAAAAACAAACCACATTAAAACGCTATCGTCATTAGAGACAAGAGAACGCATGTAGCAGGAAGGTTTTGTAAAACCCCAACGCTCCCAAATGCTTCTTTGTTGCTTTCCACTCTCAGACAAGGTTTCATGCATTAACAAACCCTAAAATCACTAATACAAAGCAAAGCTTGAAGCCTGTGTTTGCGTGTGTTGGTATGCGAGTGGGGGTAAGGGATGCTGGGTGGATCAGTCACCAGATGGAACATTTGCCTCTATTTAGGCTTTACTATGTAGAAGAAATCTCCTCCTCTAACCCACCTGTTCATCTCCGAGAGTTACTAAATTATAGGGTGTTCAAAATGAATAGCACTACCCAAACGGGTCACCAGAACAGTAAACGGAACACCCTACAATGTGGCTGTTCTAAAATAAATTGGGTTGGGGGGTATGGCAGCGCAGTGCTATGTATTGTTTCAATAAACAACCCACACATCATGTGGAAGTTTTGCTTTGTAGAGTGAGTCTGGCCAGGAGCAGCTCTACTTTGACAGTCCGAGTGCTCTGATTGAGTCAAGCTTCTCAGACTGACCCAGTCTCCTCCACACCTCACATCTCTCCTGCTGTGCAGCGAGATCATAGTACATAAACAACACGCATGACTAAAAGCCATGTACTAAGCCAACAGGAAGCCTATTGGGCTAACTTAAACACAAAATATACAATATCAGAAGACCTGATGACAGGCTTTCTTTAAGCAAGAACTGGAAATGGTTTGAAATCTTTAAAGGCTAAAAAGCTATGATATATGGCTATGTGACTTTTCATGGCTGAATGCGTTTTCTGTTAAACAGGATGTAAGCCAGAACAAAATCATGCAGGACACACATACTATACATTGCCTATATATGCTTTTAAAGTAATGTGACTGTTCTTCTGATTTAATGACGGCAGGACCTGTCCCACCTAGATAGAGTCAACTGAGTAGTGAGCTAGCTGTTTAGGTGCGATTCTCCCAATGTGCATCAGAGAAGCTGCCACGGTGTTTGCACACATCAAGACATACAAGAAATGAATTTATACAGATTTATTTTGTCTGCTGACATACACACCAAAATGTTCAAAATAGGATTTTAATTACCTATCGATAAATCCTTTTCTCGTAGTCCGTAGAGGATACTGGGGTTCCATTTAGTACCATGGGGTATAGATGGGTCCACTAGGAGCCATGGGCACTTTAAGAACTTTATAGTGTGGGCTGGCTCCTCCCTCTGTGCCCCTCCTACCAGACTCAGTCTAGGAAACTGTGCCTTAGAGGAGACGGACATACTTTGAGAGAAGGATAGATAAAGATAGTGGTGAGATTCCGAACCAGCACACACAAAACAGAGGAAAGCTATGCTAACCCAACTTTAAACAGGAACAGCAACAGCTGAACCAACAATACTTAACCAAGTATCAATGCTGGAAGAATGAAGCACCGAGCGGGCGCCCAGTATCCTCTACAGACTACGAGAAAAGGATTTACAGGTAGATAATTAAAATCCTATTTTCTCTTACGTCCTAGAGGATACCGGGGTTCCATTTAGTACCATGGGGATGTACCAAAGCTCCCAAACCAGGTGGGAGAGTGTTGAGGTTCCTGCAGAACTGATTGACCAAACTGAAGGTCCTCAGAGGCCAAAGTATCAAACTTGTAGAACTTAGCAAACGTGTTCGAACCAGACCACGTAGCCGCTCGGCAGAGCTGTAAAGCCAAGACACCCCGGGGAGCCGTCCAGGAAGAACCCACCGACATAGTAGAGTGGGCCTGTACAGATTTTGGAACCGGCAAACCTGCCGTGGAATAAGCATGCTGGATAATGAGCCTGATCCAGCATGCAATTGTCTGCTTTGAAGCAGGACACCCAATTTTATTGGGATCATATAGAACAAACAGCAAGTCAGATTTCCTGTGACGAGCAGTCCTCTTTACGTATACCTTCAAAGCCCTCACAACATCCAAAGACTCTGAAGTAGCGGATGTGTCGGTGATAACAGGAACCACAATAGGTTGGTTGATGTGAAACGCAAACACCACTTTCGGAAGAAATTGATGATGAGTTCTGAATTCAGCTGTCCTCATGGAAAATTTAATGGGGCTCTTGTGAGACAAAGTCCCCGGCTCCGACACATGTCTTGCTGAAACTAAGGCCAACAGTGTGAAGGTCTTCCACGTAAGATATTTTACGTCCACCTCCTGTAATGGTTTAAACCAGTCCGATTGGAGGAACTGCAGCAACAAAATGAGATCCCAAGGAGCCGTGGGAGGCACAAAGGGAGGTTGGATGCACAGAACACCTTTCAAAAACGTCTGGACCTATGGGAGAGAAGCGAATTGTTTTTTAAAGAAAATGGACAAGGCCGAAATCTGGACTTTTATGGATCCCAGACGTAGACCCACATCCACATCTGCCTGCAGAAAAAGCAGGAAACATCCCAGGTGAAATTCCACCGCAGAATAAGTTCTGATCTCACACCAAGAGACATATTGCTTCCAAATACAGTGGTAATGTTTAGACGTTACCCCCTTCCTGGCTTGGATCATAGTCGGGATAACTTTGTTAGGGATCCCTCTTCTGGCTAGAATCAGCTGTTCAACTTCCATGCCGTCAAACGTAGCTGGGAACGGGCCCTGTTGCAGAAGATCCTCGCGAAGAGGCCACGGCTCTTCGAGGAGCATCTCCAGAAGGTCTGCGTACCAGGCCCTTCTTGGCCAATCCGGAGCAATGAGTATTGGTTGAACATTTTCCCTTTTTATTCTTTTGAGAATTCTTGGGATCAGAGGAAGTGGAGGAAACACGTACACCATCTGGTAGACCCATGGAGTCGTCAGAGCGTCTACTGCCACTGCCTGTGGGTCTCTCGACCTGGAACAATACTGCTTGAGCTTCTTATTGAGACGAGAGGCCATCATATCGATTTGTGGATATCCCCACCGACGTGTCAAGCACCTGAACACTTTCTGGTGAAGGCCCCACTCCCCCAGGTGCAGGTCATGTCTGCTGAGGAAGTCTGCTTCCCAGTGGTCTACTCCCGAATGAAGACTGCTGACAACGCCACCGCGTTTCTTTCTGCCCAGAGGAGAAATCTTGACACCTCTGACATTGCTGCTCTGCTTTTCGTTCCGCCCTGTTGGTTTATGTACGTCACTGCTGTCACATTGCCCGACTGGACCTGAATGGCCCGATCGTGAAGAAGATAAGAGGCCTGCAGAAGGACGTTGTATATGGCCCTGAGTTCCAGAATGTTCATTGGAAGGATGACTTCCTGACTTGATCATCTTCCTTGAAACTGCACCCCCTGAATGACTGCTCCCCAACCTCTGGGGCTTGCATCCGTGGTTGACAGAAACCAGTCCTGAGTTCTGACCCTCCGACCCTCGACGAGGTGAGAAATCTGTAGCCACCACAGAAGGGAGATCCTGGCTTTTGGCGACAAAGGGATCCTCTGGTGCATGTGAAGATGCAATCCAGACCATTTGTCCAACAGATCGAGCTGGAAGGGCGTGAAACCTTCTTTATTGAAGCGCCTCGTAAGAGGCCACCATTTTCCCCAGAAGGTGAATGCATAGATCCACCGATATCCGGGTTGGCTTCAGGACATCCCGAACCATCGACTGGATTACCAATGCCTTTTCCAACGGAAGGAACACGTTCTGCGACTTAGTGTCGAGTATCATTCCCAGGAATGGGAGCCTCCGTGTCTGCTCTAGGTGAGATTTCGGAAGGTTCAGAATCCACCCGTGATCCTGGAGAAGTTTGGTTGAGAGACCAATGCTATCCAGCAACCTCTCCCTGGACGGCGCCTTTATCAGAATATCGTCGAGGTACGGAATTATGTTCACTCCCTGCTTGCGGAGTATAAACATCATCTCTGCCATCACTTTGGAGAGACCAAATAGCAGGGCCTGGAACTGGTAGTGACAGTCCTGCAATGCAAACTGTAGATAAGCCTGATGAGACGGCCAGATCAAAATGTGAAGGTACGCATCCAGAATATCCAGAGAGACACTAGGAATTCCCCTTCCTCAACACCTGAGACCACCACTCTCAGAGACTCCATCTTGAACTTGAACACTCTTAAGAACGGGTTCAAGGACTTGAGGTTCAGAATTGGTCGTACCGAACCTTCCGGTTTCGGTACCACAAACAAGTTGGAAAAGTACCCCTTGTTGTGCAGATGAGGTGGAACTTGAACAATGACTTGAGTCTGTACCAGTTTTTGGATGGCCTGCTGTAAAGTTATACTTGCCTCTTGTGAAGCTTGTAAGCCTGATTTGAAGAATTTGTGAGGTGGGAGCTCTTAGAACTCCAGTATGTAGCCCTAGGAAATAAGATCTATGACCCAGGGTACCCGGCATGAACTTGACCAGAGGTGACCAAAGAATTTTAGTCGGGCTCCCACCTGACAGTCCGCCAGGCATCGAGGTCCACCGTCATGCTGAAGGCGTTGAGGAAGCAGAGCCTGAGCTCTGTTCCTAAGTTCCTGAGCACCTGTAGTTGCTGGTTTGCGTGGTTTACCTCTTGCACCTCTGGAGGCCATAGAAGTACCTCTGGCTTTTCCCTTAAACTTGGCTGTCCGAAAGGACTGTAAATTTGAAGCTGAATAAGCTTTCCTGGCTGGGGGAGCTGTGGAAGGAAGATATGTAGACTTACCAGCAGTAGCTTTGGAGATCCATTTGTCTAGTTTGTCTCCAAACAAGGCCTCTCCTGTGAATGGTAGGCCTTCCATGCCTTTCCTGGATTCCACATCAGCAGTCCACTGGCGTAGCCACAAGCCCCTGTGTGCTGACACTGCCATAGCGGTGGTGCGTGCATTAAGCAAACTAATCTTTTTTATGGCTTCCACCATAAAGTTCGCAGAGTCCTGTATATGCTGCAGGAGTAAAACAACATCCCCCTAGACAAGGAATCTAACCCCTCAATTAGGTTACCTGACCAATTAGCAATGACTTTTGTGATCCACGCACATGCAATAGTGGGTCTATGGGCCCCCCAGCAGCTGTGTACAATGATTTGAGTGTAGTCTCAATTTTATAATCAGCCATATCTTTTAGGAAGGCTGCCCCAGGGACAGGCAATACAATTTTTCGTGACAGCCTAGAGATTGATTCGTCCACAATCGGTGGATTTTCCCATTTTTGTCTATCCTCCAGACGAAAAGGAAAAGATGAGAGCAACCTTTTAGGGATTCTAAATTTCTTATCAGGATTAACCCACGGTTCTTCGAACAGGGTATTCAATTCCTTTGATGCAGGAAAAGTGACTGCGGACTTCTTTTTTACATTAAAATAAGATTCCTCACACTCCTCTGATACCTTATCAGGAATTTGCAGAATATCTCTGACAGCATCTATAAGAGCCTCTATTCCCTGTGACAGAGTAGCATCCCCCCCCCTCCAAATCCACATCACCCACCTCCATGTCTGACCCACCAGCGTCAGAGTCAGACTACAGGATATGGGCCAGAGATCGTTTTTGCAGACAAATGGGAGGGGATTGAGACGCTAGTTTGGGGACTGAGTCTCTATTCATAAACTCATCCACAGTCTATCTTAAGTATTGCGTCTCTTTGTCATTGCGGGATAGCTTTGTATAAATATTTGAGATCATTCCCTTAATGGAATTAACCCACTCTGGTTCAGCCCCGCTATTCTGGGAAGGTGCACTGCCCTGAGTACGCAGCAGTGAGCCCCCTGGTGAAGAGGAACACTCCACTGTACAAGAAACACACTCTTTGCCTGACATAATGTAAATGTGACAGAGCGCACACACACACACGAAAAGGTTAAGCACAATTAACTCACAAAGAGCCCTTCAGGAAGACACAGAGTTATTTGGAGCCAGCCCCCACTGCGCCCTTATCTCTAATGCCAAGCTTAGCCGGGTCACAGACTAAGTACACTGATAGTGGACTTAGTACACTAATAATCGCTGCCCCCTGCTATGACCCCTGGTACCGCTTAGGTAATCTGGAGTCTCTCCGGAGGAGCCGCTCGTCCCTGTCAGTCAGCATCTGTGTCCACTGCAGAGGGAAAATGGCGCTGCTGGATCTGCTCATAGTGAAGGCCAAGCCCCTTCAATGGCACGCTGTCTTCCCACTGGTTGAGGTAATCTGGTGCTGAAGTAATCCCATGCTGAGGTAATCTGGTGCTTAAAATTGAGAGAAAACCATTTTAAGGCTGTTTTTGCCAGTGTGGGTACTGTGTACAGAGTACTGAGATGCAGCTGTGTACTGTGTCTGGAGACTCATTCCGCCCCGGTTAGAAGCCACGCGTCTCCGTACCCTCATGCCGCCATAATGGCCGGCGACCCGCTAGTCGGGACGCCGGCTTAGTACTCACCACTCTTCATTTTTCTGGCTCTGTTAGGGGTGGTGGCGTGCTGCGGGAATGTACACTCGCCGTGGTGGGGCTTGCGAATAGTTCCCTCAGGAGCTCAGTGTCCTGTCAGCGGGGAAAGGGACCATTAACCCTTCAAGAGGTTGGCCCATTCCCCCCTAAGGCCCACGAAGCAGGCGAGCTGGTGCCAACCAGCCCTGCCTGAAAATAACAAACATATAAAATAAATGCAGAAAACTCTTCAGGAGCTTCCATAAGCGTGACCGGCTACTCTAGGCACATTTTCTAAACTGAGTCTGATCGGAGGGGCATAGAGGGTGGAGCCAGCCCACAATATCAAATTCTTACAAGTCCTAGTGGACCCGTCTATACCCCATGGTACTAAATGGAACCCCAGTATCCTCTAGGACGTAAGAGAAAAAAGCATAATCATAATAATCATCAAAAAATAAGATTTTACTCACCGGTAAATCTATTTCTCGTAGTCCGTAGTGGATGCTGGGAACTCCGAAAGGACCATGGGGAATAGCGGGCTCTGAAGGAGGCTGGGCACTCTAGAAAGATTTATGACTACCTGGTGTGCACTGGCTCCTCACACTATGACCCTCCTCCAAGCCTCAGTTAGGACACTGTGCCCGGACGAGCTGACATAATAAGGAAGGATTTTGAATCCCGGGTAAGACTCATACCAGCCACACCAATCACACCGTACAACTCGTGATACTATATCCAGTTTGACAGTATGAAAACAACTGAGCCTCTCAACAGATGGCTCAACAATAACCCTTTAGTTAGCAATAACTATTTACAAGTATTGCAGACAATCCGCACTTGGGATGGGCGCCCAGCATCCACTACGGACTACGAGAAATAGATTTACCGGTGAGTAAAATCTTATTTTCTCTGACGTCCTAGTGGATGCTGGGAACTCCGAAAGGACCATGGGGATTATACCAAAGCTCCCAAACGGGCGGGAGAGTGCGGATGACTCTGCAGCACCGAATGAGAGAACTCAAGGTCCTCCTCAGCCAGGGTATCAAATTTGTAGAATTTTGCAAACGTGTTTGCCCCTGACCAAGTAACAGCTCGGCAAAGTTGTAAAGCCGAGACCCCTCGGGCAGCCGCCCAAGATGAGCCCACCTTCCCTGTGGAATGGGCTTTCACTGATTTAGGATGCGGCAGTCCAGCCGCAGAATGCGCCTGCTGAATCGTGTCACAGATCCAGCGAGCGATAGTCTGCTTAGAAGCAGGAGCACCCAGCCTGTTGGGTGCATACAGGATAAATAGCGAGTCAATTTTCCTGACTCTAGCCGTCCTGGAAACATAATTTTTCAAGGCCCTGACTACGTCCAGTAACTTGGAATCCTCCAAGTCCCTAGTAGCCGCAGGCACCACAATAGGTTGGTTCAAGTGAAAAGCTGATACCACCTTAGGGAGAAACTGGGGACGAGTCCTCAATTCTGCCCTATCCATATGGAAAATCAGATAAGGACTTTTATATTACAAAGCCGCCAATTCTGATACACGCCTGGCTGAAGCCAAGGCCAATAACATGACCACTTTCCGCGTGAGATATTTTAGATCCACGGTTTTTAGTGGTTCAAACCAATGTGATTTTAAGAAACTCAACACCACGTTGAGATCCCAAGGTGCCACTGGAGGCACAACCGGGGGCTGAATATGCAGCACTCCTTTTACAATGTCTGAACTTCAGGTACTGAAGCTAATTCTTTCTGGAAGAAAATCGACAGAGCCGAGATCTGTATCTTAATGGAGCCTAATTTTAGGCCCATAGACACTCCTGCTTGTAGGAAATGCAGAAATCGACCTAGTTGAAATTCCTCTGTTGGGGCCTTTTTTGGCCTCACACCAAGCAACATATTTCCGCCATATGCGGTGATAATGTTTTGCAGTTACATCTTTCCTGGCTTGAATCAGCGTAGGAATGACTTCCTCCGGAATGCCCTTTTCCTTTAGGATCCGGCGTTCAACCGCCATGCCATCAAAACGTAGCCGCGGTAAGTCTTGGAACAGACAGGGCCCCTGCTGCAGCAGGTCCTGTCTGAGCGGCAGAGGCCATGGGTCCTCTGATATAATTTCTTAAAGTTCTGGGTACCAGGCTCTTCTTGGCCAATCCGGAACCACGAGTATCGTTCTTACTCCTCGCCTTCTTATTATTCTCAGTACCTTTGGTATGAGAGGCAGAGGGGGGAACACATAAACCGACTGGTACACCACGGTGTTACCAGAGCGTCCACAGCTATCGCCTGAAGGTCCCTTGACCTGGCGCAATATCTTTTATAGCTTTTTGTTGAGGCGGGACGCCTTCATGTCCACCTGTGGCCTTTCCCAATGGTGTACAATCCTTTGGAAGACTTCTGGATGAAGTCCCCACTCCCTCGGGTGGAAGTCGTGTCTGCTGAGAAGATCTGCTTCCCAGTTGTCCACTCCGGGAATGAACACTGCTGACAGTGCTAACACATGAATTTCCGCCCATCGGAGAATCCTTGTGGCTTCTGCCATCGCCATCCTGCTTCTTGTGCCGCCCTGTTGGTTTACATGGGCGACTGCCGTGATGTTGTCTGATTGGATCAGGACCGGCTGGTTTTGAAGCAGAGGCCTTGCCTGACTCAGGGCATTGTAAATGGCCCTCAGTTCCAGAATATTTATGTAGGGAAGTCACCTGACTTGACCAAAGTCCCTGGAAGTTTCTTCCCTGTGTGACTGCCCCCCAGCCTCAAAGGCTGGCATCCATGGTCACTAGGACCTAGTCCTGTATGTCGAACCTGCGGCCCCCTTGAAGATGGGCACTCTGCAGCCACTACAGTAGAGATACCCTGGTCCTTGGAGACAGGGTTATCAGCCGATGCATCTGAAGATGCGACCCGGACCACTTGTCTAACAGGTCCCCCTGAAAAGTTCTTGCATGGAACCTGCCGAATGGGATTGCTTCGTAGGAAGCTATCATTTTTCCCAGGACTCGCGTGCAATGATGCACCGATAACTGTTTTGGCTTCAGGAGGTCTCTGACTAGAGATGACAGCTCCTTGGCTTTCTCCTCCGGGAGAAACACTTATTTCTGGTCTGTGTCCAGAACCATCCCCAGGAACAGTAGACGTGTCGTAGGAACCAGCTGTGACTTTGGACGGTTTAGAATCCAACCGTGCTGTTGTAGCACTTTCCAAAAGAGTGCTACCCCGACTAGCAACTGCTCCTTGGACCTCGCCCTTATAAGGAGATTGTCCAAGTACGGGATAATTAAAAACTCCCCTTTTTCGAAGGAGTATCATCATTCCGGCCATTACCTTGGTAACACCCTCGGTGCCATGTACAGTCCAAACGGCCGAGTCTGGACTTGGTAATGGTAATCCTGTACCACAAATCTGAGGTACTCCTGGCGAGGATAGTAAATGGGGACATGCAGGTAAGCATCCTTGATGTCCCGGGATACCATGTAATCCCCCTCGTCCAGGCTTGCAATAACCGCCCTGAGCGATTCCATCTTGAACTTGAATTTTTTTATGTATGTGTTCAAGGATTTTAAATATAAAAAAGGGTCACACCGAACCATGCGGTTTCGGTACCCCAAACCGTGTGGAATAGTAACCCCGTCCTTGTTGAAGTAGGGGCACCTTAAGTATTACCTGCTGGGAATACAGCTTATTAATTGCCTCTAGCGCAGCCTCCCTGTCTGAGGAAGTTGTCGGCAAGGCATATTTGAGGAAACGGCGGGGGGAAGACATCTCGAATTCCAGCTTGTACCCCTGAAATACTACTTGAATGAAACAGGGATCCACCTGTGAGCGAGCCCACTGATCGTTGAAATTTTTGAGACGGCCCCCCACCGTACTTGGCTACACCTGTGGAGCCCCCGCATCATGCTGTGGACTCAGAGGAAGCAAGAGAAGAATTATGATTCTGGGAACAGGCTGACTGGTGCAGCTTTTTCCCTCTTCCCTTGTCTCTGTACAGAAAGGAAGCGCCTTTGACCCGCTTGCTTTTCTGAAGCCGAAAGGACTGTACCTGATAATACAGTGCTTTCTTAGTCTGTGAGGAAAACTGAGGTAAAAATATTTCTTCCCAGCTGTTGCAGCGGATACGAGGTCCCAGAGACCATCCCCAAATAATTCCTCACCCTTATAAGGCAGAATCTCTATGCGCCTTTTAAAGTCAGCATCACCTGTCCAGTGACAGGTCTCTAATACCCTCCTGACAGAATGGACATTACATTCATTTTGGATGCCAGCCGGCAAAATATCCCTCTGTGCATCCCTCATATATAAGACTACGTCTTTAATATGTTCTCATGTTAGCAAACTAGTATGTTTGACAGGGTCACCGACCACGCTGCAGCAGCACGCTCTGCAGGTTCCAGTCTAGTACCTGAGTGTGTAAATACAGACTTCAGGATAGCCTCCTGCTTTTTATTAACAGGTACCTTCAAAGTGGCCGTTCCTAAAACGGCAGTGCCACCTATTTTGACAACCGTGTGAGCGCCTTATCCACCCTAGGGGATATCTCCCAGCGTAACTTATCCTCTGGCGGGAAAAGGTACGCCATCAGTAACTTTTTAGAAATTACCAGTTTCTTATCAGGGGGAACCCACGCTTTTCACACACTTTATTCATTCATCTGATGGGGGAACAAAACACTGCCTGCTTTTTCTCCCCAAACATAAAAACCCATTTTTAGAGGTTAATGTCAGAAATGTGTAACACATTTTTTATTGCCGGGATCAAGTCACGGATGTTTCTAGTGGATTGTGTATATGTCTCAACCTTGTCGACACTGGAGTCAGACTCCGTGTCGACATCTGTGTCTGCCATCTGAATGAGCGGGCGTTTTTGAGCCCCTGATGGCCTTTGAGACGCCTGGGCAGGCGCGGGCTGAGAAGCCGGCTGTCCCACAGCTGTTACGTCATCCACCCTTTTATGTAAGGAGTTGACACTGTCGGTTAATACCTTTCACCTAACCATCCACTCTGGTGTCGGCCCCACAGGGAGCGACATCACATTTATCGGCATCTGCTCCGTCACTATATAAGCCTCCTCCTCAAACATGTCGACACAGCCGTACCGACACACCACACACACACAGGGAATGCTCTGACTGAGGACAGGACCCCACAAAGCCCTTTGGGGAGAAAGAGAGAGAGTATGCCAGCACACACCAGAGCGCTATATAATGTGGGGATTAACACTATAACTGAGTGAATTTTCCCCCATAGCTGCTTGTATATACAATATTGCGCCTAAATTTAGTGCCCCCCCCTCACTTTTTAACCCTTTGAGCCTGAAAACTACAGGGGAGAGCCTGGGGAGCTTTCTTCCAGCTGCACTGTGAAGAGAAAATGGCGCCAGTGTGTCTGAGGGAGATAGCTCCGCCCCTTTTCCGCGGCCTATTCTCCCGCTTTTTTCTGGATTCTGGCAGGGGTATTTACCACATATATAGCCTCTGGGGCTATATATTGTGGTATTTTTGCCAGCCAAGGTGTTTTTATTGCTGCTCAGGGCGCCCCCCCCCAAGCGCCCTGCACCCTCAGTGACCGGAGTGTGAAGTGTGTATGAGGAGCAATGGCGCACAGCTGCAGTGCTGTGCGCTACCTTGGTGAAGACTGATGTCTTCTGCCGCCGCTTTTCCGGACCTCTTCTTGCTTCTGGCTCTGTAAGGGGGACGGCGGCGCGGCTCCGGGACCGAACACCAAGGCTGGGCCTGCGGTCGATCCCTCTGGAGCTAATGGTGTCCAGTAGCCTAAGAAGCCCAAGCTGGCTGCAAGCAGGCAGGTTCGCTTCTTCTCCCCTTAGTCCCTCGCTGCAGTGAGCCTGTTGCCAGCAGGTCTCACTGAAAATAAAAAACCTAATTCTATACTTTCTTTCTAGAGGCTCAGGAGAGCCCCTAGTGTGCATCCAACCTCGGCCGGGCACAAGATCTAACTGAGGCTTGGAGGAGGGTCATAGTGGGAGGAGCCAGTGCACACCAGGTAGTCATAAATCTTTCTAGAGTGCCCAGCCTCCTTCGGAGCCCGCTATTCCCCATGGTCCTTTCGGAGTTCCCAGCATCCACTAGGACGTCAGAGAAATTCCAATACTACTACTCCAACAACACATTTTCTCCTTAGGATTAAAAGCAGAACATTAGGGCCAATTTACACAAATAACCAAACTCTTATAGGTAATTGTCTATAAAGTGACGTGATGCTTTTCAGATTTAATATCCAGCCCAGACTGCACAGAAATAAAAAACATACTAACCAGGTATTATTATCCCATATCCGAAAATATGATATCCAAAATCCAAACTTTGAGCATGACTGGGATAGAGACACCTTTGCTCTTTGGTGGTTCAGTGTACACAAACTTTGTTTCATGCACAAAAATTTTAAAAGTATTGTATAAAATGACCTGCAGGTTATGTGTATAAAAGGTATATATGAAACAAACGCATTCTGTGATTAGATATCTCATTATGGTATACAATTATTCCAAAATACTTTAAAAAAAAAAAAAATCCAATTTACTTCTAGTCCCAAGCATATCGGATATGGGAAACTCAACATTTGGCTGGAAAAATTAATAAACCGAAAAATATAAAAAAACATTTTTTGAAAAGGTTTTCTTTATTTTAAACCAGAGTCTATTTCTCCACATAATCACCTCCTTTATTTAAAAATGTATTATATCTGTCCAGGAGCTTTAGAATCAACTTGTACTCTGCTGCCGGCAGTCCACTGAACCACTGAACTGTGTCTTGCGTCTCCCCTGCTAAGCGGAACTGACGCCTTACCTTCTCCACCGTGCTCCAGCCACAGCCTGGTAACGTCTGTTGGACTTGCTAGTACATCCTACACAGATGCCCGTCGAAACAGCACTGTACACGTGGGTAAGCGTTGTCACGACCAGACAGGGAGTTGTAGGAGCAACTATTTCTAAGGTACCGTACGTACAAGACGCTTTTTAGAAAGATCACTCAAAAAGAAAAAGACTATAAAAATGAAACAATAAAAAGCTCATGGCAGCTAAAAACCAGCAGCTCATTGACCATACTTGCCTACCTGACCCTCTCCATGAGGGAGAAAATGCTCTGTTCCTGGATTTTCCTGGTAATGTATGATTGCCATCATCTGTGGTGGAACACCTTTCTTATCAATTAACTAGCTCACCACAGGTGATGGCAATCATACATTACCAGGAAAGTCCAGGAACAGAGCATTTTCTCCCTCATGGAGAAGGCCAGGTAGGCAAGTATGTCATTGGCCATGGTCCGGCTCCTGCAGCACCAAAAAACAACTGAATTGCCTGAGCCAGGAGGAGGGGATAAAAGGGACGGGCCCGTTGCATTCTGGGAGGCCGAAAGATTTGATCAATTGGTGCCATTCCGCTGACGCTACCTTATATCCCAATGTTTATCCTGAGGATAATCTGTGGACCCTGCAGGAGAAAAGGTAAATACAGTGCATCTGGAAAGTATTCACAGGGCTTCACTTTATCCACATTTTGTTATGTTACAGCCTTATTCCAAAATGGAATAAATTTGTTTGTTCCCTCAAAATTCTACACACAATACCCCATAATGACACATGTACTTAAGTATTCACAGCTTTTGCCACAAAGCTCAAAATTGAGCTCAGGAGCATCCTGTTTTCACTGATCATCCTTGAGATGTTCCTACAGCTTAATTGGCATCCACCTGTGGTAAATTCAGTTGATTGGACATGATTTGGAAAGGCACACACCTGTCTATATAAAGGTCCCACACTTGACAGTGATGTCTGAGCACAAAACAAGCATGAAGTAAGATAGCAAATGGCCATATGGACAGGGTAGGAGGCTATTAGTGGCCATAAGAAAAGTAGACTGTTATAAGGTGTCCAGGAGTTAAATTGTCGCAATTTGTATTAATCAATCAATGAAAAATAACAAGCATGTGTATTTCAGCAACTAAAAATGTGTACAGTATTTTGGGGTACATTTAAATCCAATGTGTCTTGTAAATGTATATACAGTATCAGTAAATAATGGGAACAAATAGATGCAACTATTGTACCATATGCAAGTTAAAAAAAAACAACTCCTACTTCAACACAAAACATTAACATAGATGTCCCACGTTTTTACACACATCTCTCTGCTTTTCAAAAAACAGAAGGGCCACTATCACGTATTTTGGGTAAAACTTGACACAAAGATTTTTTTTTATTTTTTTTTTAAAGAAAACAAGTGAAATGTAATAACAAAGTGCCTAACTAGGCTTATCTTTAAGGTAGAAAAAAATTCTCCGTTATACTCAACACAATATCACAAAATTGAGTTGCCTCGTACGGGCCAAGTCCATCACCGTTTTGTAAAGGAAACTTGTACTTGATAATTCCCCTCAACTCCAAATTAAGAGCCTGTGTTATTTATTCATGAAAACCTAGGAGAAAGAGCTGTGACTTAACTTGTTAAGACCTATGTTAAGATACAGAATTTTTTTTTGTCACATATAGAAAATCTTAACATGAAATACTAATTGTCTTCACTGATCATAATTTACTACCAAATCACCTTTAAATACATTACGGTTTATTAGGAGCAGTGTACATGAAGTACCGCACATCACACCATACTTGCCTACCTGACCCTCTCCATGAGGGAGAAAATGCTCTGTTCCTGGACTTTCCTGGTAATGTATGATTGCCATCACCTGTGGTGAAACACCTTATCAATTAACTAGCTCACCACAGGCGATAGCAATTATACATTACCAGGAAAGTCCAGGAACAGAGCATTTTCTCCCTCATGGAGAGGGTCAGGTAGCAAGTATGCATCACACTTACCTACTTTTTTAGTCTCTTCTCCAGGAGAAGCCTGGAGAGGAGACACTGCAGGCCACATCAGGGGGAGAGGTCAGACTGTCGCGTCATTAGGCCTCATGCCCAATATGGTAAAAAGGCCACGATTTCCCTGTCAGCAGGGAGGGGGCGGGACTAAATTGTTAAATTTTCGGCATTTAGCCCCACTCCCTACATGTCGGTGTCGCAATTCCAGTGTTTTTCTCCCCATCTTGCCGCTTCACTAAAAAGCGGGCAGGATGCGGGAGACCTGCATACTCTTCCAGGGGTGCAGTGGACTACACAAAAATAAAAATAACTTTGAAAAGCAGGAAAAGAACACATGTAATAGTTGTATGGCCGTACCCAACAATGGCGCACATCCCACCACACCTGATACTGAACTATTAAAGAAGACCGATGACAAGTCTCTGACTGTAGGTGTACATTAAAAGCGAATAAAATATTTTTCTTGTAGGTGGCTTCCCAGTTATGTCAGACAAACAACTATCGTGGCCATTGTAGTGATAATTTCAACTTTATAGGTTATGGCTAAAAGCTGTTTAATGTATAACTAGGCTTACCATACTATCCCTTTAAACTGGGACCCTCATGGCTGACTTCAAGGATACATTTAAACTGGTTTTAAGCAGCTAGAGAATCTGTGTAATTCATGAGCGTCCAGGTTTAAAGGCATAGTATGGTAAGCCTATGTATAACCAGTGTGACCATACCACTTACCTATAATAAATGATTTTATATACACAAACACAAATACAATATACTTCAATAAATAACGAACATATGGAAATATTTTTCATAAAAAAAAAAAAAAAATGTTGAAAGGGTAAGCTTTACATGTAGTGGTTCTGTGAACCACAAAGCAAATCAGTGGTTACATATATACTACATAACGGATGACCGACTCTGCAGTGAATTTCTCTGACCGCCTTCTCACATGTATAACCACTAGCAGTTTTTCTACATATAAAAATGTTCAACAAACATGCTCTATAGCAGGGATGAAGAACCTATGACCCTCCAGCTGTTGCTGAAAAGTCCCCCAAGCCTGCTCTATAGGATACTTTTAACAACAGGATTAAAGTCTGGCCAGCTGTACCTTAATCACGTGAAAATAAATAGCTCAAGCACGATTTGGTATTATGAGAACATATGTATAATTTGAGACAGTTTAAACTAGCATTTCTCCCTTAAGAAAATAGTTACAGACAGCACATTTTATTATGAGAATGGACAAAGGTTGCTAGCAGCAACATGGAGCTCAAACATCCACTTAGACCTCTGTCCAGCTTCACAGTCAATAATCCCCCATATAGCACAGGAGATCTGGTCACAGATTATATAGGGGTATATTCAATTGAAGTCGAAAGCAGCCGTCTGTCGAAAAGACGTCAGTTCTCTACCTTTTTAGGTCGGAAGGGGTTCCGACCTATTCAATATAACCCCAATTTTTTCGACAAGTCGAAGTGAGATGGGGAGAGCAGCGCCGGAGACGGGGAGAGCCGAGGCGAGGACGGGGTGAGCAGCGCTGGAGGATGTCACAGCCGCCACAGCCGCCGCTCACAGCAGCATCCACCCGGCTCCAGCAAGCGAGACCTCGCTTGCTGGAGCCGGGTGGACGCTGCCGTGAGTGGCGGCTGTGATGCAGGGAGGGACGGGGAGAGGCAGAGAGACTGGGTGGGGGGGAGACGGGGGAGAGCCGCGGGCAGACGAGGGAGAGCAGCGCTACAGCAGCAGCTATATATAGAAGCTGCTGTAGCGCTGCTCTCCCCCGTCTGCCCGCGGCTCTCCCCCGTCTCCCTTCCCGCATCTCAATTCGACTTTTTTAAAAGTCGAATTGAGATGTCATTTTGTAGCCCAGGTCGGATCTATTCCAACAAATGAATGTCAGAATGGATCCGACTTCAATTGAATATACCCCATAGTCAGGTGTCAAAGTTATTGTTGGACAATTATGTAAATAAGAAAAAATTAATAATGCTGGGTGCAACCCCCAGAAAATAAGATTTTACTTACCGATAAATCTATTTCTCATAGTCCGTAGTGGATGCTGGGGACTCCGTCAGGACCATGGGGAATAGCGGCTCCGCAGGAGACAGGGCACAAAAGCAAGCTTTTAGGATCACATGGTGTGTACTGGCTCCTCCCCCTATGACCCTCCTCCAAGCCTCAGTTAGGTACTGTGCCCGGACGAGCGTACACAATAAGGAAGGATCTTGAATCCCGGGTAAGACTCATACCAGCCACACCAATCACACCGTACAACTTGTGATTTGAACCCAGTTAACAGTATGACAACAATGAAGTAGCCTCTAAAAAAGATGGCTCACAACAATAATAACCCGATTTTTTGTAACAATAACTATGTACAAGTAATGCAGACAATCCGCACTTGGGATGGGCGCCCAGCATCCACTACGGACTATGAGAAATAGATTTATCGGTAAGTAAAATCTTATTTTCTCTAACGTCCTAGTGGATGCTGGGAACTCCGTCAGGACCATGGGGATTATACCAAAGCTCCCAAACGGGCGGGAGAGTGCGGATGACTCTGCAGCACCGAATGAGAGAACTCCAGGTCCTCCTCAGCCAGGGTATCAAATTTGTAGAATTTAGCAAACGTGTTTGCCCCTGACCAAGTAGCTGCTCGGCAAAGTTGTAAAGCCGAGACCCCTCGGGCAGCCGCCCAAGATGAGCCCACCTTCCTTGTGGAATGGGCATTTACAGATTTTTGGCTGTGGCAGGCATGCCACAGAATGTGCAAGCTGAATTGTACTACAAATCCAACGAGCAATAGTCTGCTTAGAAGCAGGAGCACCCAGCTTTTTGGGTGCCTACAATATAAACAGCAAGTCAGACTTTCTGACTCCAGCCGTCCTGGAATTATATATATATATATATATATATATATATATATATATATATATATATATATATATATATATATATATATTTTCAGGGCCCTGACAACGTCTAGCAACTTGGAGTCCTCCAAGTCCCTAGTAGCCGCAGGCACCACAATAGGTTGTTTCAGGTGAAACGCTGACACCACCTTAGGAAGAAACTGGGGACGAGTCCGCAGTTCTGCCCTGTCCGAATGGAAAATCAAATATGGGCTTTTGTAAGACAAAGCCGCCAATTTTGACAATCGCCTGGCCGAGGCCAGGGCCAACAGCATGGTCACTTTCCATGTGAGACATTTCAAATCCACAGATTTGAGTGGTTCAAACCAATATGATTTGAGGAATCCCAACACTACGTTGAGATCCCACGGTGCCACTGGAGGCACACAAGGGCTGTATATGCAATACTCCCTTGACAAACGTCTGGACTTCAGGAACTGAAGCCAATTCTTTCTGGAAGAAAATCTATAGGGCCGAAACTTGAACCTTAATGGACCCCAATTTGAGGCTCATAGACACTCCTGTTTGCAGGAAGTGCAGAAATCGACCTAGTTGAAATTTTTTCGTGGGGCCTTCCTGGCCTCACCCACGCAACATATTTTTACCACATGTGGTGATAACGTTGTGCGGTCACCTCCTTCCTGGCTTTGACCAGGGTAGGTATGACCTCTTCCGGAATGCCTTTTCCCTTAGGATCCGGCGTTCAAACCGCCATGCCGTCAAACGCAGTCGCGGTAAGTCTTGGAACAGACAAGGTCCCTGCTGGAGCAGGTCCTTTCTTAAAGGCCGATGCCACGGTTCCTCTTGGAACAGACATGGTACTTGCTGAAAGCAAATCCCTTCTTAGCTCCCGAGGCCATTAGTCCTCTGTGAGCATCTCTTGAAGTTCCGGTTACCAAGTCCCTCTTGGCCAATCCGGAGCCACGAGTATAGTTCTTACTCCTCTATGTCTTATAATTCTCAATACCTTGGTTATGAGAAGCAGAGGAGGGAACACATACACCGACTGTTACACCCACGGTGTTACCAGGACGTCCACAGCTATCGCCTGAAGGTCTCGTGACCTGGCGCAATACCTGTCCCATTTTTTGTTCGGGCGGGACGCCATCATGTCCACCTTTGGTCTTTCCCAACGGTTCACAATCATGCGGAAAACTTCCCGATGAAGTTCCCACTCTCCCGGGTGGAGGTCGTGCCTGCTGAGGAAGTCTGCTTCCCAGTCATCCACTCCCGGAATGAACACTGCTGACAGTGCTATCACATGATTTTCCGCCTAGCGAAAAATCCTTGCAGTTTTGCCACTGCCCTCCTGCTTCTTGTGCCGCCCTTTCTGTTTACGTGGGCGACTGCCGAGATGTTATCCCACTGGATCAATACCGGCTGACCTTGAAGCAGAGGTCTTGCTAAGCTTAGAGCATTATAAATTTGCTCTTAGCTCCAGTATATTTATGTGGAGAGAATTCTCCAGACTTGATCACACTCCTTGTGTGACTGCTCCCCAGCCTCTCAGGCTGGCCTCCGTGGTCACCAGCATCCAATCCTGAATGCCGAATCTGCGGCCCTCTAGAAGATGAGCACTCTGTAATCACCACAGGAGAGACACCCTTGTCCTTGGATATAGGGTTATCCGCTGATGCATCTGAAGATGCGATCCGGACCATTTGTCCAGCAGATCCCACTGAAGAGTTCTTGCGTGAAATCTGCCGAATGGAAGTGCTTCGTAATAAGCCACCATTTTTACCAGGACTCTTGTGCAATGATGCACTGACACTTTTCCTGGTTTTAGGAGGATCCCGATTAGCTCGGATAACTCCCTGGCTTTCTCCTCTGGGAGAAACACCTTTTCCTGGACTGTGTCCAGAATCATCCCTAGGACCAGCAGACGTGTCGTCGGAACAACTGCGGTTTTGGAATATTTAGAATCCACCCGTGCTGTCGTAGAACTACTTGAGATAGTGCTACTCCGACCTCCAACTGTTCTCTGGACCTTGTTCTTATCAGGAGATCGTCCATTTTCTTTGAAGACGAATCCTCCTTTCGGTCATTACCTTGGTAAGGACCCGGGGTGCCTTGGACAATCCAACGGCATCGTCTTGAAACTGATAGTGACAGTTCTGTACCACGAACCTGAGGTACCCTTGGTGAGAAAAGGCAAATTTTGGGACATGGAGGTAAGCATCCCTGATGTCCCGGGACACCATATAGTCCCCTTGTTCTTTGCTATCACTGCTCTGAGTGACTCCATCTGGATTTGAACCCTTGTAAGTGTTCAAATTTTTCAGATTTAGAATAGGTCTCACCTAGCCTTCAGTACCACCATATAGTGTGGAGTAATACCCCTTTCCTTGTTGTCGGAGGGGTAATTTTATTATCACCTGCTGGGAATACAGCTTGTGAATTGTTTTCAATACTGCCTCCCTGTCGGAGGGAGACATTGGTACAGCAGACTACAGGAACCTGCGAGGGGGGAAACCTCTCGACATTCCAATCTGTACCCCTTGGATACTACTTGTAGGATCCAGGGGTCCTGTACGGTCCCAGCGTCATGCTGAGAACTTGGTAGAAGCGGTGGAGGGCTTCTGTTCCTGGGAATGGGCTGCCTGCTGCAGTCTTCTTCCCTTTCCTCTATCCCTGGGCAGATATGACTCTTATAGGGACGAAAGGACTGAGGCTGAAAAGACGGTGTCTTTTTCTGCAGAGATGTGACTTAGGGTAAAAAACGGTGGATTTTCCAGCAGTTGCCCTGGCCACCAGGTCCCATGGACCGACCCCAAATAACTCCTCCCCTTTATACGGCAATACATCTTTGTGCCGTTTGGAATCTGCATCACCTGACCACTGTCGTGTCCATAAACATCTTCTTGCAGATATGGACATCGCATTTACTCTTGATGCCAGAGTGCAAATATCCCTCTGCGCATCTCGCATATATAGAAATGCATCCTTTAAATGCTCTATAGTCAATAAAATACTGTCCCTGTCAAAGGTATCAATATTTTTAGTCAGGGAATCCGACCAAGCCACCTCAGCTCTGCACATCCAGGCTGAGGCGATCGCTGGTCGCAGTATAACACCAGCATGTGTGTGTATACTTTTTAGGATATTTTTCAGCCTCCTATCAGCTGGCTCCTTAAGTACGGCCCTATCCGTAGATGGTACCGCCACTTGTTCTGATAAGCGTGTGAGCGCCTTATCCACCCTGAGGGGTGTTTCCCACTGCGCCTTAACTTCTGGCGGGAAAGGGTATACCGCCAATAATTTTCTATCGGGGGAAACCCACGCATCATCACACACTTCATTTAATTTATCTGATTCAGGAAAAACTACAGGTAGTTTTTTCACCTCACACATAATACCCTTTTTTGTGGTACTTGGAGTATCAGAAATATGTAACACCTCCTTCATTGCCCTTAACGTGTGGCCCTAAAAGAAAATACGTTTGTTTCTTCACCGTCGACACTGAAATCAGTGTCCGTGTCTGGGTCTGTGTCGACCGACTGAGGTAAATGGGCATTTTACAGCCCCTGACGGTGTTTGAGACGCCTGGACAGATACTAATTTGTTCGCCGGCCCTCTCATGTCGTCAACCGGCTTGCAGCGTGTTGACATTGTCACGTAATTTCCATAAATAAGCCATCCATTCCGGTGTCGACTCCCTAGAGAGTGACATCACCATTACAGGCAATTTGCTCCGCCTCCTCACCAATATTTTCCTCATACATGTCGACACACACGTACCGACATACAGCACACACATAGGGAATGCTCTGATAGAGGACAGGACCCACTAGCCCTTTGGGGAGACAGAGGGAGAGTTTGCCAGCACACACCAAAACGCTATAATTATCCAGGGACAACCTTTATATAAGTGTTCCTCCCTTATAGCATTTTAATATATATACATATCGCCAAATCAGTGCCCCCCCTCTCTGTTTTAACCCTGTTTCTGTAGTGCAGTGCAGGGAAGAGCATGGGAGCCTTCCCACCAGCCTTTCTGTGAGGGAAAATGGCGCTGTGTGCTGAGGAGAATAGGCCCCGCCCCCTTTTCGGCGGGCTTCTTCTCCGGAGTTTTAGATATCTGGCAGGGGTTAAATATATCCATATAGCCTCAAGGGCTATATGTGATGTATTTTTCGCCATACAGGTATTATACATTGCTGCCCAGGGCGCCCCCCCCCAGCGCCCTGCACCCTCCGTGACCGCTGTGTGAAGTGTGCTGACAACAATGGCGCACAGCTGCAGTGCTGTGCGCTACCTGATGAAGACTGAGAGTCTTCTGCCGCCTGGTTCCGGACCTCTTCATCTTCAGCATCTGCAAGGGGGGTCGGCGGCGCGGCTCCGGGACGAACCCCAGGGCGAGCCCTGTGTTCCGACTCCCTCTGGAGCTATGTCCAGTAGCCTAAGAATCCAATCCATCCTGCACGCAGGTGAGTTGAAAATCTCTCCCCTAAGTCCCTCGATGCAGTGAGCCTGTTGCCAGCAGGACTCACTGAAAATAAAGAACCTAAAAACTTTTTCTAAGCAACTCTTTAAGAGAGCCACCTAGATTGCACCCTTCTCGGCCGGGCACAAAAACCTAACTGAGGCTTGGAGGAGGGTCATAGGGGGAGGAGCCAGTACACACCATGTGATCCTAAAAGCTTGCTTTTGTGCCCTGTCTCCTGCGGAGCCGCTATTCCCCATGGTCCTGACGGAGTCCCCAGCATCCACTAGGACGTTAGAGAAATACATCAGTGACACAACCAGAGGAAGATGCAATAGTCTGACATAACAGGGAAAGGGCACTTGGCTTGGAGTGGGCCTTCCCATGGAAACTAGCGGAAGCAATACAGGAGCTTCTCAGGCCCTTGGGTGAAACAACGTAGTTATAGTAGGGCCTGCAACCATTATTAAGTTTAGAGGATTGTGGGCCCAATTCAAGGATGATTGCAAAAGCAAAATGGGTGGAGGAAGATAAACCATGTGCAGACAGATTTAGATTTGGGTGGGTTATATTGCTTCCGTGCAGGGTAAATACTGGCTGCTTTATTTTTACACTGCAATTTAGATTTCAGTTTGAACACACCCCACCCAAATCTAACTCTCTCTGCACATGTTATATCTGCCCCACCTGCAATGCACATGGTTTTGCCCATTAGAGGAAGATTTCGCTTTTGCAATCAACCTTGAATTAGGCCCTATGTCCGTAAAAAATTTAATTTAACTAAAGAACGTACCTTTCTAATAATAGCAGTTGTGGGGTCCCCCCTAATATCCACCATCATTTGTGCTTTGTAGGGTCCAGTAACATACATCTAGCAATGACTCACTGCTGGTCACATTGTAGCTGCTCAGTTCTCTATAACAAGAGAAGTTTGTACTATCAACTTATTTAAATAACCCAACCTCAGCTGAGACTGTATACAGCATACAGCATTGAATGGACATCCATTGGTCATCGGCTGTGAGACAAACGCGGAAACCCAGGAATAACAAAAGAAAAAGCTTACCTTAAGCAGTGCTTCTATGGGATTGTATTTAGGCCCCAAAACGAATATCCTTTGTCCTTTCCGCACAACACCACTAAAGACCCGAGCAAATGCAATGAAATGGCTTTTATCCTCTACTTCTTGCTTCTCCGGCTTATGCATCAGGTTCTCGCTTTCATGTGTCAGTGTTTGTGGATCACCTATAATATGATTAAACCAAACAAAGAATGGAGTAAAAAAAAAATCCCTAGATATATTAATAAGACATTAGCCAATCTATATACAAAATAATTTAATATTTAATATACAATAAGGATGTCTGCAATGTGACTGCACTACTGGGGCAAGTTCCTTTATATTTTGCAGCTTATCTGCTTTAGATGTCAGTAAGAAGTGCTCTAAAAAGGCTCTCTACACATTAACACACGAGAAATGCTGCATTGTAGCCTGACAAATATAATAAGCTTTGCCCAAGCAACCTGCGCAGCACGTTGGGTACACTAAAGGTGAGGGGGAAAAAAATAAGAATTTACTTACCGATAATTCTATTTCTCATAGTCCGTAGTGGATGCTGGGGACTCCGTAAGGACCATGGGGAATAGCGGCTCCGCAGGAGAC
Organism: Pseudophryne corroboree; assembly: GCF_028390025.1. Classification (NCBI taxonomy): domain Eukaryota; kingdom Metazoa; phylum Chordata; class Amphibia; order Anura; family Myobatrachidae; genus Pseudophryne; species Pseudophryne corroboree. The sequence continues at coordinate 260,182,092 of NC_086449.1, forward strand.
TGGGCACATCTAAAGAAAGCTTTAGGACTATCTGGTGTGCACTAGCTCCTCCCCCTATGACCCTCCTCCAAGCCTCAGTTAGGATACTGTGCCCGGACGAGCGTACACAATAAGGAAGGATTTTGAATCCCAGGTAAGACTCATACCAGCCACACCAATCACACCGTATAACCTGTGATCTGAACCCAGTTAACAGCATGATAACAGAGGAGCCTCTGAAAGATGGCTCACAACAATAATAACCCGATTTTTGTAACAATAACTATGTACAAGTATTGCAGACAATCCGCACTTGGGATGGGCGCCCAGCATCCACTACGGACTATGAGAAATAGAATTATCGGTAAGTAAATTCTTATTTTCTCTAACGTCCTAAGTGGATGCTGGGGACTCCGTAAGGACCATGGGGATTATACCAAAGCTCCCAAACGGGCGGGAGAGTGCGGATGACTCTGCAGCACCAAATGAGAGAACTCCAGGTCCTCCTCAGCCAGGATATCAATTTTGTAGAATTTTACAAACGTATTTGCTCCTGACCAAGTAGCTGCTCGGCAAAGCTGTAAAGCCGAGACCCCTCGGGCAGCCGCCCAAGATGAGCCCACCTTCCTTGTGGAGTGGGCATTTACAGATTTTTGGCTGTGGCAGGCCTGCCACAGAATGTGCAAGCTGAATTGTACTACAAATCCAACGAGCAATAGTCTGCTTAGAAGCAGGAGCACCCAGCTTGTTGGGTGCACACAGGATATACAGCAAGTCAGATTTCCTGACTCCAGCCGTCCTGGAAACATATATTTTCAGGGCACTGACAACGTCTAGCAACTTGGAGGCCTCCAAGTCCCTAGTAGCCGCAGGCACCACCAATAGGTTGGTTCAGGTGAGACGCTGAAACCACCTTGGGGAGAAACTGAGGACGAGTCCTCAATTCCGCCCTGTCCGAATGGAAAATCAGATAAGGGCTTTTTCAGGATAAAGCCGCCAATTCTGACACGCGCCTGGCCCAGGCCAGGGCCAACAGCATGACCACTTTCCATGTGAGATATTTTAACTCCACAGATTTAAGTGGTTCAAACCAATGTGACTTTTGGAACCCAAAACTACATTGAGATCCCAAAGTGCCACTGGAGGCACAAAAGGAGGCTGTATATGCAGTACCCCTTTTACAAACGTCTGAACTTCAGGGACTGAAGCTAGTTCTTTTTGGAAGAAAATTGACAGGGCCGAAATTTGAACCTTAATGGACCCCAATTTCAGGCCCATAGACACTCCTGTTTGCAGGAAATGTAGGAATCGACCCAGTTGAATTTCCTCCGTCGGGCCTTACTGGCCTCGCACCACGCAACATATTTTCGCCAATTGCGGTGATAATGTTTTTGCGGTTACATCCTTCCTGGCTTTGATCAGGATAGGGATGACTTCATCCGGAATGCCTTTTTTCCTTCAGGATCCGGCGTTCAACCGCCATGCCGTCAAACGCAGCTGCGGTAAGTCTTGGAACAGACAGGGTCCTTGCTGGAGCAGGTCCCTTCTTAGAGGTAGAGGCCACGGATCCTCCGTGAGCATCTCTTGAAGTTCCGGTTGCCAAGTCCTTCTTGGCCAATCCGGAACCACGAATATAGTGCTTACTCCTCTCCATCTTATCAATCTCAGTACCTTGGGTATGAGAGGCAGAGGAGGGAACACATACCCTGACTGGTACACCCACGGTGTTACCAGAGCGTCTACAGCTTATTGCCTGAGGGTCCCTGGACCTGGCGCAATACCTGTCGAGTTTTTAATCATGTGGAAGACTTCTGGGTGAAGTCCCCACTCTCCCGGGTGGAGGTCGTGCTGAGGAAGTCTGCTTCCCAGTTGTCCACTCCCGGAATGAATACTGCTGACAGTGCTATCACATGATTTTCCGCCCAGCGAAGAATCCTTGCAGCTTCTGCCATTGCCCTCCTGCTTCTTGTGCCACCCTGTCTGTTTACGTGGGTGACTGCCGTGATGTTGTCCGACTGGATCAACACCGGCTGACCTTGAAGCAGAGGTCTTGCTAAGCTTAGAGCATTGTAAATGTCCCTTAGCTTCAGGATATTTATGTGAAGTGATGTCTCCAGGCTTGACCATAAGCCCTGGATATTCCTTCCCTGTGTGACTGCTCCCCAGCCTCGCAGGCTGGCATCCGTGGTCACCAGGACCCAGTCCTGAATGCCTAATCTGCGGCCCTCTAGAAGATGAGCACTCTGCAACCACCACAGGAGGGACACCCTTGTCCTTGGTGACAGGGTTATCCGCTGATGCATCTGAAGATGCGATCCGGACCATTTGTCCAGCAGGTCCCACTGGAAAGTTCTTGCGTGGAATCTGCCGAATGGGATTGCTTCGTAGGAAGCCACCATTTTACCCAGAACCCTTGTGCATTGATGCACTGAGACTTGGCTCGGTTTTAGGAGGTTCCTGACTAGCTCGGATAACTCCCTGGCTTTCTCCTCCGGGAGAAACACCTTTTTCTGGACTGTGTCCAGGATCATCCCTAGGAACAGAAGACACGTCGTCGGAACCAGGTGCGATTTTGGAATATTGAGAATCCAATCGTGCTGCCGCAACACTACCTGAGATAGTGCTACACCGACCTCCAACTGTTCCCTGGATCTTACCCTTATCAGGGAATTGTCCAAGGAAGGGATAACTAAAATTCACTTCCTTCGAAGGAATATCATCATTTCGGCCATTACCTTGGTAAAGACCCGGGGTGCCGTGTACCATCCATACGGCAGCGTCTGAACTGATAGTGACAGTTCTGTACCATAAACCTGAGGTACCCTTGGTGAGAAGGGTAAATTTTGACATGAAGGTAAGCATCCTTGATGTCCCGAGACATCATGTAGTCCCCTTCTTCCAGGTTCGCAATCACTGCTCTGAGTGACTCAATCTTGAATTTGAACCTCTGTACGTAAGTGTTTAAAGATTTTAGATTTAGAATCGGTCTCACCGAGCCGTCCGGCTTCGGTACCACAACAGTGTGGAATAATACCCCGTTCCCTGTTGCAGGAGGGGTATCTTGATTATCACCTGCTGGGAATACAGCTTGTGAATGGCTTCCAAAACTGTCTCCCTGTCAGAAGGAGACATCGGTAAAGCCGACTTTAGGAAACGGCGAGGGGGAGACGTCTCGAATTCTAATTTGTACCCCTGAGATATCACCTGAAGGATCCAGGGGTCTACTTGCGAGTGAGCCCACTGCGCGCTGAAATTCATTGAGACGGGCCCCCCACCGTGCCTGATTCTGCTTGTAAAGCCCCAGCCTATACTGAGGGCTTGGCAGAGGCGGGAGAGGGTTTCTGTTCCTGGGAACTGGCTGATTTCTGCAGCCTTTTTCCTCTCCCTCTGTCACGGGGCAGAAATGAGGAACCTTTTGCCCGCTTGTCCACGAAAAGACTGCGCCTGATAATACGGCGTCTTCTCATGTTGAGAGGCGACCTGGGGTACAAACGTGGAATTCCCAGCTGTTGCCGTGGCCACCAGGTCTGAAAGACCGACCCCAAATAACTCCTCCCTTAATAAAGCAATACTTCCAAATGCCGTTTGGAATACGCATCACCTGACCACTGACGTGTCCATAACCCTCTACTGGTAGAAATGGACAACGCGCTTAGACTTGATGCCAGTCGGCAAATATTCCGCTGTGCATCACGCATATATAAAAATGCATCTTTTAAATGCTCTATAGGCAAAAATATACTGTCCCTATCTAGGGTATCAATATTTTCAGTCAGGGAATCCGACCACGCCAACCCAGCACTGCACATCCAGGCTGAGGCGATTGCTGGTCGCAGTATAACACCAGTATGTGTGTAAATACCTTTTAGGATACCCTCCTGCTTTCTATCAGCAGGATCCTTAAGGGCGGCCATCTCAGGCGAAGGTAGAGCCCTTACAAGCGTGTGAGCGCTTTATCCCCCCTAGGGGGTGTTTACCAACGCACCCTAACCTCTGGCGGGAAAGGATATAATACCAATAACATTTTAGAAATTATCCGTTGTTATCGGGGGAAACCCACGCATCATCACACACCTCATTTAATTTCTCAGATTCAGGAAAACTACAGGTAGTTTTTCCTCACCGAACATAATACCCCTTTTTTGGTGGTACTCGTATTATCAGAAATGTGTAAAACATTTTTCATTGCCTCAATCATGTAACGTGTGGCCCTACTGGAAGTCACATTCGTCTCTTCACCGTCGACACTGGAGTCAGTATCCGTGTCGGCGTCTATATCTGCCATCTGAGGTAACGGGCGCTTTAGAGCCCCTGACGGCCTATGAGACGTCTGGACAGGCACAAGCTGAGTAGCCGGCTGTCTCATGTCAACCACTGTCTTTTATACAGAGCTGACACTGTCACGTAATTCCTTCCAACAGTTCATCCACTCAGGTGTCGACCCCCTAGGGGGTGACATCACTATTACAGGCAATCTGCTCCGTCTCCACATCATTTTTCTCCTCATACATGTCGACACAAAAGTACCGACATACAGCACACACACAGGGAATGCTCTGATAGAGGACAGGACCCCACTAGCCCATTGGGGAGACAGAGGGAGAGTTTGCCAGCACACACCAGAGCGCTATATATATACAGGGATAACCTTATATAAGTGTTTTTCCCCTTATAGCTGCTGTATAGTTAATACTGCGCCTAATTAGTGCCCCCCTCTCTTTTTTTAACCCTTTCTGTAGTGTAGTGACTGCAGGGGAGAGACGGGGAGCTTCCCTCCAACGGAGCTGTGAAGGAAAATGGCGCCAGTGTGCTGAGGAGATAGGCTCCGCCCCTTTTTCACGGACTTTTCTCCTGCTTTTTTATGGATTCTGGCAGGGGTTAAATGCATCCATATAGCCCAGGAGCTATATGTGATGCATTTTTTTGCCATCCAAGGTGTTTTTATTGCGTCTCAGGGCGCCCCCCCCCCAGCGCCCTGCACCCTCAGTGACCGAAGTGTGAAGTGTGCTGAGAGCAATGGCGCACAGCTGCAGTGCTGTGCGCTACCTTGTTGAAGACAGGACGTCTTCTGCCGCCGATTTTCCGGACCTCTTCTGCCTTCTGGCTCTGTAAGGGGGCCGGCGGCGCGGCTCTGGGACCCATCCAAGCTGGGCCTGTGATCGTCCCTCTGGAGCTAATGTCCAGTAGCCTAAGAAGCCCAATCCACTCTGCACGCAGGTGAGTTCGCTTCTTCTCCCCTTAGTCCCTCGATGCAGTGAGCCTGTTGCCAGCAGGTCTCACTGAAAATAAAAAACCTAATCTAAAACTTTCACTAAGAAGCTCAGGAGAGCCCCTAGTGTGCACCCTTCTCGTTCGGGCACAGAGATCTAACTGAGGCTTGGAGGAGGGTCATAGGGGGAGGAGCCAGTGCACACCAGATAGTCCTAAAGCTTTCTTTAGATGTGCCCAGTCTCCTGCGGAGCCGCTATTCCCCATGGTCCTTACGGAGTCCCCAGCATCCACTTAGGACGTTAGAGAAATAAACAATAGGCTAGAACCCAAATCCAAAAGATGCCTGAGAGCAATGCTCAGATTTTTGAAAGTCAGTGTAGGGACTTACCAAATGGGAATGGCCGTGAAGTGGCTGGTCAGCTAAACAAACTATTGCAATATTTTGGAACTAACATTCCCTGAATTCAGATGAATTACAGTTTGAAGTGCTAATATTACAGTAGGTGAGTGCTGAATTTGTATGATTTTTTTATTTAAATGGTGTGGTCACAAATACCACTGGCACCGCGGATGTATGAGTGCTGTGGGTTCTAGTCTATTGTCTATATAAAGTTTTTTGTGGTCGCACTTTTTCTTGCACCCCTATTGTCCATATGTAAATTAAATGTTAAGAAATTCCCCAGGTGTTCATTAACTGATATGCTTGGGTGTGGTTCCTGTTTCTTTAAAGAGTGAGACAGGGCCTAGAAGCATACTGTGTATTTAAAATACAAAAGATGTCTGAGAGCAATGCTCAGATTTTTGAAAGTCAGTTTAGGGACTGACCAAATGGGAATGGCCGTGAAGTGGCTGGTCAGCTTAACAAACTGTTGCAATACTTTGGAAAAAAAGGCTTGTACACACTGGCCGATATATCGGCCGTTCTCTTGAACGGCCGATACATCGCGGGTCTGTCGGCCAGTGTGTACAGCCGATACGTCTGAACTCCGTCGTTCACAAATGTATCGCATCGGCCCTGCAGCACAGCCGACGGCCAATATATCTACCGATAAATTTGCGCGTCGCTGTGTGTGCACGGGGCGGTCTGCTGTGGCGGCTGGCGGTGATTGACAGCTGAACTGGGCGGGCGTGTGTACACGCACGCCCAGTTGATGACGTCAGTCCCCGACGGATCGGGCAGTGTGTATGCTGAACACACTGCTCGATCCGTCCAAAGATATATCTGCAGATCAATTGATCTGCAGATATATCTACTAGTGTGTACCCACCTTAACAATCCCTGAATTCAGATGAATCACAGTTTAAAGTGTTAATAGGCGAGTGCTGAATTTGTACGATATCTATCTAATAAGATTTTAAACCTACCGGTAAATCTTTTTCTCCTAGTCCATAGAGGATGCTGGGGACTCCGTAAGGACCATGGGGAATAGACGGGCCCCGCAGGAGACATGGGCACTAAAAAGAACTTTAGATATGGGTGTGCACTGGCTCCTCCCTCTATGCCCCTCCTCCAGACCTCAGTTAGAGAAACTGTGCCCAGAGGAGACGGACAGTATGAGGAAAGGATTTTAGTTAATCCAAGGGCGAGATTCATACCAGCCCACACCTCCACACCGTATAACCTGGAAATACGAACCAGTCAACAGTATGAAACAAAACAGTATCAGCCCAAGACTGATCAAACTGTAACATAACCCTTATGTAAGCAATAACTATATACAAGTCATGCAGAATGTAGTCCGCACTAGGGGGGGTAATTCCAAGTTGATCACAGCAGGAAATTTTTTAGCAGTTGGGCAAAACCATGTGCACTGCAGGGGGGGTAGATTTAACATGTGCAGAGAGAGTTAGATTTGGGTGGGTTATTTTGTTTCTCTGCAGGGTAAATAATGGCTGCTTTATTTTTACACTGCAAATTAGATTGCAGATTGAACACACCACACCCAAATCTAACTCTCTCTGCACATATTATATCTGCCTCCCCTGCAGTGCACATGGTTTTGCCCAATTGCTAACACAATTCCTGCTGCGATCAACTTGGAATTACCCCCCGGGACGTGAGCCCAGCATCCTCTACGGACTAGGAGAAAAAGATTTACCGGTAGGTTTAAAATCTTATTTTCTCTTACGTCCTAGAGGATGCTGGGGACTCCGTAAGGACCATGGGGATTATACCAAAGCTCCAAAAGGGGCAGAGAATGTGCGGATGACTCTGCAGCACCGATTGAGCAAACAAAAGGTCCTCATCAGCCAGGGTATCAAACTTGTAGAACTTTGCAAAGGTGTTTGAACCCGACCAAGTTGCTGCTCGGCAAAGCTGTAATGCTGAGACCCCTCGGGCAGCCGCCCAAGAAGAGCCCACCTTCCTAGTGGAATGGGCCTTTACCGAATTTGGTAACGGCAATCCAGCCGTAGAAGGAGCCTGCTGAATCGTGTTACAGATCCAGCGAGCAATAGTCTGCTTAGAAGCAGGAGTGCCAACTTTGTTGGCTGCATACAGGACAAACAATGCCTCTGTTTTCCTCACCCTAGCCGTCCTGGCTACATAAATCTTCAATGCCCTGACCACATCAAGGGACTCTGAATCCTCCAAGTCCCGCGTAGCCACAAGCACCACAATAGGTTGGTTCATATGAAAAGATGAAACCACCTTGGGCAAAAATTGAGGACGAGTCCTCAACTCTGCTCTATCCACATGGAAAACCAGATAGGGGCTTTTGTGAGACAAAGCCGCCAATTCTGACACCCGCCTTGCCGATGCCAAGGCCAATAACATGACCACTTTCCAAGTGAGATACTTAAAGTCCACCGTTTTCAGAGGTTCAAACCAGTGAGACTTAAGAAAACGTAACACCACGTTACGGTCCCAGGGTGCCACTGGAGGCACAAAAGGAGGCTGGATATGCAGCACTCCCTTCACAAAAGTCTGTACTTCCGGAAGAGAAGCCAATTCCTTCTGAAAGAAAATGGATAGGGCCGAAATCTGAACCTTAATGGAGCCTAACTTTAGGCCCAAAGTCACTCCAGTCTGTAGGAAGTGAAGGAAACGGCCCAGATGGAATTCCTCCGGAGGAGCATTCCTGGCAAATACGGTGATAATGTTTTGCTGTCACGTCCTTCCTAGCCTTTATCAGAGTAGGAATAACTTCATCCGGAATGCCCTTTTCCGCTAGGATCCGGCATTCAACCGCCATGCCGTCAAACACAGCCGCGGTAACTCTTGGAACAGACAGGGCCCCTGTTGCAACAGGTCCTCTCTGAGAGGAAGAGGCCACGGATCTTCTGTGAGCATTTCCTACAGATCCGGATACCAGGCCCTTCGAGGCCAATCTGGAACAATGAGAATTGTCTGTACCCCTCTTCGTCTTATGACTCTCATTATCTTGGAGATGAGAGGAAGAGGAGGAAACACATAGACCGACTGGAACACCCACAGTGTCACCAGGGCGTCCACTGCTACCGCCTGAGGGTCCCTTGACCTGGCGCAATACCTCGGTAGCTTTTTGTTGAGGCGTGACGCCATCATGTCTATCTGAGGCAGTCCCCACTGACTTGCAATCTCTGCGAAGACTTCCTGATGAAGTCCCCACTCTCCCGGATGTAGATCGTGTCTGCTGAGGAAGTCTGCTTCCCAGTTGTCCACTCCCGGAATGAAGACTGCTGTCAGAGCGCTTACATGATTTTCCGCCCAGCGAAGAATTCTGGTGGATTCTGCCATTGCCACTCTGCTTTTTGTTCCGCCTTGGCGGTTTACATGAGTCACTGCGGTGATGTTGTCTGACTGAATCAGAACCGGTAGGTCGCGAAGGAAAGACTCCGTTTGACGAAGGCAGTTGTATATGGCCCTCAATTCCAGTACGTTGATGTGAAGACAAGCCTCCTGGCTCGACCAGAGACCCTGGAAGCTTCTTCCCTGTGTTACTGCTCCCCAACCTCGGAGGCTCGCGTCCGTGGTTACCAGAACCCAGTCCTGAATGCCGAACCTGCGACCCTCCAGAAGGTGAGCACTCTGCAGCCACCACAGGAGAGATACCCTGGCCTTGGCGGACAGGGTGATCATCTGATGAATCTGTAGATGAGACCAGGACCATTTGTCTAGAAGGTCCCATTGAAACGTTCTCGCATGGAACCTGCCGAATGGAATGGCCTCGTAAGTCGCCACCATCTTTCCCAGAACTCAAGTGCAGTGATGCACCGACACCCTTTTTGGCTTCAATAGGTCTTTGATCAAAGACACGAGTTCTTGGGCCTTTTCCGTCGGAAGATAAACCCTTTTCTGGTGTGTATCCAGAACCATGCCTAAGAAAGGCAAGCGAGTCGTTGGAACCAACTGTGACTTCGGGATATTGAGAATCCAGTCGTGCAGTTGTAACACCCTCAGGGAAAGTGATACGCTGTTCAACAACTGTTCTCTCGACCTTGCTTTTAGTAGGAGATCGTCCAAGTACAGGATAATTGTGACACCCTGCTTGCGCAGGAGCACCATCATTTCCGCCATTACCTTTGTGAAAATTCTCGGGGCCGTGGAAAGCCCAAACGGCAACGTCTGAAATAGGTAATGACAATCCTGTACTGCAAACCTCAGGAACGCTTGATGAGGGGGATATATGGGGACATGAAGGTATGCATCCTTTATGTCCAGGGACACCAAATAATCCCCGCCTTCCAGGCTGGCTATGACCGCTCTGAGCGACTCCATCTTGAACTTGAACCTTTTTAAGTAAAGGTTTAAGGATTTTAAATTCAAAATGGGCCTGACCGAACCGTCCGGTTTCGGGACTACAAACAGGGTTGAGTTATACCCCATCCCCTGCTGCGGCAGTGGAACTTTGACCACCACTTGCTGAAGACACAAATTTTTAATTGCATTCAACACTACCTCCCTCTCTAGGGGCGAAGTCGGTAGAGCCTATTTGAAAAAAACGGCGAGGGGGCACCTCTTCGAATTCCAGCTTGTAACCCTGGGAAACAATTTCTATTGCCCAGGGATCCACCTGTGAGTGAACCCAGACGTGGCTGAAAAGTCGAAGACGTGCCCCCACTGGTGCGAACTCCCTCAGTGGAGCCCCAGCGTCATGCGGTGGATTTTGTAGAGGCCGGGGAGTACTTCTGCTCCTGGGAACTAGCTGTGGTTGGCTGCTTTTTCCCTTTTCCCTTACCTCTGGCAAGAAAGGAAGATCCCCGCACTCTCTTGGGTTTATGCGACCGAAAGGACTGCATCTGATAATGTGGTGCTTTCTTAGGCTGTGAGGAAACATAAGGCAAAAAAAAGTTGATTTACCTGCCGTAGCCGTGGAAACAAGGTCCGTGAGACCTTCCCCAAACAATTCCTCACCCTTGTAAGGTAAAACCTCCATATGCCTCTTCGAGTCGGCATTGCCCGTCCATTGTCGGGTCCATAAGGCTCGTCTAGCCAAAATCGCTATAGCGTTGGCTCTGGAACTCAGTAGGCCAATGTCTCTCTGAGCATCTCTCATATATAGGACAGCATCTTTAATATGACCCAGGGTCAATAAAATGGTTTCCTTATCCATCGTATCTATATCAGCAGATAAGGTATCTGTCCACGCTGCTACAGCGCTACAAACCCACACCGACGCTATTGCCGGTCTGAGTAGGGTACCAGTATGTGTGTAAATAGACTTCAAGGTAGTCTCCTGCCTGAGATCAGCAGGATCCTTGAGGGTTGCCGTATCTTGAGATGGCAGCGCTACCTTTTTGGATAAGCGAGTCAACGCCTTATCCACCCTCGGGGAGGATTCCCACCGTATCCTGTCCTTAGTCGGGAACGGATACGCCATAAGAATCCTTTTGGGAATCTGCAGATTTTTGTCTGGAGATTCCCAAGCCTTTTTAAATAATTTGTTCAGCTCGTGAGATGAGGGAAAAGTTACCTCAGGTTTCTTTTCCTTATACATGCGCACCCTCGTGTCAGGGACAGAGGGGTCATCTGTGATATGCAACACCTCTTTTATTGCAATGATCATATAATGAATACTTTCAGCCAATTTAGGCTGCAACTTTGCATCATCGTAGTCGACACTGGAGTCAATATCCGTGTCGGTATCAGTGTCAACTATTTGGGATAATGGTAGCTTCTGAGACCCAGAAGGTCCCTGCGACATAGTGAGAGGCAGGGTTTGGCTCCCTGTACACTCCCTGGACTCGGCATTGTCCAACCTCTTGTGTAATAAATTCTACATATCCAGCCAGTCAGGTGTCGGCGTTGCCGACGGAGACACCACACACATTTGCTCCACCTCCTCCCTAGAAGAGCCTTCCGCTTCAGACATGTCGACACACGCGTACCGACACACCACACACACACACACACAGGGAATTCTGTATCTGGAGACAGTTCCCCCACAAGGCCCTTTGGAGAGACAGAGAGAGAGTATGCCAGCACACACCCAGCGCCTATGACCCAGGGAATAATATTACCCAGATAGCGTTTTTATATTACACTGCGCCAAATTATGTGCCCCCCTTCTTTCTAACCCTCTGTCACCGTGTTCAGCAGGGGAGAGTCCGGGGAGCCAGCTTCTCAGCGGTGTGCTGTGGAGAAATTGGCGCTGGTGAGTGCTGAGAAACAAGCTCCGCCCCCCTCAGCGGCGGGCTTCGGTCCCTCTCGATTTACTTCAAAAACTGGCGGGGGTTTCTCTATATATGTTGTAGAGCCCATATAAGCCCTGATTTTGCCAGAATTAGAGGTTTAATTGCTGCCCAGGGCGCCCCCCCTGCGCCCTGCACCCTTACAGTGCTTGCCGTGTGTGTGTTGTGCGGGAGCAATGGCGCGCAGCGTTACCTCAGTGAAGATCTGAAGTCTTCTGCCGCCTCTGAAGTCTTCTTTTTTCTTATACTCACCTGGCTTCTATCTTCCGGCTCTGTGAGGAGGACGGCGGCGCGGCTCCGGGACGAACAGCTAGGAGAAACCTGCGTTCCGACTCCCTCTGGAGCTAATGGTGTCCAGTAGCCTAAGAAGCAGAGCCTAGCCGTTAAGTAGGTCTGCTTCTCTCCCCTCAGTCCCTCGATGCAGGGAGTCTGTTGCCAGCAGGCTCCCTGAAAATAAAAAACCTAACAAAAGTACTTTCTTTCAGGAAACTCAGGAGAGCTCCCTGTAATGCACCCAGTCTCCTCTGGGCACAGTATCAAACTGAGGTCTGGAGGAGGGGCATAGAGGGAGGAGCCAGTGCACACCCATATCTAAAGTTCTTTTTAGTGCCCATGTCTCCTGCGGAGCCCGTCTATTCCACATGGTCCTTACGGAGTCCCCAGCATCCTCTAGGGCGTAAGAGAAATATATATATATATATATATATATATATATATATATAGAGAGAGAGAGAGAGAGAGAGAGAGAGAGAGAGAGAGAGAGAGAGAGAGAGAGAGAGAAAGGAAGACTACGGCGCTTTGGTGCAGTTTTGTGATATCTATACCATAAGTGTAAGTAACCCTTAATCAGCAGATATCCCCTTGATGAAGTCCTGCTGCTGACGGATGAAACGCGTTGGGACTACCTGCGGACATTTCCTCCTATGGACAGATAAGCCATATACAATTTTGAACTCTGTACGCATGCCTTCCAGCTATTTATGGACAGATAAGCTTGATATATTCTCTTATTCTGTACGCATGTTATACAGCTATTTACTTTTATGTACTTTTATATATTTTTATGTCATTTTGTGTATTAAATATTTGTATTTTTTATATATACACTGCTCAGGCTATACATTGATTGTGTTTTGGGAATACGCTGGTTCCCTAATTGAGCCTATGGAACTTTTGCAGTGATATGCTTTGAAATTTTAAACGGTACACACTATGTTTGTTCTTCTTTGCTTTATCCACATGTATTAAGCGACAAAGAAGTACCGCTTGAATTAAGCTTCTCTGGCTATCAGATAAGTTGTCTAAACCAGTTTCCTTAAATACCTTAATTTCACCCTGTTATACAAATTACACTCTTGGGCGCTTGTATTCACCAATTCCTTTAATATATATATATATATATATATATATATATATATATTCCCCTCCTCACCCCCCCCTTCAAAAGTCACAGTACACCCTATGAGTGGTGAGTACAGACATTGCACCCCGCTTCTGGGGTGGTGAGTGCTGTGGTTTTCTATATTTGTTTGCATATTGCAGGGTTAATCTTTGGTTAACTCTTATTAACTGTGGCCACAGGCCTTTTCATGCACCCCTGTGTAATCTCCATTATTCTAAACCTGTGTCAGCTGCTCCTTAGTAATTTATCACCCAGTGTCAGATGACTAGTGTACCTTTAAAAGCCATAAGATGTTTGTCAGGTACACATTAAACCTAGTGGGCATGTTTGCAGTTATATTATGTGTGATACAGTTGCCAGGTTTTAATTTTTGAGACTTTGTGATAGTGTAGGACCTGCAAGAAGGTGGGGTATCTTGGCGAGCGGTTTGCAGGCTTCCGTGCATTGGCCAATTCACTAACTAAACCTCCATCATTTATTTATTGATGTTGTGAGGATAAGTGAGCTTGCTATGGTGAGTGCTGGACTTTGTGTTTGTATGTATTTGGGTAGGTGGCCATGGGCTGCATGCACCCCACCCTATGAGTGGTGAGTGCAGACATTGCACCCCGCTTCTGGGGTGGTGAGTGATGTGGGTTTCTAGATTTGTTTGCATATTGCAGGGTTAATCTTTGGTTAACTCTTATTAACTGTGGCCACAGGCCTTTTCATGCACTCCTGTGTAAACTCAATTATTCTAAACCTGTGTCAGCTGCTCCTTAATAATTTATCAGCCAGTGTCAGGTGACTAGTGTACCTTTAAAAGCCATAAGATGTTTGGCAGGTACACATTAAACCTAGTGGGCATGTTT